>NC_068444.1:44994822-45342322 GCF_023373465.1 Oncorhynchus keta
TCTTTATGACTACCGGGATCCCACCTCAGCTGACACCTGCCGGCCCTCACTTTCATTGTGCCACGGGGTGTGCTCGGAGAAAACCCTCTGACTTGCGCATGCGTTAGACTCCTTGGTCCGTGTTTCAAGACGGGTCGGGTGGGTTGCCGACATCGCCGCTGACCCCTGGCGCCAGGTGGACTGGGGACAGCAAGGAGTCATCATGTCAGGTAGTCCTGGGGCATGGTCCTAGGGCTCAGGTCCTCCGAGAGAGAGAAAGAAAGAGAGAAGGAGAGAATTAGAGAACGCACACTTAGATTCACACAGGACACCGAATAGGACAGGAGAAGTACTCCAGATATAACAAACTGACTGCATCATCTCAACGGTGGGACCGAAAAGGCTTTTAGGGTCTACTGGAGCATCCAGGATCTTCAGCTTCTCACTATCAGACACAGTGGATAAGTTGAGCCATCGAGCCCTCTCCTGAGATATCATGAGCCCCATTGCTCTTCCTGAGACCTGGACAGCTGCTTTAAGCAGATGTAGGTTGAGGTCTGTGGCAATACAGATCTCATCCCACAGACCTGGCTTCGGTGTGACCAATAGCTCCTCCTGTAGCTCAGCTTGGTATGCTGTGGCAACCAACTTTTATACCTTCTCTGTCACAAAGGACTGGAAGCGCTCGTACTTGGTTGGTAAGGTGGGGCCAGTCAAGGTCATGGAGGAATTCTGGCTGGAGTGTAGATGAGAAGCCACCAAGGTTTCGATGGGGGGCATGTGGGCAACCCCCGCCATGCCAACACAGTCCAACACCGACCCACCTTGGACAGGGTTCTTGGTAACGGTAACCTTCTCTATGCATTCTGGGAAGACTGTTAGTAATTGCCTGGCTGCCCGTTTGGTTTTGAGTAACCTCTTCCCCTTGTATCAGGACGTGGTGGTCTCTGCTACTGCATTGGGCTAGGGAATCACCAGTTTATTCGCAGCGCATTTGCACACGTTCTGCAGGTCCACACGAGAACCGGTGAGGATGGCCACCCGCCTTCATGTCTGGTGTCGGATTCCCCCGGTAGGAGGCTTGGTGGCATGGCCTGAGGGGATGAACAAGTCTTTGTTTCTATCCGATGATTCCGAAAGGAGGCTGTCGGAAAACCCTGTGGAGTCGTTATCGTCTCTAATCAGGAAACCCGACAGGGAGGCTACGAGGTCGTTGCTGGAGTCCTCCAATGGCAGGTTGCCAAAGCTAGTGCCATCACTCCACGATTCACCGTGGGGATATCCATCGCCTCTGGTGAGCCATCTGTGACATCGGCCCCCATGTCAGCGTCCTGTTGACTCAGGCTAGCTTGGCGTGCTAGCCTGCGACTGTGGCTCTTCACAGTGAAGAGAGCACAGTGTTGACAGGAGCCAGGGGAGGCTAAGGCTTCCTGGGCATGTTGCAGCCCAAGGCAATCGGAGCAATCAGAGTGGGTGTCTTTGGCCGATACCTTGTTTCCACAGGAGCAGATATGTCCCGGGACCGTCTCTTCGTTTGGGGTGGGAGATGGTTTTGTAGCCACTCGGTGTGATGGCCGGATACCATTTCCGATAGATAGCTTGGTGTGGCTAGTACAAAACTTTTCTTGCTGACTTAAAACCACAAAATCTAGCTAGCATGGTGGCTAGCTTGCTAACAAATAGTTACTGTTTGGATACAGCTAACTTGGTTGTGAACTAGTTCGCTGTGTCACAGCTGTACCCTTTCCTCCCTTAAATATTTTTCATCTAACTATGGTGAAGGAAAAGGAAAATTGACACCACCGCACAATCCCGAGAATAGTGCCCGGTGAGCGAGTTGTAAACTCACGTCTGTGGACAGTTTAGCTAGTTCTGGAAAATGCCGTTGTGTCGAGAGACGCTGCATTGAACCTTTTATAGACTCCAAAATAATTGCAGTTTAGTTGGCTAACGTTAGCAGTTGTGAGCTTTGCCTGACAGGGCCAAGAGAAGACATCGCCCTGCCCATTTTACAAACAACATAATACAAGTGGCTTTTCTAACAATTTCACAGCTTAGGTGAAACGTGTAACATGTGCATATGTAATGTATGACATATCATGTACAGTAAATATGTAACATTAAAGACGTTAGCCTACCTGGAATCCACGAGGAAGCTGAAAATTCGAGCAGGCAACTCTACTGACGTTGAGACCCTCTCCAATCATGCCCTCCTCTCTGCTCGCATCCAAGTACCTTTACTTCTGGGCTGCTGTGTAGACTGCAATGTTATATATGCAGTGCGTTAAAATGCAATTGGTTCGCTGTCAACTGTACTGTAGCCTCAGGACAGGCTTCAATAGGGAAAATGCCCCATTTCCCAATGGTTCAATGATGAGGATTTTGTAAATGATTTATGCTTTTCAATTTGGAACTACAAGAAACTCAAAGGACGGACACATCATTTGAGAGTTTATTATTATAATCATAACAATAAGGTGGATGTCTCTATTTTGACCATCAATTCAACCATAATTGTTACTTTTTTTATCACAGGCAATAGTTATCATAGTGCACTTTGATATTGAAATTATGATAGACATTTCGTTTTTAAAACACCTTACTCTACTGACCCTTAGGAATGGAGAATAGTTTACAATCTTAGCTAGATTAAGGATGATGAATATGATGATTGTGGTGATGAAGATGACAGTGAACAATCAAAGGGTAAATACCGACAGTGACACCAACTTGTACAGTGGTATCAAGTGATCTGCACAATGTGATTGCTATAAATGGTGATGACTGACAGACAGGTCAAGGGGGAAAGGATAAAGGTAGACATGGGAGCAGAATGAGCATTTTGATGTTGTTGAGGAAAGGTGTATGATGATGGTTGCTAGTGTTGGTCAATGAATGTGGACAGCTGAGCTTGCCAGAGAAATGTGCTCATTGCTGGCTCAGTCACTTTATACAGAATGCTTGAAGAGAGTCCCTCTCATCTCTTTGCCTGTAACCTGGTCACAGGTGGTGCAACAGATCTGATATATAAACCCCCGACTCAGACATGGACTGCAATCCCATTATCAAAACTGGGTCTTATTCATTAGTGTGCACAAAACGCCCGTTTGCTTCCATTTCATTCCTAGTGAATACGACCCCGAACAGTGCATGAAATATACACTGAGTATACAAAACATTTTTATTTATCTTTCCATGACATAGACTGACCAGGTGAATCCAGGTGAAAGCTATGATCCCTTATTGTCACATGTTAAATCCACTTCAATCAGTGTAGATGAAGGGGAGGAGACAGGTTAAAGAAGGATTTTTAAGCCTTGAGACAATTGAGACATGAATTGCGCCATTCAGAGGGTGAATGTTCAAGACAAAAGATTTAAGGGTCTTTGAACGGGGTATGGTAGTAGGTGCCAGGCGCACCAGTATGTGTCAAAAACTGAAACACTGCTGGGTTTTTCACGGTCAACAGTTTCCTCTGTGTATCAAGAATGGTCCACCACCCAAAGGCCATCCAGCCAACTTGACTCAACTGTGGGAAGCATTGGAGTCAACATGGGCCAGCATCCCTGTGGAATGCTTGCGACACCTTGTAGAGTCCATGTCCCAACGAATTGAGGCTGTTATCATGGGAAAAAGGGGGGGGGGTGCAACTCAATATTTGGAAGGTGTTCCTAATGTTTGGTATCCTCAGTGTTTATAACTAACTCATACAATAGAATCTAACATTTAGACAGAAAGGTGGAAAGGAGTGTAATAGTTCAAAGTTCATGATCTTAAAACAATATTGGTGTCATGGGAAAGAGAAAGAAATCAAAGATATAAAGTGCATTAGATCCTGTAGTACAGTACCAGTCAAATGTTTGGGAACGTCGACTCATCAAGGGTTTTTCTTTATATTTACTATTTTCTACGTTGTAGAATAATTAGTGAAGACATCAAAACTATGAAATAACACACGTGGAATCATGTAGTAAGCAAAAAAAGTGTTCAACAAATCAAAATGTACATTCTTCAGTCTAAAATCGAAAATATATTTGGAATTGTTTAACACTTTTTTTGCTAACTACATGATTCCATATGTGTTATTTTATAGTCTTCACCATTATTCCCTGGAATAAGTAGGGGTGTCCAAACTTTTACTGGTACAGTATTTGTTGGTGCAATATGAATTTCCTAAATAAATAATATATTAATAAATACATACAGTAAATAAAACAAGTAAATAAATACATAAATACATTACAAGGAAACATTCTGCATCTGTTGCATATTGTGCAGTAAGAAAGACTGGTAATGTGTCTAGTCTCTATCACATAATACTGTTGTGATACATGATCATCATGCTTGTTGAGTGGAGATAGTAAGGTGGACATGGGTGCAGAGGATCTATCACTTGGTTCATTATTGAGTCACGGACAAACAGTGGTCCAATCCAACTGCTTGCCCATGTCTTTTAAAATATATTTTCATATTTCTCATCAAATCAAAAATACTTTTCTTCAGAGCAAAAGGTTTCCAATGAATACATCTTGGTTACATTGTAATAATATATAATAATAATAATATATGCCATTTAGCTGACGCTTTTATCCAAAGCGACTTACAGTCATGTGTGCATACATTCTACGTATGGGTGTATTTGACTCTGAGAAAAAAAGAAAATACAAAAATAATTCCAAAATACCTCAATGGCAACTTCGTTCTGACCTTTTAAATTCCCATCGGCTTGGGTTCCACATTCAGATGCTGGAGCAGATACTGTATGTCCAAGATGTCAATTCTTCCCGATGTCATTCTTCTCTCCTATATCTTCGCTGAGTGTCGACATCCCTGAAATCAATATATAAATCATCTTAACTAAACCTAAATTAAAAAAAATATTCTTCACATTCAATTTAGCTTAATTCGTATTTCTTGACAACAGAAGACAAAGTTTACATGTATTTTTTTCAAGGACATAATTTCTCAATTTTAAAGCAGGATCTTTAGGTGTTATCAAACTCATTCGCTGAATTGGCAGCAGGTTCTATCTTCTGGAATGGGTGGTTTGTGATAATAAGCAAGAGGGTTCTACATGTCTCCATCATCTTTCATTGTCTTTTGAGTAAATGTATGTACAATGTTGGGCACATCAAGGTATTCATCAGGTTTCCTTTGCTGCTGAGCGGTAAAGGTACAGGGGAGGGGGGAGTTCTGTAATTTTGAGAACCGTCACAAGATTGTTCAAAGCGTTCTTATCTTTTGGCTTGAGTTATTGGTTTGGTCCTCTGTAGCTCAGTTGGTATAGTATGGCGTTTGTAACGCCAGGATAATGGGTTCGATTTCCGGGACCATCCATGGTACGCTAGCAGATCTTATCATCTATATTGAAGTTGCACTCTGCAGATATCACTCTGCCATTTCCTGGTTGCTAAAACACTAACAGTTTGCCAACTTTCAGTTTGTGACAAAATAAGTTAGTATCGTGTAGAGAATAATGTTACCATCTAAACAGCTGCTTGAAGCTGGTGTACAGTAAAAAAAAACTAAAGTAAAAGACACAAAAACAAAAAACAAAACTTAAGAACAGGAAGCATAGAAATTGCACACAGAACAGATCTACCGCTTCTTAGACTTGCTTCCACGTAGAATGATAGATCTATAACTCAAATTTCTATGTGAATTTACATATTGTCACTTTTAAACATATTTTTGCACAATGACTTGCTAACTGCCATGCAAACTAGAGCTTCTGCAAAGTTCCTAGTTTGACCTTTGATGTGTCTAGCTCATCCATGAATCCCTTTTGACATTTAAAAAAAACGTTTTATTACTGGTCTGGATTGGATCCCTGCTTGATTCACTGAATGAATGTACATTTCAACACAGAAAAAAACGACAGCATGTGTTCGGGCTTAAAGCAACTTGTTGAGACATCTTCTCGGGGCAGAATGGGAGATATATCACGGTTTGTGAGGGTGTGAGGTTTTGTTTGACAATTTGTCTTCTTTTTTCCCCCAATGGCGCTTGGACACCTGCTACCCGACTGGTCTCTCTCTCTCTCTCAGGGTTGGGACTGTGTTCCGTTGGAGGACAGTAGCTGGGTCCTCTCCTTCCCAGAGCCTCTGCGTTGTAGGACCCCCTCACTGCCTCCGATGCCTCCTCCGTCGCCTCTCTCGCCCCACTCACACCGATCACCTCCGCCCTCGGAGCGGCGGGAGCTCTGGAGAGTGGGGGTCCCGTGGGGCCGATTGTTCTTCTCATCTGGGAAGGGGTCTATAGAGAGAAAGAGAGAGTAGGGGGTCAAATAGATTCAGCCACATGACAAAAAAAAATTATTGAGAGGATGGTCTGTATGTTGGAATATAATTACAAATAATTTGTAGACTGAAAATTGACCGCAAGAAGCCTAGTATGACTAAAACATAATAATTTCAAACCTTGCTTACATTTGTATACAATCACGTTTCTCTCTATTATGCGTCAGAATACTTGGGAACAAATTTCTATAATTAAAATAATTTGGCGCTGATTTCTTGGTGTTTTTACAGTATTTTACAAATTATTAAAAAATATATATAATTATAGGGACCCTGGGCATCTTTCTTTTGGTGTTTTTCAGAGTCAGTAGGAAGGCCTCTTAAGTGTCCTAAGATTTCATAACTATGACCTTAATTGCCTACTGTCTGTAAGCTGTTAGTGTCTTAACGACCGTTCCACAGGTGCATGTTCATTACATGTTTATGGTTCATTGAACAAGCATGGGAAACAGTGTTTAAACCCTTCACAATGAAGATCTGTGAAGTAATTTGGATTTTCACGAATTATCTTTGAAAGACAGGGTCCTGAAAAAGGGACGTTTCTTTTTTTGCTGATATATATGTATCACACACTACCATTCAAAAGTTTGGGGTCACTTACAAATGTCCTTGTTTTTGAAAGAAAAACATTTTTTTTGTCCATTCTAATAACATGAAATTGATCAGAAATACAGTGTAGACTTTGTTAATGTTGTAAATGACTTTTGTAGCTGGAAATGGCATATTGTTCATGAAATATCTACGTAGGCATACAGAGGCCCATTATCGGCAACAATCACACCTGTGTTCCAATGGCACGGTGTGTTAGCTAATCCAAGTTTATAATTAGAAAACCCTTTTGTAATTATGTTAGCACATTTTAAAATAGTTGTCCTGATTAAAGGAGCAATAAAACGGGCCTTCTTTAGACTAGTTGAGTATCTGGAGCAGCAGCATTTGTGGGTTTGATTACAGGCTCAAAATGTCCAGAAACAAAGCACTTCTTCTGAAACTTGTCAGTCTATTCTTGTTCTGAGAAATTAAGGCTATTCCATGCGAGAAATTGCCAAGAAACTGAAGATCTCGTACATCACTGTGTACTACTCCCTTCGCAGAACAGCGCAAACTGTCTCTAACCAGAATAGATAGAGGAGTGGGAGGCCCTGGTGCACATCTGAGCAAGAGGACAAGTACATTAGTGTCTAGTTTGAGAAACAGACGCCTCACGAGTCCTCAACTGGCAGTTTCATTAAATAGTACCCGCAAAACACCAGTCTCAACGTCAACAGTGAAGAGGCGACTCCTGGATGCTGGCCTTCTAGGCAGAGTTGCAGAGAAAAAGCCATATCTCAGACTGGCCAATAAAAAAAAAAAGATTAAGATGGGCCATTTTGGGCCTGTAATAAAACCCACAATTGCTGATGCTCCAGATACTCAACTAGCCTAAAGAAGGACAGTTTTATTGCTTCTTTAATCAGAACAACAGTTTTCAGCAGTGCTAACATAATTGCAAAAGGGTTTTCTAATGATCAATTTGCCTGTTAAAATGATAAACTTGGATTAGTTAGCACAATGTGCCACTGGAACACAGGAGTGATGGTTGCTGATAATGTGCCTCTGTACACCTATGCAGATGTTCCGTTAAAACGATCTGCTGTTTCCAGCTACAATGGCCATTTACAACATTAACAATGTCTACACTGTATTTCTCATCGATTTGATGTTATTTTAATGGACAAAAAAATGATATTTTCTTTCAAAAACAAGGACATTTCCAAGTGACGCCAAACTTTTGAACGATAGTGTACATTGTTTTAATGCATTTTTTTATTGTATATATGCATCATTCTGCTCAGAAAACTTGAGGTGTCAAATAAACCTGCCGTGGACCAAATTCAGTCCACAGGCCCCCAGTTGGGGAACCCTGGAGGAAAGTGACTCCATTCATGTAGGTGAAACCAGTGTGGTGTAAGAATGTAGGGAAATAATAATAAATCATTTTCATGAATAATGAATACGTTATCAATACATAGTGTACATACTATTAATAAATTAGCATATAATTATTTGTAAACATATACAAACATTTATAACAATTACAATAATTTATAAAGCAAATGATAGATTATTCATTTCAGTTATTAGAAAGTGTAACCAAATTTAAGGAGATTGGTGTGTGTGAGTAGAAGAGAATGTGTATCACTCACCAGAGACCCCCACGGGCTGATCATGGGAGCTGTGAAGCTGGGCCTGAATGGTCTCCACCACTCGTTTGAACCTGCGACTAGGACCTGCGAAAACACACACACACAAAGACATTGAGAAGATGCAAGCTTTAACCAGCACATGAGACACACACCTGCACAAAACACACACACACACACACACACCCTTCCACCATAACAAGCCTGCCCTACTTTCTTTCATTAATTCGTGGAACTATACCAATTAAAGCCACCATATATAACTAGATATTGTAAAATCACCAACGAACAGCACTAGAATGAACAGTTATACTTTCTATTCCAAGTTCCACTTGCCTGATATGAGGGTGAATGTCACACTGTAGATGCCTGTCTCTCTCTTGCCTTCTCTCTCTGTTTTCTCCCTATCCCGCTCTCTCTCTCCCTCGGAGAAGGCAATGTCCACCTGGAACTCAACAGGCTTCTGGAAGACGGAGGGGCCGCCGGAAGTCTTGTACTCGGCCCTGAAGCTGGTCTGGCAGATGACGCTGTGGCTGAGGGAGGGGATCTGACGAGGGGGGTAGGGGGAGAGAGAGGATGCGTAGGGTAATGGAAAGAAAGAAAAGGAGAGACGGGTAGAGAAAGTAAGAGACCAAGGGGAAGATTGTGTGAGGGGGAGAGACAGAAACAGAGTCCGTGTGAGATGGGGTAGTAGAGAGCAAGAAATGTTTGTCATTAAAACAGATTGCAATGAAAATATAAAGGTTCACAAGAAAAATTCCTAGCACTTTAAAAACATATTACTAGGACTGAAGATGAATGACAGTGTGACGGTGTGACGTGGTGAGGTTGGACCCAGCTGCAGAGAAGAGACCAGATGAGGAATCAGTGGTTAAGGATAAACATAAATACTTTACTAATAAACAGTAGCCGCAGGATCACAGTACACTGGAAAAAACAACAAACACTAAGCCTCAAACTCACTCAGGAAACAAACATACACACACGCTAAACAATTCAAGCTTCTGCAAAGGACAACAGAAAACACACCTCTAACAGGGAAATCATAATGAGTAAATTGGATACACCTGAGTGTCGTTAATGTCTCTAGGATGGTCTATGCCGTACACCCCCTTCTAGGAGCATCTCCAGCCGCAGAGCCATGACGACTCCCACATAGTTGGTTGAAGTCCCAAACAAGTCCCGGATCCAGGATATACCGGGCAGGCACCCATGCCCGCTCCTCAGGGCCATAGCCCTCGCAGTCCACCAGGTAGTGCGGGATGCCTTGGACCCGACGAGCCTCCAACAGACGCCAGACAGTTTAGGCTGGGCGACCATCAACAAGTCGAGCGGGTGAAGGGGCAGGTGTGGTGGTGGTGTAGGGACTGGTCCTTAACAACTTGAGACGGGAGACATGGAAGGATGGACAGACCTTCATAGACCTGGGAAGCTGGAGACAATAGGTTGATGCGACTCGGGATCTTGAATGGTTCTATGCAGCGTGGAGCAAGCTTCTGCCAGTCCACCTTTAAGGGAAGATCACGGGTGGACAGCCACACCCGTTGACCCGTCAGAGGAGCCCGAAGAGGCCTTCAGTGCAGGTTTGCCTGGTGTTGGTGTCAGGCAGAGGAGCGGAGCAAGGAGGATCGTGCTCTGATCCAGGTGCGACGACATCGTCGAGTGAACGCCTTGGCTGATGGCACCCCCTCTTCAGCCTGTTGTTCAGGAAACAGGGGGGGGGGCTCAAATGACGACATTCCAGTGGACAATTTCGGCAGTGTGTTATGAGCACACCCTACCCAGGACAAGGAACTATCTCCGGTTGCTGACCTGGGTGGAGAAGAAACAGCAGAGGAACTTCTCCAGCTCCTAGTTGGCCCAATCCGTTTGCCCATTCGACTGTGGGTGTATTCCCAAGGAGAGACTCACAGACACACTCAACAGGGAGCAGAAGGCTTTCCAATTCCGTGCGACTAACTGGGGCCCACGATCCGAGACATGTCCTGTGGAAGTCCTTGTAGTCGAAAGACATCATGAGATGTTATCATGAGATCAGCGTCTCCTTCAATGAGGGTAACTTGAGTAAAGGCAATGAAATGGGCTGCCTTGGAGAACCAATCAATGACCACCAGGATAGTGGTAAGCCCTTGGGATGGAGGTAACCCTGTGATAAAGTATACTGACAGGTTGGACCAGGGGATGGGCATAGGTTGGCGCAACCCAGCCGGTCGCTGTCGTGAGGACTTGCTTTGGACATAGGTGGAACAGGCCGCAACAAAGGATCTCACATCCTCAATCATGTTAAGCCACCAGAATTTCCGCCTCAGGAACAGTGTCCGATTAACCCCTGGATGCCCAGTTAATTTAGAGGAGTGTCCTCATTGTAGTACTCGGGAATGGGCTGATAGCGGAAAGTAAAGTCTGTTAGTGGGTCCCCCACCGGGGTCAGGTCCTCAGGACTGGTTTTGTCGGACCGTGGTCTCGATACTCCATATCACAGGGGCCACAATGCGGGAACTGAGGATGATGGGCTCGGAGTCCCTCTCCTCGTTAGAGACATCGTGTTGGCGGGACAGGGCGTCTGCTTTCTGATTCTTGGATCTCAGGCGATAGGCTAGTGTGAAATCGAAACCTGTTAAAAAACAGAGCCCACCCAGCCTGGCAGGCGTTCAACCTCTTGGCTTCTTGAATGGAGACCAAGTTCTTATGGTCCGTCCAGATCACGAAAGGATGAGGTGACCCGTGGTTGCTTCCGGTTGCCTATATCATAGCTGTGTTCCGCTGGCAAGAACCGCTTGGAGAGGAAGGTACATGGGTGCAGTTTCTTGTCCTCCTCGTTCCGCTGTGAAAGGACCTCCCCTGCTACTTTCAGCCTTGGGAGTCCAGCATAAACAAGTCTGGAACTTGCGGGTTAGGACCGCGAGAGGCACTGCCACCGCACAAAACTTGCGTATAAAATGCTTGTAAAATTTGGCAAACCCGAGGAACCGCTGGACCTGCTTGACTGAGGTAACACGGGGCCAGTCGGTGACCGCCTCAACCTTTATGGGGTCCATTTGGATGCCAGTGGTAGAGATAATGTGACCCAGGAAGGAAACTTGGGATACGTGGAACTCACACTTCTTTACCTTGACATATAGTTGGCTCTGCAGGAGGATGTCTTCGAGGTAAACAAAGATTAACCGATTCAACATATCGCTAAGAGTGTCATTGACCAATGGTTGAATGACTGCCGGTGAGTTCGATAATAAGGGCATGACTAAATAGTCATAGTGACCACCATTCATCTCCCTCCCTGATTCTCACCAGATAGTGGTAAGTTTAGTTTGCTGAAAAAAGGGGCCCCGTGGGCCAACTCCAGGGAGGTGGACATCAGGAGTAGGGGGTAACAATTCTTAATCGTAATTTTGTTCAGCCCTCTGTAATCTATGCAGGGACACAGACCTCCATCCTTATTTCCTGCGAAGAAGAAGCCTGCACCAGCTGGGGATGTAGAGGAGCGAATGAAAGCTGCCTCCAGCGACTCCCGGATGTAGTTGTCCATGACTGCTGCTTCAGGGGTCGAGAGGGCCCAGGGGAGGGGTGGAGCCAGGTAGAAGTTCTATGGCAAAGTCATATGGATGATGAGGATGGAGGGTGGCAGATTGCCTCTTACTGAAGGCTTCCCGGAGGTCGAAGTCCTCGGGAGCGAGAGGGTAAAAGTCTTGGTCTTCAATGGATGCCGGGGAACACGGTGAGACTCTTGGTGGGGGTCTTAGGCATTTAGTCTGGCAGTTAATACCTCAGGCTAGTAGGTGTCTCATAGACCAGGAAAATAGCGGGTTATGTAGCACTAGCCAGGGATACCCTAGGTGAGTGGGTGCTCGGGAGCAGTGTTCAAAAGAAAACTAAGAGTCTCTGAGTGGTTCACCCCAAACTGCAGTAGAATGGGCTGATATTCCACCTGGCCGGAGCCGATGGGGCATCCATAGAGGGCTTGAATCTGCAGAGGGATGGAATGTGGTGCTGACGGTTGTCCCAATAGAGGGTTGCGGGTAGTGTCAGACGGTGACCGGGTAGCTGGGGTGTAACTGCACAGCTCGTTAGGGTCTCCCCTTGCCCTGGAGAGCCCGGTGTTTCCCGTCAACTCTGGGCATGTAGAATGGAGATGGCCGAGGCAGTAGAGGCAGCATACCCCGCGCAGGCGCCTGGCACATTCCTGTGGGCTCAGACGAGTGCATCCCAGCTGCCTGGGCTCCTCAATGCTGGGCTCGGGGGCTTCGGGTGCTCCGGAAACTGGGATGCGTTTTCAAAAAGGCGCTGTCTTACACATTCTCAGATACGGTTGTCAATCCTGATGGCCAGCATTATCAGGGAATCGAGGTCCTCGCCCAGTTCCCGAGTAACCAGTTCATCCTTGATGGAGTTAGACATTGCCCACCCCAGGGGCTTGCCCGAGAGTAGAGAGATTATGTAGGTGATCATGGCCCGACCGGTGTGGAATGAGGAGGACTGTAGCTCGAACACCAGAGAGCACTGAGTGAGGAACCCCTTGCATCCTCCCGGATGGCTGTCATACCGCTCGAGGGCTGGGACCTTGGGTTCCCGGTGCAGGTTCCCTGGTAGAACTACAGCGACGCCTGTAGAACTGGGTGATGAGACTTAGGAATTGGTTCCGCCTGGGTTGGGGTTGGGCCATGGTTGGAGGGAATCGGTAAGTGCCCAGAGGGTCTCTGATATCCGAGAGAGTTGTTCTTCCTGCCGCCCCAGCAGTGCTCCTTGTTGGGTTATAGCATTCTGGATCTGGGTGAGATCTGCTGGATCCATTTTGAGGTAAGAAGCTTGCTATGACGTGGTGAGATTGAACCCAGGTGCAGAGAAGATACCAGACGAGGAATCAGTGTTTAACTTATTATGGGCAGGACAGTAGCGTCCCACCTGGCCAACATCCGGTGAAATTGCAGAGCGCGAAATTCAAACTACAGAATTATAAATATTTAACCTCTCTGGGGTAGGGGGGACGCTTGCGTCCCACATGGCCAATAGCCAGGGAAAATGCAGAGCGCCAAATTCAAATACATTTCTATAAAAATCTAACTTTCATTAAATTACACATGATAGATAGCGAATTAAAGCTACACTCGTTGTGAATCCAGCCAACATGTCAGATTTCAAAAAGGCTTTTCGGCGAAATCATAAGATGCTATTATCTGATGATAGCACAGCAGTAAACAATGAGAGTAGCGTATTTCAACTCTGCAGGCGTGACACAAAACGCAGAAATAAAATATAAATCATGCCTTACCTTTGACGAGCTTCTTTTGTTGGCACTCCTATATGTTCCATAAACATCACAAATGATCCTTTTGTTTGATTAATTCCATTGAAAATAGTGGTTTCACCTGCCATATCAGTTCTGATATAATCACAGACATTATTTTAACAGTTCAGGAAACTAGTGTTCTTAAGAGTTTTCTCGTTCCAAATCTAGCAATTATATGCATATCCTAGCATCTGGGCCTGAGTAACAGGCAGTTTACTTTGGGAATGCTTCTCATCCGGATGTGAAAATACTGCCCGCTAGCCAAGAGAGGTTAACTGACTTGCATAGTTAAGTAAAGGTTCAATAAAAATTCAATAAAAAACATGACTAATTGAAGATGTTCAAAGCGGAACCAGATACTTACAGAGAGGAAGGCGTGGACGATGTCTGCTTTCACAGAGCTTAGCGGCTTGTCTCTGATCACCACAAAGATCTGCTCCTCCTTCTCCAGGCTGACGAAGTTCCCAAACCACGACTTCTTAGCCAGCCTGATGGAGCATGACATACACACAGAGAGAGACAGAGAGAGAGAGACATAGTTATAGCGAGGTCATAGCGAGGTCATATTAGTCAGTCCTCGGCCTAGGGCATCTAAGAGGCAGGTTCATAAGTGTGTGTGTGACTTACTCAGGGCTGGACTCAGGGGTCAGCCTGGACATATCCTCTGATGTGGGCACTGAAAAAAAACAGGTCAATAGTTGATTTATGGGGTTGACAGGACGTGCATTTAGTAATGTATGCTAACTTGCTCAATTTCAATTTTATTAAATGTTAACTATTGCTATTAGTGCTGAGCGATTAGTGCTTTTTGCGGTTGGTTAGGTTTCTGTTCGGCTATTAAAAATCATCACATTCAATAATTGTTTAAAACATTAAATACATTATGAAATGATTTTAGAGCTTTTTAATGGAAATTCCAATTTCCAAAACAATGACAACATTAATTGTCAGGTCCACAATGGGTAGACAATAGCAGCCAGCCAGCCAGACAACAACCATCTAACTTTATCTCTGTACTCCCCATAATGTACTGTCTTTATCATCCTATTTAGCTAGGCTAGTAGCTAGCTGGCTAGAAGCCTATGTATTCTGCAGAGATGTCTGCAAAATCATTTGACTTGGTCTTCAAAGTACATAGGCATATACAGTCAAGACTGCTAATTACCAACTACTACAACTATCAATGGGGTAGTGCTACCTCACAAACTGTCTCTATCCCTCTTTGTTGTTGTATTGTGTACACACCTCTCTCATGTGTTCTGTGTAGGCTATCTGTCTCTGTCCAAGCAGGGAAGGACAGGCGCAGCGGATTAGGGTCACTGTAGTTAATTACCATTTTTCTGCGCTGAACTAGGTTGAATAATGAAAACTACAACTGCCTTCAGCCCAGTGTCCCACATCGTTCTTGACTTAATTGGGGCATTTCCATGATGATATGTTGCTGATGCCTGACAGATCTTACAACGCCTGGATAGGTATTTTACGTATCAGCTAATCACATCATATGTTATAACAATTTGTCAGTCGATGACACAGTCGATAACGTTGCACACAACCATTGGTTTTTGCGTTGCTTTGCCTTAGCTGTGAAACGCGCCCAAATTCTCTCGTGAATGATTGGCGTGTTGAGCTCACAAAAAAGTCTGATTTATTTTAGCTTTTATTTCTTTCATCACATTCCCAGTGAGTGAGAAGTCTACAAACACTCAATTAGTATTTGGTAGCGTTGCCTTTAAATTGTTTAACTTGGGTCAAACGTTTTTGGGTAGCCTTCCACA
This sequence comes from Oncorhynchus keta, assembly GCF_023373465.1. NCBI lineage: Eukaryota > Metazoa > Chordata > Actinopteri > Salmoniformes > Salmonidae > Oncorhynchus > Oncorhynchus keta. Next base: position 45,010,346 of record NC_068444.1, read on the forward strand.
ACCTTCCCACAATAAAGTTGGGTGAATTTTGGCCCAATCCTCCTGACAGAGCTGGTGTAACTGAGTCAGATGTGTAGGCTTCCTTGCTCGCGCATGCTTTTTCAGGTCTGCCTACAAATTTTCTATAGGATTGAGGTCAGGGCTTTGTTATGGCAACTCCAATAACTTGACTTTGTTGTCCTTAAGCCATTTTGCCACAACTTTGGAAGTATGCTTGAGGTCATTTTGGAAGACCCATTTGCGACCAAGCTTTAACTTCCTGACTGATGTCTTGAGATATTGCTTCAATATATCCACCTAATGTTCATCCTATTTTGTGAAGCGCACCAGTCCCTCCTGCAGCAAAGCACCCCCACAACATGATGCTACCACCCCCGTCCTTCACGGTTGGGATGGTGTCTTCGGGTGCAAGCCTCCCCCTTTTTCCTCCAAACATAACAATGGTCATTATGGACAAACAGTTCTATTTTTGTTTCATCAGACCAGAGGACATTTCTCCAAAAAGTACGATCTTTGTTCACATGTGCAGTTGCAAACCGTATTCTATTTATGGCAGTTTTGGAGCAGTGTCTTCCTCCTTGCTGAGAGGCCTTTCAGGCTATGTCAATATAGGACTCGTTTTACTGTGGTTATAGATACTTGTATACCTATATATGCATTAGGGTGTTTTGAATTCATCATAACCTTACAAAGCGCTGTCCATTTTGTTGTGTTAGGCTTTGAAACAACATCCACAGCGACCATTTCAATTTGTTGAACTTCTATCTTCAAATTGATCAAAAACAGTTGAGGTAAGTGAGTTTTAAAAGCACATACTGTTTTATGGTAAGTGTTTGTTATTTTCGATTGCTTTTACATTGATGTCAGATTGGTTAGAGGGATAATAGAGCCCTGAGTACCAGTCCATTAGCGACCTGATGATTACTAGCGAGTTGGGTATTACTAATGCATGCCCAGAGTGCATAAGAGGAGATTTACTGTGATGTAGAATTTTACTGCGGCCATGACTCATGACTGCCGGTGTGCCGGTAATGCTGTCACCGCAACAGCCCTAACTGCAACTTCCTTTAGGAGAAGCACCTAAAGAAACCTTGTGACCTCTCACCCTGCATCTTGCGGCGGTGGAAGCGGGGCGAGCCCAGCAGGTTGTTCTTGAACGAGTTGAGGCGGGTCCTCCAGTGGGCGGAGCTGCTAGCTGCCATGCCGCCCCCACCGGGGCTGGAGGGAGGAGTCAGGGACAGGGAGCCCACCCCTCCGCCTCCCTCCACCCGCAAGGAGGAGGACGAGGAGGAGGAGTTTGAGGGAGGGTTGGAGGAGGGGTGGTGGACGGGGGTGCCCATGGGGGTGGGCAGCGGAGAGCCCTGGGGAGTAACCTGCGACACAGAGTGGGCAGAGTTGGGGTAAAAGCTCTTAGTGACCGACTTGAGCATGGAGGGCGAGGGGAAGAAGAAGCGGGGGATGGGCGAGAGGAGGGGCGAGGGCAAGCAGGAAGGTGAGTTGTGGATGGGGACGGACATGATGGGTTGGAGGTGGGGCCGGCCGCCCTTGGTGGGGGTGGGCAGGGTCTGGGTTTTAGGGTTCTGCGGCGCTTTGGGTTTGTCGAGATCTCGGGCCGGCCGAGAAGTGGTAGCCCTTCCTGGTTTGGATGGGTCCTTAGTGTGAGGGGTGGCGGAGGTGACGTCTGATTGGCTAAACGTGAAGACGGGGCTCTGATAGGACTAGGGGAGGGGTGGAGGATTGGAAAGAAAAATTGAAAAAGGATGGAAATGAGTGTTATGGGTTATGACTAAAGAGTGCTTCTTGTATGATGGTGAAGAAACTGCACTGACAGTGTGAGCTATTTGTATAACTAATTGAAAAATCATTAGTTCTGAATGCGAATTCAACCATGTATATTCCAACCTCACTTTAAAAAAAAATCATTTTAAGCTAACATATTAGATAACCCAGTACACAAAAATCCCTCCATGTCAGAAACAGTATGGAAGACAAACACTACAAAATGGCATAAGCAATACAATTATGACTCTGTTCTGTGAACTTCCTCTTTCAGTAGTGATGCTATGACTGTGGTAAAACAGGGTTTCTGCTTTTGCTGATCCAGAACAGAAACAATTGAACCAGTATGTTGACATTTTCATAGTTTGTGGAACACAACTTCTCAAATTGAACAAGAAGCTTAAACCAACAACGACTTCCAATGATGACCAACTAGAGGAAGGCCTAAATATATATTTTTTAATTGTACAAACCAAACATGTTTAACTTTACTTGATGCGCTACAAAATGTGCATCTATCAAGTTGGTGGAAATGGTAGAAGGTATGGTGTAGAGAAGCAGAAAAAAAAAATGACAAAGAAAATCCCAATGAGTAAGAATTGTTCCGATAAGAGTGGTGTTATTACATGTAAAATGGCTCTGATTGATCAAGAAGCTTGAGTGAGATGGACAATCTCGGGAAGGAATGCTAAAGCAATGTTAATGCATTTTCAATCAGCCATAAAAAACGAATCTTTGAGCATTGCAAAACAATACACTGACATACATATGAAAAGACAGTTCAGAGTCAATGTTGTATACTTTATCACTTCAGAGTTGATGTTAAAAGTGTTGGCCAACAGGCCTCTTACCCTGGGACTGCTGAGAGGGCTGGAAGAAAGGCCGGTGGACGCCCCACTGACTGAGCGAGACCTGTAGAGGGGTCACGAGGTCATAAGGTTAAATGTCATTATCTTAGAGGTGAAGAAAAGGAAATTATTCTGCCATTATGTAGGTCCACTGTTGGCTTATTTACTAGTATATGTATTATAATCTGTACTCTGTGTATTCTATGTGGCTAGAAAAATGTTTGTTTGTAGAGTAAGCATGTTCAGTCTTTGTGTGTGTTTCTGGACTGTGTGTGTGAGACCCCAGTACCTATGGCCGTTTGCGGCCGTGTCCAGGGCCCTGCGTGGTGGGGTGGGAGACCCCTGCTCGGTCACACTCAACACCTCCAGGCTCTTTCTCTCCGGGCGGCAGCGGCTGTGACGTGTCAGCATGGGAGAGTCCACACGCTTACGAGGGGGGTCAGCTGAGGGACACCAGGGTGGAGTTAGCACAGCATGCGTCGCACAATTGGCATAGCGTTGTTAGGGGAGGGTTTGGCCGGGCCGGGGCCCCTCTAGCAACCCCCTGTGTCAGGCCGGGCTCCCTTTAAGCTGTCGTCAGTTGAACAGTGTTTCCTCCAACACATTGATGCAGCTGGCTTCCGTGTTAAGTGGGCGGGTGTTAAGGAGCGTGGTTTGGCTGGTCCTGTTTCAGAGGACGCATGACTCAACCTTTGCCTCTTCTGCATCTTTCTATCGATACAAAATGAACCACTGGTGTGAATGGCCAAACAGCTCTATTTTCATGTCATCCAACAAATGTAAACAGCATTGGCATTTGGATTGGAACCGGTGCTATGGTCAAATGACAGGAAAATAAAGCTCTTCGGACACGCACACCAGGTAACCCCATAAAATAATACTTTCACATTTTTTTAACATACAATATAGCTCAGTATTTGTATTATATATTTTATACCAGAGGTGGCACCACGGGTTCAAATGTGGTGTGGCAAAATTCGTACGTGTCTTTTCTGGGGCCTGGAGTTTTTCCTGATCTCATGACCTGGGCAGGTAAAACTCTGGGTCCTACTCGTAGACTATGACAAAATATTATTATTATAGACAGCTTCCCTTTTCATCTGTGCTATGACTATAGGGCTTGTGGTTTTCTTGTTAGGTCATTTTAATTCCTACTCTACGGTGGGTCAAACCCTTTCAAACTACCGCAAACGTTGTTATTATTCATTCTGAATCTGATGTCAAAAGAGCTAGAGACAACAACTTCAACAAACAACATAGTTTGGTGAACTACTATAGCAGGGCTGAGCATTATGCAAAGAATGGTTACAATGTCTTCAAATATGAATTTCACTCTATATACACACAACGTTAAGCAGCGTAGCCTAGTGGTTAGAGCGTTGGACTAGTAACCAGAAGGTTGCGAGTTCAAACCCCCAATCTGTCGTTCGGCCCCTGAACAGGCAGTTAACCCACTGTTCCCAGGCCGTCATTGAAAATAAGAATATGTTCTTAACTGACTTGCCTGGTTAAATACAGGTAAAAAAATTAATTAAAAAAATGTAAAAGATAATAATAATAATAATAATAATATGCCATTTAGCAGACGCTTTTATCCAAAGCGACTTACAGTCATGTGTGCATACAGACAGGTTTCAATGTTGAAAAGTATTTTAATTGTATGTCATAAAACCTATTATTTGTTTGTCTGACTACAGCACTCTTCTGCGATTATTAATTATGTACACTTTATGTAAGGAGGCAGGTTTACATATACACAGTAGAGTTTGTAACAAAACATGTTTTATGTGTAGCCTAAGTCATAAAACCACTAAACTTGTGTTGTTGTCCTGGTCTCCATCTGGCCCACCAGAGGTTGGTTCCCTGGCGCGCACTGTAGGAACTGATTTCCTGTAAAATCCATATGTTCAATCTTAAATCAACTACTTTCAACATATTCATTAAATAATAACCCCCTTTTCATTAAGTAGATTTTATTGAACGTCATTCATTCTATTGCAATCTATTCTAACCAAACCTGCATTACCAGTTCATATCAGTAAGTGTCACTAATGCACTAGCTAGTCAGAAAAGACCATGATGGCTACCTGTCTCTGTATTTGTGAAAGTTATGGTAGTAACCATCAAAAAATTGTCTTTCTGCAATTCTGTTATGGTTGGAAAAATGTGTGCATATTGTCTGTGTAGACTGCTCTTTGGCAGAATGTGTAGGTTTTTTACTTTTAAGACTGTGAAATTTGCGCCACAAACACCAGAGGTGGAAATAAAATAAAAATCCCAACATTACTGGACTGACATCTCGCTGACTAACCTTTCAGAAACTTCAGTATTGCCTTGGATAGCAGCAGTAGGTCATTTAATCTTCTTTATCCTGCGCCAAACACATTTATTCAGTGAGTCTAAATTGTGAACGTTAGCTGCTGGTTACATTATTGCATTAACCTAGCTAAATACTGTTAGCTATCTAAGGCTAGGCTACTAAAGCTAACATTAGTAGTTTTGTTAGTTAGCTCTATATTGGGTCATTCTAGCTAGTTTTAGAGAATGACTAAACTGATTTTATTAACACGTACCTTGTTTCCCATGGAAATGTGTGTTCGCTCTCTCACGAGGCAGGCAACCAAGCAGGCAGGTGAGGAGCGTGAGCGAAGAAAGAAACCAAGTGTAGAGTGCAGAGTCAAACAACAAGGTGCTGGTGCAACCAAACCTAGTTGTTGAGAGGCGCGGTTGTTGCAGCTCTGTAGGCTGCAGCTAGTAGACCACTGTGACGGACAAGCTAATCCACTTGTAGCTGCGAGTTTGGAGGTTGCATGAAATCTCAGGAACAGGTTTGTACTCACGAGATAAGACTGAGGCAAACGGGATGAAATTGGGGGGTGGCACCAGGTCAACTTGTCCAATAAGAAACGGCTTATTACTAGTTTATCTAGCTTGTCCAGCGTTGCATATGATCGATGCAGTTAATTTATCATTGAATCACAGCCTACTTCTCCAAATGGGTGATTTAACAAGCTCATTCGCGAAAAAAGCCCTTTTGGAGCACCAGTGTGTACCTAACCATAAACATCAATGCCTTTCTTAAAATCAATACACAAGTATATATTTTCAAACCAGCATATTTAGTTAATATTGCCTGCTAACATGAATTTCTTTTAACTAGGGAAATTGTGTCACTTCTCTTGCGTTCTGTGCAAGCAGAGTCAGGGTATATGCAGCAGTTTGGGCCACCTTGCTCGTTGCGAACTGTGTGAAGACCATTTCTTCCCTAACAAAGACCGTAATTAATTTGCCAGAATTTGACATAATTATGACATAACATTGAAGGTTGTGCAATGTAACCGTTAGATAAAATATGGAAACGGTTGTGTATTTCACTGAAATAATAAACGTTTTGTTTTCGAAATGATTCAGATTTGACCATATTAATGACCTAAGGCTCATATTTCTGTGTGTTATTATATTATAATTAAGTCTATGATTTGATAGAGAAGTCTGACTGAGCGGTGGTAGGCAGCAGCAGGCTCGTAAGCATTCATTCAAACAGCATGTTTCTGCGTTTGCCAGCAGCTCTTCGCTGTGCTTCAAGCATTGCACTGTTTGACTTCAAGCCTATCATCTCCCGAGATTAGGCTGGGCAATACTCAAGTACCTATTAGAACATCCAATAGTCAAAGGTATATGAAATACAAATGGTATAAGAGAGAAATAGTCCAATAATAACTACAACCTAAAACTTCTTACCTGGGAATATTGAAGACTCATGTTAAAAGGAACCACCAGCTTTCATATGTTCTCATGTTCTGAGCAAGGAACTTAAACGTTAGCTTTTTACATGGCACATATTGCACTTTTGCATTCTTCTCCAACACTGTGTTTTTGCATTATTTAAACCAAATTGAATATGTTTCATTATTTATTTGAGACTAAATTGATTTTATCGATGTATTATATTAACTTAAAATAAGTGTTCATTCAGTATTGTTGTCATTGTCATTATTACAAATTAATAAATAAAAATCGTCTGATTAATCGGTATCGACTTTTTTTTTTGTCCTCCAATAATCGGTATCGGTATCGGCGTTGAAAACTCACAATCGGTCGACCTCTAATAGTAACCCTCTCATAAATACAAAAAATATCCCTATACACACACAGACATCCCATACATGCACCCCCCACACTGTCAGACACCAAATTGAGCAGTTTAAAAAGTGGGTCCGGGTAGTGTGCATGGCACACGTGTCAGTGGAGAAGCAGGAGAGCGGTACACACCCAGACACAGAGACGGGGTCAGGAGGAAGACAGTAGACCAGACAGGGGTGGAGAGTGTCAGTGTGGTCAGTGGCTCGCTCCTGCCACCTAGGGACTCACCTACGTCATTTCGGGGCGGCAGATCTTCATCCTCGTAACTGGGGTAACGCTCCTTCCTGTCCAACAGGAGATAGTAGATCATCTTCTCCTGGTTGTCTCTGGGGGAGGAAGGGAGAGGGGGAGGGGATTTGGGAAGTGCTCAAAGAAAATGAAATCCTATCTTGAGATATGCAGATGAATGTTCTCAAAAATCATACATTAAAGGCCCATTTGCAGTCAACAAAGTGATTTTATATAATTATTCCAAACCGCTCTGCCAATAACAGCTAGTTTTCCCTCCCCACTCGGACCTAGCAAAATTCTTGCTTGAGATATTGCGCTTCGCATAAGCTATTTTTGTTTATTTTTTTAACCATTTTAATTGAAAGCAGTAAGGTACTTAATTGTTACCCAGAAATGAATTGATTTTTATACTGAGTCAAAGGGAGAATGTGTGTAGAAATTTGCACAGATTTCAATTCAGGATTAAAATGTGGAGTAGGGACTCCCGGGTGGCGCAGTGGTCTAGGGCACTGCATCGCAGTGCTACCTGTGCCACCAGAGAACCTGGGTTCGCGCCCAGGCTCTGTCACAGCCGGCCGTGACCGGGAGGTCCGTGGGGCGACACACAATTGTCATAGTGTCGTCCGGGTTAGGGAGGGTTTGGCCGGTAGGTATATCCTTGTCTCATCGCTTTAGTGACTCCTGTGGCGGGCTGGGTGCAGTGCACACTAACCAGGTCACCAGGTGCACGGTGTTTCCTCCGACACATTGGTGCGGTTGGATGCGCACAGTGTTCGGAAGCAGTGCGGCTTGGTTGGGTTGTGTTTTGAAGGATGCATGGCTTTCGATCTTCGTCTCTCCCGAGCCCGTACGGGAGTTGTAGCAATGAGACAAGATAGTAACTACAAACAATTGGATACCACAAAATTGGGGAGAAAAGGGGGTAAAAATGTAAATAAATATAAAGTGGAGTAAGGCAGCAAGATGCGAGTCTGGTTACAAACAAGAAGAAAAGGGGAGTTGCACAAGAAACTAGAGCCTCTTTCAAGCACAATACATCTGATATTCAGCACCACGGATAGAAGTCGGCCACAGCAGCTGTCTGGTGAAGTTGCAGGGAGCATCGCATCTTGTACAGTAAATATGCCTCAGGAGTGATACTCCTGGTGATACTAGTTTTTGATTTATAAACCACCAGTGAATAATTGAAATACACACACAGATACACAAGTGTTATAATGAAACAGAAGGTTTGATTATAATCAATATTTATTTTACTGCTTTAAGTGTTGTTTGTTTCTTTACTTTACTTTTATAAATGAGAAACTTGCCCATTCAGACAGGCCCAGTCTGCAAACTTTCAGCAACAGAAACTTAACATGGAACAGGCTGTTTTTTTTTTTAAGATCAGGTTTTAACATGTATTGTCCTGTAGATTTTAATGGAGCCTATTTCAGATAGTCCCAGTCTTTACAAACCCATCTATTTCCGATTGATAACTAGCCAGGGAGCCGCGGGTGCAGACCCCTGAGCAAGACAAAACAACGGACAAACTAGAAATTAGAGAGAAGAACCTGGGCACACAGATGAACAGACACACACTTACTCTTCACACTGCAGGTTGCACGTGAGTTTCCCGCTGTCTCTAAAGCAGCCCAGAGAGTGCATGCTGTCCAGCAAGTCCGGGTCCAGCTCGGTCAAACACAGGATGTGCCCCATATACACATGCCTGGGAGGGGGCTGCTCGGGACATGGCTCGTTACGACCCGACCTGAGACAAACAAACACGCAGACAGACAGACAAACAAACAGACACATGCGCACACACACAATACCCCCATGTTAGTGACCCAAAAACTGGGCACAATACACAACGTTTGACATCTACTTCAAATTCTCAATATAATTCAAAGGCAGACAGAACTGATCTATGCTTACTGATACCAGGAGTGCTTCTGGACGGCATCTAGCTGGAAGGGCGAGAGGGCAGATGGAGCAATTAGGCCAGTCTGTTCACACACAGATGTCTGCTAGCACAAGGTGTAAACAATTCCTGCTAGGCCTGACTTTTGCAATTGGAAAATACATCCTCATCAGTTTTGCATACATTTTGGGCATCTAAATCTTATTTAGTGTGCCCCAAATGGCACCCTATTCATCCCCAAATGGCTCCCCCTGCCCTACCCCGACCCGCCCTGTCTCTTATCTTGGGATGGCAGGTAGTCAAGTGGTTAGAGCGTTGGGCCAGTAACCGAAAAGTAGCAAGATTGAATCCCTGAGCTGACAAGGTAAAAAATCTGTCTTTCTGCCCCTGAACAAGATAGTTAACCCACTGTTCCTAGGCTGTCATTGTAAATAAGAATTTGTTCTTAACTGACTTGCCTAGTTAAATAAAGGTAAAATAAATACAAAAATTGTCAGGGTTGACTGCTCCCTCCCCTATGCCTCCCTATCCCCCTCTCTTGTACCTTAAGTCTCTTGTCGGGGTCAACCTCGATCATGCCTTTGAGCAGTGCCTGGCAGTCTGGTGGGATGAAGTGAGGCATGTGAAACACCCCGCTCTTCACCTTCTCAAGGAGCTGACGCAGGTTGTCATGGTCAAATGGTAAGGCGCCCTACAGAGAAGAGAATGTTACTGTTTAATAAGCCCTTTTACAAAGAATGGGAGGCAGGACTACACTTACGAACACGTAGGGCTGGCTTTCCGTACAGATTAAGCCTAGTCCTGGACTAAGAAGCAGCTTCAATGGCAAATCTCCATTGAACATGTCTAGGACTAGGCTTAATCTGTGTCAAGGAAAGCAAGCAGTAATGTTGAGTCACAAGGTTATAACCCAACTCCATGAATACTAAATTCCAAATTGAGCCCGAGCACCTCCGCCCAAGGTAGATGTTAGGGCATAAGGCAAATCAGAAGATACTTTCTCACCACCAGCAGAGCAAAAAGGATGACTCCACAGCTCCACACATCTGCCCTGCGACCATCATACTTTTCTCCCTAAGAGAGACAGATGTCAACTGTGCAACAACAGTTAACTATCCAACATGTATATTTCCTTACTTACACATTGTTGGTAATAGCAAACTCAAATACTTACATTTCTCATGTCTTACCAATCATTACATTTCTATCTCACTTGGTTAAATGATCTTAGCCACTTAGAATTATGAAAAGGGAAGAACCTACCCGGATCACTTCTGGACAGGCATAGTGTGGGGATCTGAAATGGTTCGAAATGAGGCATTGAGAAGATGTAAGCATTTACCAGCACATAAGACCCACACACGCACACAGCATACTCACCCACAGCTGGTCTCCAGCAGGCTGTCCCCCAGCTGTAGGGAGGCCATGCCGAAGTCTGCGATGCGGATGTTGTTCTTCTCATCCAGGAGCAGGTTCTCCGGCTTCAGGTCTCTGTGACTGTAGGATGGAGTGAATAAAGTAGATTAGAGAAGAGCAGGATAGAATAGATTGGAATATAATGACTTTATTAGTGAGATATTGAATTATCAACGGATGTAAGTACAACACTGAGACCGCGGATGTATAGAATATAATGACTTCATAATTAAGGAAGCATAAAGACATTTAGACCTCACCAGACCATTTGATTGAGCCTGCCTGTAGTGTTATATGGTCGGAGATTGCATTTTTGGACCATTCCAGTGGTCCCATTGCACCAGGCAAGCTCAATCAGGTGCCACTAATTTACTTGAAAGAAGAAAAAACTGATACAAATTGTTAAAGTGGGCAGTCCCAACTGTTTAAGGTTTGTTGTGCATTTATTGAAAAGATAGGATCGTAGAGGAAAGACAGGAAAGGAGGTAGGGGGTGGATGAGTCAAAGAGCAGTTGGCCGGATTCAAAACCATGCCAACTCTGAAATAATGTGTGCCAGGGTCAGCAGCTCTAACCGCTGGACCACGCAGGCCCCCGTCTCAGACTCACAATGATTTTGTACATGAATATAGTCGTTTACCAGATAGAATGACTGTGACAGAAGTCCAGGGCCGATATGATTTGTCGGAAGAACTTCCTGGCCTCTTTAGGTGTCAGCCTACCTTTCTTCACCAGATCAAATAACTCCCCACCTGACACATGCTCTAACACCAGGTACCTACAGAGAGAGAGAGAGGGAGAGAGAGAGAGAGGGACAGACGGGTGATAGACAGAAAGAGAGAGAGAGAGAGAGAGAGAGAGAGAGAGCGAGAGAGAGACAGACGGTTGATAGAGAGAGAGAGAGAGAGAGAGAGAGAGAGAGAGAGAGAGAGAGAGAGAGAGAGAGAGAGAGAGAGAGACAGAGACAGAGACAGGACAGACAGAGACGTGTGATAGACAGAAGAGAGAGAGAGAGAGAGAGAGAGAGAGAGAGAGAGAGAGAGAGAGAGAGAGAGAGAGAGAGAGAGAGAGAGAGAGAGAGAGAGAGAGAGAGAGAGAGAGAAAGAGAGAGAGAGAGAGAGGGAGAGAGAGAGAGAGAGGGACAGACGGGTGATAGACAGAAAGAGAGAGAGAGACGGGAGAGAGAGAGAGACAGAGAGAGAGAGTAGAGAAGAGAGAGAGCAGAGAGAGACAGAGACAGAGACAGAGACAGAGACAGAGAGAGACAGACGGGTGATAGACAGAAAGAGAGAGATAGAGAGTGATGGGTGGTATAGATGGGGAGAGAGAGGGGTGAGCGGAATAAATACAATGAAAGGGGTGAAGGTTGAGGAGAGAGAGAGAGGAATTGAGCAAGCATTTCAAGTGGGTTGAATCCTAACCTGAGGATAGGCCTGTGTAATCAGGATTTTTGCATAGAACATACATTGAAGTCAATAGGAGATTTGATAACAGAAATCTACACAGACTTCAAGAGACAGACAGAGCGGATTAATACAGTCCTTTGAGTAATATTTACACATCACACCCACGGGTCTAGAGCTACAGGGTACAGGCAGAACAGAAGGTCGCTCCTGAAGGTACAATGAATGAACTCACAGATATTTGTTATTCTCGTAAACGTCATGCAACTTCAACACATGCGGATGCTCAATCAGCTTCAGGATGGCAATCTCCCTCTCCACCTAGACAGAGCGGGAGAAAGAGAGTGGTAGAGGGAGAGAGAGAAGAGATGGGGATAGAAAGAGAGGGGTAGAGAGAGAGAGAGAAGAGATGGGGATAGAAGGAGAGGGGTAGAGAGAGAGAGAGAAGAGATGGGGATAGAAGGAGAGGGGTAGAGGGAGAGAGAGAAGAGATGGGGATAGAAGGAGAGGGGTAGAGGGAGAGAGAGAAGAGATGGGGATAGAAAGAGAGGGGTAGAGAGAGAGAGAGAAGAGATGGGGATAGAAGGAGAGGGGTAGAGGGAGAGAGAGAAGAGATGGGGATAGAAAGAGAGGGGGAGAGAGAGAGAGAGAAGAGATGGGGATAGAAGGAGAGGGGTAGAGGGAAAGAGAGAAGAGATGGGGATAGAAAGAGAGGGGTAGAGGGAGAGAGAGAAGAGATGGGGATAGAAAGAGAGGGGTAGAGAGAGAGAGAGAGAGAGAAGAGATGGGGATAGAAAGAGAGGGGTAGAGAGAGAGAGAGAGAAGAGATGGGGATAGAAAGAGAGGGGAATATAAATAGAGAGGGGGAAGAGAAAGATATACAAATTGTAATTTGAGAGAAATTTACATTCCAGTGTTCACTCTTAAGGCATACTTGATGAAACGTGTCTTGCTACAGAGTGAGAAAGCCAATGTATGCATATCATTTCATTACAATTTGAAATTGTCTTTACTATGTACATCACCTATTGTAACTATTGCAAACAGACAGTTAATCATGAAATTGTCAGTCTAGAAAAGTAGGCATCATACTGGGATATCCTTATTTTCATCATGATTATTATCATCAACGTCTTACCTTCATCAGAACTGACTCTGACAGCTTCTCCCTGTTGACTATTTTGATGGCCACCTTCTGTCCTGTAATGCAGTGAACTCCAAGCTTCACCAAGCCTGAGGGAGTCACATGTTCACCCTTTTAATATAAGTATTATGCATTCATAACACAGTCAGAAAACATATACAGTCACCGGCCAGATTATTAGATACACCACCCCATTCACGAAAATGGATCGTACTACGTGGCAGTGGCTTACTATACAAAGCAGGCAGACAGGAATCGAGGCATTCAGTTACTGTTCGATTAGAATGAGTTAGAATGAGAAGAACGAGTGACCTAAGTGACTGAGTGCGGTATGATCGTTGGTGCTCGGCTTGCCGGGTCCAGTATCTCAGGAACGGCCGACCCTCCTGGGCTTGTCACGCATGACAGTGTCTAGGGTTTACCGAGAATGTCGAAGAAGAAAAACACACATCCAGTCAGCGGCAGTCCTGTGGGTGAAAACAACTTGTTGATGAGAGGTGTCAAAGGAGACTTACAAGAATCGTGCAAGTTCACAGGCTTGCCACAAACAGACAAATAATGTCTCAGAACAACAGTGGGTGTGCAGAACGGCATCTCTGAATGCACAACTCGTCAATCCGGAAGGGCTATTGCAGCAGACGACCACCCCGGGTTCCACTCCTATCAGCTGAAAACAAGAAGCAGCCGCTCCAGTGGGCACGCCATCACCAACACTGGACAATGGAGGAGGAATCCCAGTTTATGTTGCGTCATGCCGATGGCAGAGTCCGGATTTTGATGTAAGCAGCATGAGTCCATGGACCCATCTTGCCTGGTGTCAACGGTACAGGCTGGTGGCGGTGGTGTTACCGCCGTCCAATCTGCAGCAACTGTGTGATGCCACCGCGTCAGCATGGACCAACTTCCCTGTGGAACATTTCCGACTTGAACCATCCATTCCCAGATGAATTCAGGCTGTTCTGGAGGCAAAGGGGGTCCAACTCTGTACTAGATGGGTGTACCTAATAAACGGGCCGGTGAGTGTATATTACATCCATCTATCTATTCACCCACCCACCTGTCATCCAGCCCTCCATCCCATGGTAAACACACACACACAAACACATTATTATTTACAAGTGAGCCACTTTGAGCCGAACAATTCAGAACTCACCTGTCTGGCCCTTTCCCAGTGTTTTTTCCATTCGATATGGCCCAACATATTGAGCTGTCTGAGTTAGTGACAGTTCCTTACTCATACTGCTCTAACTATCGACTAGAACTTATAGTGACCAATGTTGATAACTAGCTCTATATCTTGGTGAATTTCACGAATTAGTGTCCCCAAATAAAAAAGGAAGTCTGTATAACAATGGCAAGTAATGGTTAGGAAAAGATTGCTATGCTACTTTGAGATGTAGACCTATAACTCCAGTCTGAGTTCAAGGCAGGATAAATCCTGAATTAAGAATTGTGGGATATATTTCACCTTCCCAGACAAAACCTACTACCTTCACTGATTTGTGAGGTTTTACTTCTTGGTGAATATAGACGTCTTATATTGAAACTGAACAATCAACAGCTGAGTAAATGGATTGGATGGAACAAATATCATGTTATGCACTGGCCTAAACTCAAAATAGCAACACCTATCACGATAACAAGTATGACAAGAATGATAACATGGTTGGCCTATATGTCAGTTTTCAGGTTTTAACTAGCTTCGTTTGTGATACATTGGTCAATCCACATAGCATAACAAGTACTAATTGCTATTTCAGTTTGACAGCAACAATCATGTATAGATATTTATCAACGTTCGTGTTGACTGCACCATTTCTTGTCTATATTCAACCTGCTACATCCATTCATTCAAACAATGTATTGCAACATAAAACGTCCTTATAGTTCAATGCAGACTGATGTAAATGGTATTCACTGTCAGGCCGGTTATCACAAGTGGAGCAGCATGTTTTCTTCGAGTTAGCCGCACAAGTGCTGCCATACACTGTGGTTCGCCTGTATCTATCCACGTCTGTCAAAATCGGATCATTTTTGAATTTTCTTTGTAAAGTGAAAATATATGTTATACGTCCAACAGCTACATTGTAGCGATTTGTTTTGAAGAAAGATGCACGCACCCCTTGCAAAACAACCATCTTTACCGTATCACCCCCTCCCTCTATCACAGCCAGTAGGCGTATCACAGCATCTTCTCTCTCTCATTTTGCGTGTCTCCCTTGCCGGTTCCAATTTCAATCATTTATCGAGTTGTTAGTGAAAAATAACTACATATGTATTGACATTTTACTAGATATACAAATTTTTATATAATTGCACACGTTGCGTGAGAGGGCCTCCCCGTTTATAGTCCTTTTGCTTTTCTTGCCGTAAATCGATATATTCTCTCTCCTCTTCCTTTGCCTTATTTGCATCAGCATCCGGGTCCCACTCCCTCCTCTCTCCGCCCTTCCCTCTCGTATTCGTTAAATACGCGTCTTTCTCTCAATTCAATGGGCTCTCTCTCTCTAAATTCAACACATACACCGTATGCGCGACTGCCTTTTTTCAAGCACATTTTCACAGAATTATGGAATAGATTCTTACCAGGATTATAAAGATAATATTTCTTTGCACCAAATTTCTCCTTTACTGACCTAATGAACAACATACATGTTGTTAAAACCAATGAAAACAACCATGAATAAAAGTACTTTCCTTGTGAAAACATAAAATCTGTAAAAGCCATTTAAAATGTGTACTAATGATCTAACAAAGGTAAAACATTTTTAAGACATGAAAAAACATGTTAAAAAGCCACTTTGTTAAAAAGCTGTCTTCAGTCCCTTGTACAGGAGCGGGGTGAGTCTTTATCAAGCTCGCCTCATCCTGCTCTCCTGAATAGACCATCGTCCAGTCCTTCGGGGCCCAGAGGAGATCCCTCCCCTAGGCGCATCGCCCTAGGCACCGCAGCGCTGTCAGGCCGTGGCCACTGGGACCTAGGGTGTTGTGGGGGACCCTTCGCCTGGGGTCGAGGCCCCCTTCTTTTCGTACCACCCCAGGGCTTCCGTGGCTACCATGGCCACTGCCTGGGGGGTGGTCTCTACGTTTTTCGCTACCAGCAGGTTACGGGAGGACCACAGTGCTTCCTTCAGACACGTGAGGGTGGGCCAGAGCTTGGTGAAGGTCTTTGCACACATAGACAACTAACACCCCATCGCGCCACAAAAGCCGCGGTCCTTGCAGAGCTAGGGGAACCAGTACTTCAAGGTCTCAGAGCAAGTGACTTCACCGATTGAAACGCTATTGGCGCGCACCACCACTAACTAGCTATCGGTTACACAGATTGCCCCTTTAACTTTACTGAAGTACACATGTTCTATCTAAAGTGTTGTATCAACAACTGAATATTTGCAGAATTTTTGTTTTCTGATTTTTTATGTATCTTTGCTACTTTCAGAGGATTGATGAGGGGTATCCTACGCACTGCCGTGTATTCATGGATGCCAAGGGAAACCAGGCTGTCCCCAATTTTTTTTACAAAAAAAATAAAATTATTCATCTTTCCTCTCACTGTGTTTCATAATTGTCTTTCAATTCGCAAGAGGCTGGCTATATTACCGGAGGAAGAATCCTAGTGAGCGAAACAGATGGCCTACACCTCTATCTGATGCTGTCTGGTCAAAAAGAGTGACATTGTTGCCACCCATATCATTGAATACAAGGAAAGACAGAGAGCATATGCCTTCCCTTGAATTTGTTTAAAATATACAGTGGGGCAAAACATTATTTAGTCAGCCACCAATTGTGCAAGTTCTCCCACTTAAAAAGATGAGAGAGGCCTGTAATTTTCATCATAGGTACACTTCAACTATGACAGACGAAATGAGAAGAATAAAATCCAGAAAATCACATTGTAGGATTTTTAATTAATTTATTTGCAAATTATGGTGGAAAACAACGTGTCAAGGGAAGCCAGTTTGGATTTGGCTTCACACCAATCACAAGCCAAATGTCATTTACAGAAAAAAAAATGAATTTTTTTATCTCGTTATGTCGTTGTCCTCTGGTGGCTAGCTAGCTAGCTAAAATTGTCCATTTCCTAAGTTAGCCATGAATGGAGATAATGATTTTGCTGTGGTTTTACTCAATTATCCATACTGGCCAATGCTTATAATTGCGATTCTGATCTAACCATGAATTCATACATTGTGCCCCTGGCCTAAGTTTAATATGCAGCTAGATCTAGCTGGCCTTGCACATCGTTGTCCATGAAAGGAAGTTAGACTTGCGAGCAAGCAATTTAGCCAGGTAGACAACACAAACTAAAAGCATGTACTGTATGACAGAGTCATGAAAGAGAGGAGGAGGGCATTGGCGTTTCTGGGTGAGTCAACATGTTCTTTCTACTTGCACACACACACACACACACACACACAGAATGAAGTACCATGGACATCCATATGATATTTAGCTTATGTTGATTGGAAATTGTTTTGGGTATTTTAGTTGTCGCTATATTAGACTAAGCATAGGTGAAATTGATGTTGAAATATTGAAGTTGAAATGGTGCTGGAATAGTGGAGGCAGCTCCGGTTTTTCTTCGTGACTTGCGGTAACTCCGTAGTTCTAAATCAGTAGTTGTTTACATTTATTTAAAATGTCAGAAACATTAACTTGCTTGACCATGCTGTAGTAGGTCAGTAACTGTGGACTTCAGCTGACAGATGTTGCTTTCCGGCTTTGTGATGAAACAAAGGTGTAGTCAAATTGATTCTGCTACTGTGTCTTCTTATTGTCTCTGCTTTAGGCTTATCTATCACGTGGCAAGGGATATAACAGGTTATAAAGCAAACAACATATTTATCACAACACATAGGTTGTAATATGACTACTTTTCCTGGCTTAGCTTCCTCAGTGATTTTACCCAACCCTAAAAAGCAGGTTTGAGGAGTTAGCTCGGTAACTTTGGTCAACTTTGAGTTCAACTAGGGATAATCGGTCATACGAAAGTGGCTCACCTTTTAGCCAGGTACATTTCTACGGCAATGAATCCTACAGAACTAACCTGCTCCGGGGCAGGCCAAGTCACGGTTAACTTCACTTACCCTGAATTAAGTGACTGAGCTGTGAGTTGGGGACCAATTAAATCAGATTCCCATCATCCCCTTCATTTGAGGAAGACGACTGATTAAATAATTTATTCATCAAATGTTTTCTTTGTTAAAAATATCACAGTACACATTTAGTAATGACAGAATGCATTTTAAACTTCCCGCAATGTAACACACATGCTTCCCGCAATGTGACACACGTTCTTTATGACTAAATAAGAAATATACTGTGTATGTATAAAACATTAGGAACACCTCTTTCAATGACAGACCAGGGACACGGTGCATGTTAATTTTTTCTCCAAGCACCACACAGCTGATTCAAATTATCGAAGCTTGATGAGTTTGGGAAACCCTGCCCTAAACCCTCGCCACTGAACTGGGAGAACCTTTAACCATATTACTTTTAACTGATCTGTTTAAATCTACAAGTGTGTGCCTAGTGGGAAGGTAGCCTCAACCCAGACAGAATCACCCCATGTTTCCTGCAAACAACAAGGAGTAGTTAGGACATCACGAAATGGTCGCCTAAAGTCGTCAGGACGTTGTGTTATGTTCCCCTGAAGGTTTTGTCTAGTTCCCGTGGATGTACCCAAGTATGTTTTTAAGACTTTCTCGGGACATTGTGTCATATTCCCCTGAACGTTCTTGGGATGTTCTGTCTAGCTCCTGGTTTGTCCCGGGGACATCACCTGATGAGCGCAAATTAACGTTTGTTGTACCCAGGTCACGTGCACCCTAGTCTACCCTTGTTACTGTTGACCAGCGCATCAAGGCCCTGATTGGTGAACAACTGATCCATTCACACAACCTGGTCTCAGAGCATTTCATATTATTCTATACCTAAATCAGAGACACTCCACTTAAACTGAACATAAATATAAAAGCAACATGTAAAGTGTTGGTCCCATTTTTCATGAGCTGAAATAAAAGATCCCAGAGATGTTCCACGCGCACAAAAAGCTTATTCCTCTCAAATTTTGTGCACAAATTTGTTTACATCCCTGTTAGTGAGCATTTCTTCTTTGCCAAGATAATCCATCCACCTGACAGGTCCGGCATATCAAGAAGCTGATTAAACAGCATGATCATTACACAGGTGCACCCTGTGCTGGGGACAATAAATGGCCACTCTAACATGTGCAGTTTTGTCACACAATACAATGACACAGATTTCTCACGTTTTGAGAGAGTGTGCAATTGGCATTCTGACTGCAGGAATGTCGAACAGAGCTGTTGCCAGAGAATTGAATGTTCATTTCTCGACCATAAGCCACCTCCAAAGTCATTTTAGAGAATTTGTCAGTACATTCAACCGGCCTTCGCAGACCATGTGTAACCACGCCAGCCCAGGACCTCAACCTTCTTCACCTGCGGGATTGTCTGAGGATAAAACCCTTTTGTTGGGGAAAACTAATTCTGGCTCCCAAGCGAGTGGGCCTACGCCCTCCCAACTGCACCCCTTCCCAGTCATGTGAAATCCATAGAATTTATTTCAATTGACTGATTTCCTTCTGTGAACTGTAACTCAGTCAAATCTTTGAAATTGTTGCATGATGCATTGATATTGTTGTCAGTATATTATAGTATAGTATATGTTATGTTTCATGTGGTATTTCTCAGAATGTCAGTGGGATAACGTCACGCCAAAACCCTTAAGGGACCTAATGGGAACATCGCTGAATGTCCTCAGGACGTCCCGTTTGCTGGGTTAACTTTGGCACGTTGTAGAATTTTGGTTTAAAGTTTGGTCATGTGTTTAGGTTGACTTTCTAAGTCTTCTTCCACTTCAATGAAACTATACATGAAAAACCCGAAACAGTCCCGTGTGGTACAAACACTGACACAGGAGACAAAACCCACAAAACCCAACACAAAACAGGCTACCTAAATATGGCTCCCAATCAGAGACAATGACTAACACCTGCCTCTGATTGAGAACCATATCAGGCCAAACACAGAAACAGACAAACTAGACATCCAACATAGAATGCCCACTCAGATCACACCCTGACCAAACAAAACATAGAAACATACAAAGCAAACTATGGTCAGGGTGTGACAGGATGTTATGTTACAATTTTCAGGCAAAGGTCTACCCAAGTCCCCACCAAAATATTCCCCAACACACCAGAAAAACCTGTGCCACTGCTATCAAGAAGCAAAAGACTCAAACGCAGCACAAGCCACCAAGTAATGATGGTGAGGATGACTCTTTACAACGTAAGCCAACTCCTTATTCTTGATCATTGTATTTGAGAAAGGTCATACAATTTTTAAAACAATTAGCATGATGTTGTCTTTTATTGCAGAGAATAATATTGGTCTCTCCCATGGCTTAACCCTGGAGCATGAGGGCACGGAGTCTCCTTCTGCCTTCGTAATTGAGGGATCCCCCTCACCAAATCACTGCAAATGATCAAATCAAGCTTTATTTATATAGCACATTTGAGACATGAATGCAATTCAATGCTCTTCACAGAGAAAAGCTAATGAAAAACAGTGAAAATAAAAAAATATTTACTACAACGAACATGAGAGGATAAAAAAAAAGAATTATCAATAAAAACTGAAAGACTAAAAAAACAACCCTAAGGAAAAGCAAAGCTAAAAAGCTGTGTTGTAAGATGTCTTTTAAATATGTCCACAGTTTTTCACCCTCCTCAGGTTCTCTGGCAGGCTATTCCAGAGACAGGGGGGGCATAGTAACTAAAGACTACCTCTCCATGTCTCTTGGTCCTAGGCTTTGGGATTGTTTAAAAGGTCAGGGCCAGAGCACCTGAGGGACCTAATGGGTACATAACTCAAAAGCATGTCTGGTGACTCAGAAACCAATAGAAGAATCTTAAAAGGATCTAAAACTCACAGGCAGCCAGTGCAGAGACTTTCACACCGATGTAATGTGTGCTCTCTGTCTGGTCTTGGTCAGTACCCGTGCTGCAGCATTCTGTATGTTTTGCAGTTGACCAACAGCTTTCTAGACCAGATAGGAGAGCATTACAGTAGTCAAGCCTGCTTGTAATAAAAAACATGGATGATTCTCTCTGTGTCAGCCTGAAATAGAAATGGTGGCATCTTGACAATGTTCCTCAGGTGGTAAAAATATATTTTGGTCACAATCCTAATGTGTGATTTCGAAATTGAGTTCAGAGTCTAAAATGACACCTAGGTTTTTGAACTGGTATTTTATCTTTATTGCCCATGATTTAAAATGTGTGGACAGATTCTCTCTCTGTGCTTTGGCTCCAATAATACGTACCTTTGTCTTATCTTGATGTAGCTGGAGGAAGCAGCCGTCCAAGTATTTAAATAACTAATACAGCCTTATCAGAATACAGCTTTATAAGAACGCTGCCAAGGGGTACCATATATAATCTGAACACTGCCGCACCCCAAATCTAACCTTGTGGAACGCCACATGTGATATCTAGTTTTTCTGAGTTATGTTCACCAAGGGCGACAAAATCTCTGGACCGGTTAAAAAGGTCCTAAAGAAATTTAGAACAGGACCGGAGAGGCCAACCCACCTCTCCAGTCTGTCCAGAATGCAGCACTTAAATCCAATGGTAGGACAGAGAACTGTTTGGCATCTGTGTTGGCTCTAAGACAATTTTCCACTTTAACCAAGGCTGTCGCTGTGCTTCAGTGGGCACGAAAACCAGATTGGTATTGTTTTTTTTAAATACAGTACAAAAATGCAGCTAATTTGAAAACAATTTCTCAGGAATTTTGCTTAGGAATGGAAGGTTGGAGATTGGCCGTAAATTGCTTAGAGTTTAAGAATCTAGATTACTTTTCTTCAGAAGGAGTTGCACCACAGCAGACACAAGAAATTTTTCCAAAAATTGTTTACAGACAGATTATTTCTCTTATAATTCACTGTATCACAATTCCAGTGGGTCAGAAGGTTACATACACTTTTACATGTGCCTTTACAGCTTGGGAAATTCCAGAACAGGATGTCATGGCTTTAGAAGCTTCTGAAAGGCTAATTGACATAATTTCAGTCAATTGGTGTACCTGTGGATGTATTTTAAGGCCTACCTTCAAACTCAGTGGCTCTTTGCTTGACATTATGGGAAAAAAAAAAAAAAGTTGTAGACCTCCACAAGTCCGGTTCATCCTTGGGAGCAATTTCTAAACACCTGAAGGTACCACATTCATCTGTACACAAGTATAAACACCTTGTGACCACGCAGCCATCATAACGCTCAGGAAGGAGACGCGTTCTGTCTCCTAGAGATGAATGTACTTTGGTGCGAAAAGTGCAAATCAATCCCAGAACATCAGCAAAGGACCTTGTGAAGATGCTGGAGGAAACAAGTACGAAAGTATCTATATCCACAGTAAAACGAGTTCTATATCAACATAGAACTGTTTGGCCATAATGACCATCGTTATGTTTGGAGGAAAAAGGGGGAGGCTTGCAAGCCGAAGAACACCCAACCGTGAAACACGTGAAGCACGGGGGTGGCAGCATCATGTTGTGGGGGTGCTTTGCTGCAGGAGGGACTGGTGCACTTCACAAAAAAGCCAGACATTAAAAAGCCAGACATCAGTCAGGAAGTGAAAGCTTGGTCGCAAATGGGTCTTCCAAATAGACAATGGCCCCAAGCATACTTCCAAAGTTGTGGCAAAATGGCTTAAGGACAACAAAGTCAAGGTATTGGAGTGGCCATCACAAAGCCCTGACCTCAATCCCATAGAAAAGGTGTGTGCAGAACTGAAAAAGCGTGTGCGAGCAAGGAGGCCTACAAACTTGATTTAGTTACACCAGCTCTGTCAGGAGGAATGTGCCAAAATTCACCCGATTTATTGTGGGAAGCTTGTGGAAGGCTACCTGAAACATTGGCTCAATTTAAACAATTTAAAGGCAATGCTACCAAATACAAATTGAGTGTTTGTAAACGTCTGACCCACTGGGAATGTGATGAAAGAAATAAAAGCTGAAATAAATAATTATCTTCTATTATTCTGACATTTCACATTCTTAAAATAAAGTGGTGATCCTAACTGATTTAAAACAGGGAATTTTTTTCACGCTCTAATGTAATCCAAGGCGAAATCAGCACCAGAGTGCCTGCCACCTATTGACAAGATTCACTAGTGCAAATTCAACTGCGCATGCGTACGACGTTACCCATCATGCACTTGACGTGAAATAATGTTATTTCTTTACTATCATATTTTAAAACAGGAATATATTTATGCTATCCTAATACTCTGCAATACATGGTTATGACTGGTCACGTTGAACAGGGCACGAGATTTGGTTCGGGGTGCCGATATTAATATTATCGCTATGGGGAATGTCATGTCCGTGAATCCCTGTCCAGTTTGACTTTTTCTAAAGGTAGTACACTCTGGTTTCGCTTCAGATCGCATAAATCTTTCGCCTTTTACTAAAGATTTCCGTGGAGAGGAACATTATGAGTATTAACTAATTTTTTGATGCCCTGTTTTACGGCGGGGCTTCCTTACATTGTGAAAGAAAACTATTGACGTTCTATTTGTTCTAGGTGGTGTCGTTTCCAGATTTGTCTAGATGATTTATGCTCAATTTGCATCCCAAGTAGTGATGGGTATTCTGGCTTTTTTCATTGTACCGGTTTGTTCAACTCAGCTCACCAAAAAGAGCCGGCTCTTTTGGCTCCCAAACGGCTCTTTTGAAAAATATATGTTTTGTATTTTTTCAAGTCAAACAGTTTTCGATAGTTTGAATATGATTGGTGTTAAAACAATTCTAATTAAATTATTAAGTGAAACCATACTCTAACTTAACCATAATGTATTTAAAAAATGCATTGGTTTGTTATGAAAAATAATACTATTAAACATTTGCCTTTAAAGTATAACTTTTTAATGTATATAGACAAAGTGCATATACATCTAACCATTCAAAAGGGATTACAATCTGAACAACAAAATAGAATATTGCACCATATCAAAGAAAAATAAATAACAATTTGCAAATCTGCAGCATCCCACAAATTGAAATAAATGTAAGAAAGAAGGATGCTATTACACATGTGTATTTAAAGTATAACTTTTTAATGTATATAAACAAAGTGCATATACATATAACATTTCAAAATGAATATAATCTGAGCAACATAATAATAGAATATTGCTCCATACTTTTTAAACCTGGGGTCAAGTGCCGCGGTTTCTGATAGCACGTGATTATATTCCATTCTGTGGAACTTTCTGTTCATTGATGAAGATAGGGTGTCCATCAACTCTGTCACATGTCCTGTGGTTACATTTGCTTCTCTCTGGCGACTGGCTGTGATTCGCTGCAGACCCTTCCTTACACAGGAGTATCATTTTTGATGATGTCACATAGTTCAGGTTCATGCTTTGTCTACTGATACTACATTCTCATCTGACATGTAACCGACATGTGGTTACCCTTGATGTCCAGCAGTCAGTGGTAAGGCAAACTACAGTAGCTTTTTGGACTCTTTCCCGCACTGAAGCCTGTGTGCTCTCGTACAGTTGTGGAATAAGTGATTTTAAAAGGGTTTTCCTGTTTGGAATTGTGTACATTGGATTTAGACTATTGCTATCATTTCTAAAACCTCTGTCCTCCACGATCGACAATGTCTGGAAATCAGTGGCAATCATTTTAGCCGATGCAATATAAATTTGGCCTTGTTTTGCTACAGACATAGACTTTGGCATAAACTGGTCCATAGAAGACTGCGTTGTTGTGGGTCACGGAGTAGGCCTACTTGACTGAGTGGATACATCTCTACGTGTGGAGGTGCTGGCTCCACCACTATCACTAGCAGGCCTACTTGACTGAGTGGATACATCTCTACGTGTGGAGGTGCTGGCTCCACCACTATCACTAGCAGGCCTACTTGACTGAGTGGATACATCTCTACGTGTGGAGGTGCTAGCTCCACCACTATCACTAGCAGGCCTACTTGACTGAGTGGATACATCTCTACGTGTGGAGGTGCTGGCTCCACCACTATCACTAGCAGGCCTACTTGACTGAGTGGATACATCTCTACGTGTGGAGGTGCTAGCTCCACCACTATCACTAGCAGGCCTACTTGACTGAGTGGATACATCTCTACGTGTGGAGGTGCTGGCTCCACCACTATCACTAGTAGGCCTACTTGACTGAGTGGATACATCTCTACGTGTGGAGGTGCTAGCTCCACCACTATCACTAGCAGGCCTACTTGACTGAGTGGATACATCTCTACGTGTGGAGGTGCTAGCTCCACCACTATCACTAGTAGGCCTACTTGACTGAGTGGATACATCTCCACGTGTGGAGGTGCTGGCTCCACCACTATCACTAGCAGGCCTACTTGACTGAGTGGATACATCTCTACGTGTGGAGGTGCTGGCTCCACCACTATCACTAGCAGGCCTACTTGACTGGGTGGATATATCTCCATGTGTGGAGGTGCTGGCTCCACCACTATCCACCACTATCACTAGCAGGCCGACTTGACTGAGTGGATAAATCTCCACGTGTGGAGGTGCTGGCTCCACCACTATCACTAGCAGGCCTACTTGACTGAGTGGATACATCTCCACGTGTGGAGGTGCTGGCTCCACCACTATCACTAGCAGGCCTACTTGACTGAGTGGATAAATCTCCACGTGTGGAGGTGCTGGCTCCACCACTATCACTAGCAGGCCTACTTGACTGAGTGGATACATCTCCACGTGTGGAGGTGCTGGCTCCACCACTATCACTAGCAGGCCTACTTGACTGAGTGGATACATCTCTACGTGTGGAGGTGCTGGCTCCACCACTATCACTAATAGACCTACTTGATGGTAAGATGCTATTCAGTATATTATATTTGTCCTCTTTTCTGTTATAACATATGAAAAGTTATTATTATTTCTGTGCTTGCAGCAGGCAGAGCACACTGTCGTTATTGATAAAAGTTATTATTATTTCTGTGCTTGCAGCAGGCAGAGCACACTGTCGTTATTGATAAAAGTTATTATTATTTCTGTGCTTGCAGCAGGCAGAGCACACTATCATTATTGATAAAAGTTATTATTATTTCTTTGCTTGCAGCAGGCAGAGCACACTATCGTTATTGATAAAAGTTATTATTATTTCTGTGCTTGCAGCAGGCAGAGCACACTATCGTTATTGCTCATACTTTTTATTGTTTTGTATTCTTGACACTTTTGGGGACCAATTTCTTACAGTTTTTACTCTACATACACAATTCATACATCAAACACCTGCAGATCTGGATACTGATGTGACATGCTGTGACTTCTTGGGGGAGGGGATGTCTTCTACATCCTGAAAAGGTCTGAAGAAGAGAGGTTGAAACATGAAAAAGGGAAGAAAAAACAACACACTACAAGTCACAGCATGTCACTTCAGCATCCAGCTCTGCAGGATCAAGTACCCTATAGGCTATTCCTGTACACACATCCCTAGAGGTTCCCTTACATTACTTAATGACCACAATCTGTTTTCTTTCTAGACGATACTGAAAACAAAATGTAAGTAAGTCATACATTCTTATTCCACTCCCTATGCACCCTCTTGTACTAGAAATATATAAAACATAAACATCTAATTTGCTTATCACGTCTGTGTGTGTTATCTTGCCAAGTTTTTTTGAGACCCATGTGTACACTCGCAGTGATGGTGCAACACGATGTTTTACATTAAAAATGTTGTCTAAACATACTATTAAACTGTTGTTTTACTGTCTTCTGTTACCAGCACAAGAGAATGTTTCAATCATTGACTTTAGCATTGAAAACGAAGAGCCAACTTCAGATCAGCCAGCAGAGATACTCCTGATGTCCCAACAACTGTATGTGACAATACTGATCAGTATGATCCATCTGAATCTTTTGAGGAAGTGTTGCCTAATTTCATGGATTGGCCCTATGATGATAACTTTATCTTTAGTGAGGGATTTGAAAAGGTGTCTAGCGAGGAGGGTGCACAGACAAAATCTAATGACACAACAAAAACAGGCAAACCAGTATATGACAATGCATCCATAACTGTTGGAGAATGCCTTTTGGTAATCATGGCTTACGCACACGGTCATAAAGTAACTGTTAAGGCCCTTAGTGATTTGCTTAAATGAACAACATTGCTTTGTGCAGATAGTCTCAACACAGACTGCTTGAGCAGTGTACAGAAGTTCAGAGACTTTGATCCCCACTCTGCATCTTCCCCTATTGTGATGCATAAGCATTGCAGCAAATGTTTTGCGTCAGTAGAGAGTGAACAATTGCAATGTCTGACCTGCGGGACCAGCATCTCAGAAACATGATCAGAATCATCCTTCATGGAGGTTCAAATTGATGCTCAAATAAGATCATTGTTTCTCAAGCCTGGTTTTCAGGAAAAGCTTAACTTTAGATTTTGTAGGAAGAAGAACGATCCTAATAACATAGAAGCTATATATGATACAGAAGTTTACAGACAGCATACAGATGAGGATGGTCCTCTTTAAAGCAGTAAATTGCCGTGTGCTGCATAGGACCCCCATTGTGACTCGCTTGTGGGCGTGCTGGCAGCATATTAAGGCAGCATGTTCGAAATCGCATCAAGAATTCAGCATAGCAAGTTTATATGAATGTCTGGTTATTAAATGGGCAAATAGTTTAATAGTAATATGTTTTAAAACAATCTGTTGACAGACAAACTTTGCTGCCCTGTTTCCAATTGTCCACGTGGCTGGGAGAACCTATTCAAGTAAGTCAATACACTTAGAATTTTTTTATTTTTTTTTATTAGCTAACTAGCTACAGTGCCGGCTAACTAAAATGAGCTGCTAAATTTTCTAATTTTAGCTAACTTTAGTTGGCGAGCTTGTATCTAACCAACTTGAAAAAATGTATCTATAGCTAGCTAAGTGAATGAAATATCACCAGCTACCTAACTTCATATTAGCTAGCTATCTTGATGCATTTATCACTGTAAAAAAACAAACTCCAAATGCATTTGTAGGTAGCTAGCTAACAGCCATGGAGGAGGGTGAAAGGATAATGTTAACAGACCCAACTTTCAAAGTGAGAGAGTAGGCTATTCTGGACAGGGCAGGTACTTTTGTGTGGTTCCTGTCCCTAGAAGTGAGGATGGAGATAATAGTAACATAATATTCAGTGCGGTGTAATTTGATTATAATGAAGTCTGTTTCTTGTGAGGTTTCCTGCCCTCAGATAAAGAGAGCTATGAAAGCCTGTCTACAGATGAAGAGGTCCCAATGAAGAGCAGTGGTTCTCAGTCCTGGTCCTGGGGACTTAGAGGTTCACATTTTTGTTTTTGCCTTAGAACTGCACAGGTGATTCAAATGATCAAGTCATCATCAAGCTTCAAGTGGTATGTATGTATTCATTTGTGATGCTATCCTTGTTATGATTCTGTTATTGCCACATGCTGCATATGCACGCGTGTGCCCATGCATCTATCAATCCAACGTTATCATGATTTGTGGGATGTTATACTTTAGTAATCCACAATGACCTGGTGATGTAAAAGTCTAATAATGACATTATCTTCCATATTCCTACAGATTCCTTCAAAACAATTGCATACAATTAACGTGTAGGGCACTGCAAGGTTGGGTGACCAGGACCATCTGGGACTGCCTCCTGGTGGACTTCAGGTGTGTGAAGGCTACCTGTCACTTCAAGTGTACTGTGAGATAGAGGCGCGTGACCAGAAAGGTAGCGTCAGTTTGTTTTCTTCCTGTATTGAACACAGATGATCCCGTCTTCAATTTGATCGATTATTTACTTAAAAAAATACCTAAAGTTGTATTACAAAAGTAGTTTGAAATGTTTTGGCAAAGTTTACAGGTAACTTGATATATTTTGTAGTCACGTTGCGCAAGTTGGAACCGGTGTTTTTCTGGTCAAACGCGCCAAATAAATTGACATTTTGGATATATATCGACGGAATTAATCGAACCAAAGGACCATTTGTGATGTTTATGGGACATATTGTAGTGCCAACAAAAGAAGCTCGTCAAAGGTAAGGCATTATTTATATTCTTATCTTTGCGTTTTGTGTCGCGCCTGCAGGGTTGAAATATGTTTTCTCTCTTTTGTTTACGGAGGTGCTACCCTCAGCTAATAGCATCTTATGCTTTCGCCGTTAAGCCTTTTTGAAATCTGACAGGTTGGCTGGATTCACAACACGTGTAGCTTTAATTTGGTGGCTCTCTGCATTTTCACTGGCTTTTGGCCAGGTGGGATGCTCCCACATATCCCAGAGAGGTTAATTGAAATGCATTCCAGGTGACTACATCATGAAGCTGGTTTAGAGAATGAAAAGGCAAAGGGTGGCTAATTTTGAAGGATCTCAAATATAAAATATATTTTCATTTGTTTAACACTTTTTTGGTTACTACATGATTCCATATGTGTTATTTCATAGTGTTGATGTCTTCAATATTTTTCTACAATGTAGAAAATAGTAATAAGGAGACTTCCAATGGGACTTCCAATCACGGCCGGTTGTGATACAGCCTGGAATTGAACCAGGACCTGTAGTGACGCCTCTAGCACTGAGATGCAGTGCTTTAGACCACTGCCCCACTCGGTCCGTTCCAGGCTTCCACTGCTGCAATTCCCCTAAAGGACTCGGGAGAGGTGAAGGTCGGGACAGGTTCTACTGATTGACAATTTCACTAAAACACATTTACTAGAGGAACAGTGCAGATGCAACGTTTGGTAACAGTATTTCTTAAACTTACAGAAGGCAGATTCCTGTTGAGCACTGTCCCTTTAACTACCTTATTTTCTCAATAACAGTCTCTCCTTCACTTCATCCCTCTCCCCTCTTCTCCCTAAATCCTCTAGGATTTATTATGCAAACGAAATGTAAATGTTGATATTAGTTTGCAGGGGGCTTTAACATTATTGCATTTTGATGTATTTCTAAGACCGTTTTAAGACTTTTTCTATTACAGATGTAGGATCTTAATTTGATCACTCTTTTGTTGCTGAGAACTTTCCTGCACATCAGGGAAATAAAACATGTAGAGCATTTGAGTTTTGAAAAGTTTGTAATTTCCACATTGACATTTCAGACCCAACAAAAAATTGATCAACCCCAACAAAAATGATAATCCACATAATAACATTTCCTGTTGCTGCAGGATCATTTTCCTGCTGTAGCAAACTGGCGCATGTCAATATTCTACAGATTTTTTTTTCAACCTTTTCCATCTGTGTGACCTTTGCTTATTCCTAATTTTTAGGATGGAAAACATATCTATGCCATTTACCAAAAATATTAACTCTTAGCTTTCATTTAACACCACATTCGATATGCTTCTATAATCTTTACACATTGATGCTCATGGGTCCTTTTACAGGGAAATGACTGTATCCATACTAGACCTGTCTATTCACCTGGATGTCCTTCTCCCACAGACTCAGAGGTAAACATGAATGACCTATAATGCTCAGCATCGTACAATCCGTTCCTGGCCCGTTCATTGTGGTATGCGGTCTGAGTAGGCTAAAAAGCCTAAATGGAGAGACAACTATTATAAATAACAGGTAGAGCAGTGAGGCTGATGCATCCTTCTACGCACAAAGCTAAGAAGGAAAGAGGGAATGTGAGAGGCTTTACTGGAGCCACAACACTCCTCTATATAAGGCAAAGACAACATACACACTCACTCTCGGTGAAAGGGGGTGGGGGTCATGTGAACCGGCCTTTAAGACCATCCAGAAGAGAGAAAAGAGAGGGAGGGAATCAACGTTTTCTGGTAGAATATTTTTTTTTAACTCCTTGTGGAATCTTCCATCCAACCGCGGCCTTACATAAGGTTTATCCAATTAATGCCCTGTTCATAGAAAGTCACCAGATGGGGTGGTGTTTTATATTAATGTGAAAAATGAATGTTCATTTTATGGAGCAGCTTCTCCTGTCTTTTCCCTACCTCTTGTTTTCCCCGTATTCTATCTTGGGGCGGCAGGTATCCTAGCGGTTAGAGCGTTGGGCCAGTAACCGAGAGGTTCCTGGATCGAATCGCTGAGCTGACAAGGTACAAATCTGCTGTTCTGCCCCTGAACAAGGCAGGTAACCCACTGTTCCCCAGTAGACTGTCATTGTAGAGAAGAATTTGTTCTTAACTGACTCAACTATTTAATTAAAGATTTTTTTTAAATCTACATTCTTCACAAGGGGACCCTCACTTTGCAGGGAGGATAACTGTGCCTGTGTACACAGTCAGACTCAAGTAGAGTGTTATGCCCAGCACTGGCAGTAGCTGCTGGCATCCATGCTTTCTAATGAAGACATGCCTGACTGAAAAATGAAGGCACGAGTCAACATGATGCAATGCATTCAGTTGAGCATGAACCATCCAAACAAAACACTTCTAGCTATTTCGAGGTAGTTTATCCTATTATAAAATAGTAACATTTAAGTAAACAATCCTATTTTGTGTCGAGGCATATTGTTTACAACGTACTTACAAACTAATATGAACATTTTAAAATGGAAAACCTTGTTTTATTGTTCATAGGCAGGGTTGAGCTAAAATGTGGCCATCCTCATAAAGTTTGTTGTTTGACCAATACAAACCAGAAGAAAGTAGAACATATTTGTTACCACTTGTCTTAGCTGCAAGACATGTGTAGCTATTGTGTTCATATACTATGGTATCCTCTTCCATAAAATAAAATGGACTCAGAATACTTGAAAAGGGGTATGGGAACATGTACGTAGAAGGATTAGCTGAGGTGGCCGAGTATCGCCCCATGGACACCATCGAGTTTCTTGCACAGTGGATTTACAACTATAAAGAAAACATGGGACCATGAGAAGAGAGCGAGTAATGTTCTTTAAATAGCTTGTGTTCAGTTTATTGCCAGTGGGGGGCAGCCTTTTGTTGTCAAGACAATTTCACTGTTCCACTGCGACAATGTTTATATTAGGCTGGACACATGACATTTTTAAAAACGCTTATTTTCAACTAAAAACTAGTCCATTGCATCCGCCGTAGAGTCCAGTTCCGTAATATTACCGTATGGCCCAGCTGCTTTCCGTAATTCTGAAGTAATCGCGAAAGAACAGGCCTTATTTTAAGGAGATTTTTCACCCTGCCAGATCATATTAGTTATGTTGAATACCGTTCCTATTCATCGCCCAAGTTCTGGGTCACAGCCCCTGTTTCGCCAATGCTGCCAATGAGACCTGCCCACGTAAAACTAGTAGGCTTTCCTCAGGAAACTCATTATTAACAAGGTCGATTCCTTGAAGAGCATGCACATCGGTCGCCTTAGTACAAGTTGTACTGAACCGCGGCGGTAGTCATGAATCAACCGTAAAAAAATTCTGGTCATGGTTAACCATATTTGTTTTCAGAAAAATTGTGTAAACCTAAACGAAAAGCATGTCCCTGTTCTCTTTTTCAAGAAATTGCCGATTCACTAAAGAAATTACCTTTTTATTTTGACGATGTGTTGTTTCTAAATGGCTGCTGATTAAATTGGTATGCGTCGAAATCTGTTCGTTCGTAGGCATCGCATTGAGCGAATGCTGCGCAGGTTCACTGAGTTGCAAACTGAATATGTGTGGCTCATTGATTTGTAGATCTATCGCAGTTGCTACCTCAGATTATGAGCCGACAAGTGTTGCGATTGAGTCATGTAGTACCCACAGCAGGCCACAGGAAAGAGCAAGAGAGCAATAAACTCATACTGTTTTTTTTGTTGCCTTAAACCCTAAACCTATTTATCCCCAACAATAGGTATAACCTATTTTAGCCTTAACCCTAATTCTTGGGTAGGGTAACCTAGAACACTTTTAGAAACTATTTTAGTAATAATATTATGTTAGTAAATACCATTATAGTAATAAATAGCATTGTGATAGTCATTTTTTAAATCAAGACCTATGTAAGTATTTTGCTGTTGTTATTAGTTATTTTATTATATTTATTATTGCAAGGCAGAATGTTTTATTTTTAAATGTGGTTTGAATTGGGTGACCTAGTAACCTCTATGTGAAAGTCCCGCAATTGGCCGGGATAGGTGGGGCAAGTTTGAGAATGATCACAGGAATTCATAAGAAAAATACACTTTATTTCACAGCTGCCTTACTAATGTCTTTATGTGAATTAATAACTTTTAATTGCTAAATATTTCCAATAGATTGCAGTTAAAGACAACGAAGCATCAGTTATAGGCTATAGCGGCAATATGATTGACATAAAATAACAAACAACCAAAGACTACATGTCCCATGATTTTCTAAAATGGTTACTTATTAATTTAAAGATATATATATCCTACTCATTCAAGCATGAGACCACTAATTAAATCTCAGAAGATCTGTTTTGGCTGGGGTTCAATAACTACTATTGTTTTTGTTTGTTTTTTTGCTCTCCTAAAAGCAACACAGGCCTAATACGAGGTTTTTTGCTCTCCTAAAAGCAACACAGGCCTAATACGAGTTGTTTTGCTCTCCTAAAAGCAACACAGGCCTAATATGAGTTTTTTTGCTCTCCTAAAAGCAACACAGGCCTAATACGAGGTTTTTTGCTCTCCTAAAAGCAACACAGGCCTAATACGAGGTTTTTTGCTTTGCTGAGCAGTTCGTTTTCAGAGTGTGCTGCCTGCCTGCCATGCATGAGAATTAGACCTGTGAAAAATGAAAAGTGAAGTTATTGCTAGTCAAACCACAAAATGTACAACACAAAAAAGGCAAATGGTAAGCTGGTTACATAAAAGACTGAGCTTTTTAGAAATCCCGATTTCCCCAACATAATGTCAATGTCTGTATTTCGCCAAATAACTCAAAATTGATGTATTTTTATGTTTTGAAGTTCAACACCATTTAATTCAGGATAATCTATTTCTAATGGAGAAATGGAATTCTAAGCATCACTCCAGTCAGAAGAGGCTCTGCGAAGGTTCGTTTCAAATCATTTGCTATGGCCCCGCGCTAGTGTTCCAGCTCAACCAACGTTCTTTTACCATTTTTCAGCCTTGGGTGAATTTTGACTCATTCTATTGTCCACCCTATTTATATTTCTGAGCCTATACTGTCATACAATATTTGTAGGTAAAGGGACTTTAAAATGCTTGACTATACAATGCCAAGTATTGGGTTATTATTGATATTATACAGTTGAAGTCGGAAGTTTACATACACTTTAGCCAAATACATGTAAACTCAGTTTTTCACAGTTCGTGACATTTAATCCAGGTAAAAAATCCCTTCCCTGTTTTAGGTCAGTTAGAATCACTACTTTATTTTAAGAATGTGAAATGTCAGAATAATAGTAGAGAGAATTATTTATTTCAGCTTTTATTTCTTTCATCACATTCCCAGTGGGTCAGAAGTTTACATACACTCAATTAGTATTTGGTAGCATTGCCTTTAAATTGTTTAACTTGAGTCAAACATTTCAGGTAGCCTTCCACAAGCTTCCTACAATAAGTTTGGTGAATTTTGGCCCATTCCTCCTGACAAAGCTGGTGTAACTGAGTCAGGTTTGTAGGCCTCCTTGCTCGCACACGCTTTTTCAGTTCTGTCCAAACATTTTCTATAGAATTTAGGTCAGGTCTTTGTGATGGCCACTCCAATACCTTGACTTTGTTGTCCTTAAGCCATTTTGCCACAACTTTGGAAGTATGCTTGGGGTCATTGTCCATTTGGAAGAACCATTTGCGACCAATATTTAACTTCCTGACTGATATCTTGAGATGTTGCTTCAATATATCCACCTAATTTTCCTCCCTCATGATGTCATCTATTTTGTGAAGTGCACCAGTCCCTCCCACAGCAAAGCACCCCCACAACATGATGCTGCCACCCCCGTGCTTCACGGTTGGGATGGTGTTCTTCGGCTTGCAAGCCTCCCCCTTTTTCCTCCAAACATAACGATGGTCATTATGGCCAAACAATTCTATTTTTGTTTCATCAGACCAGAAGACTTTTCTCCAAAAAGTTTAATCTTTGTCCCCATGTGCAGTTGCAAACCATAGTCTGGCTTTTTTATGGCGGTTTTGGAGCAGTGGCTTCTTCCTTGCTGAGCGGCCTTTCAGGTTATGTCGATATAGGACTCGTTTTACCTTGGATATAGATACTTTTGTACCTTTTTCCTCCAGCATCTTATACAAGGTCCTTTGCTGTTGTTTTGGGATTGATTTGCACTTTTCGCACCAAAGTACGTTCATCTCTAGGAGACAGAACGCGTCTCCTTCTTGAGCGGTATGATGGCTGCGTGGTCCCATGGTGTTTATACTTGCATACTATTGTTTGTACAGATGAACGTTTTACCTTCAGGCGTTTGGAAATTGCTCCCAAGGATGAACCAGACTTGTGGAGGTCTACATTTTGGCAGATTTTGTTTTGAGTTTCCCATGATGTCAAGCATCATTTCTGGAATTGTCCAAGCTGTTTAAAGGCACAGTCAACCTCATGCATGTTTCTGACCCACCGGAATTGTGATACAGTGAATTATAAGTGAAATAATCTGTCTGTAAACAATTGTTGGAAAAATTCCGTGTGTCATGCTAGTCCTGTGACACTTGTGGTTGTAGAGCAAAATGGAGAACACCATCGTGAGAGTCTCCCTTTTCCATAGACAGGTCATAATAGTTTTGTATGCCAAACCGTTCGGAACACTACCAATGTTTTCTGAGAAGACAGATTTTCGGGATGTCTCATGGTCTGGAAAACACCGCTGTAGCTCTGCCACCTTCCACTGCAGATGTGGAAGTGCGAGACTGGCGGATCTGGTGGATTGAGACGCATCCAATGCAAAAACAAGGATATCTCTAGCTTAAACCGACAGATTTTGATGGGGACTTTTGTTACGTTACTTAGATTGAAGCACCGGTGCGTCAATTGACTCAAGGGGGGTAATAATCCCGTCAACATATCAGCAGATATTTCAAGAGGAACCTAAAGGGTCTGGTCAGACCACTTGGGTCATATCACCAGGTGTCATGGAGAAATCAGAGGTACCCAGCACCTCCACCTATGAAAATGAGCAGGTCACTGAAGAAATTCTAGACAAAGATAACACAGAAAAGGAGGTGACATCTTAACTGATCACAATAATACTCTGCAAAAACCTGGGTGCCTTTGGTGGTTTCTATATTGTCCTATCTTTCGCACCTCTCTGTATCATTTAAGGGCTTTTCCGGTTCTAACCTTTGTTGATGGTGACTGCTTCTGCACATTCTTTTAAAGGATTGCCCTCTCCCTGAGGTTAAGAAATACGGTTCGGAAAGGCTAGATGTGCAGGCTAGAGCTGAGAGCGGAGACTAGAAATCTATAGATATGGATGAATTTCTGCAATGATTGTAATGTTGTTTTGTATCACAAACTGGTCACCAGGTGAATTATACACCTGAACCTGCTGATTCTACCCAATTAGAAGCCGAGTCAATCTCAGTACCAGAGAATGATGATGTCAAACCAGATGAGAATCACTCAGACTGAGGACCCACAAGAGACAAACCTCCATCTGACCATCAGGACCAAGAGAACGCTTCATGTGACACATACCCAAGACAGATTTCAATTATTGATTATGATTTAGAATGTATTATTAGAGACATGCTGAACATTTCCATCGTCTGTTTTTACCCAAAGACTTAGCAATTGACATTTCATTCAGGGAAGAAAATACTAAATAAATGGATGACAAACCAGGAAAAGAAATAGGAAAGATCATGGAGAAATGGGTGCCGAAGGAGAAGATGTCTAGAAAATACAGTGAGGAATCAAGTCTGAAGGAGGAATGTGTTGTGAGGTGTTCAAGCCAGCCAAGAGATATCAGACAGGGATCATAATCTCAGAGAAGAAGGAGATAGGGCATGTGATGTCAGAGAAAGATTACCCACAAAATGAGAGAGACAGGCTTAAAACATGGTTTCTTACTCAACCAATTTCCCTCTGACAAACTCAACATAGGAGGCCGATGTGTCACGGTATCACAAGTGACACTATTGACCCCACACAGGAAGTCATAGCCTCAGAGAAGGATGACGTCTGAGGAGGGAGCGAAGATGTCATGGGGGGCACTTGAACACACCAGGGAGACACATTTACACTGTACAACTACAATATCATGCATAAGATAAGAGACATTATAATCAAGTGTGGAGTGAATGACTGAGGAATACAGGTATAAACAGGTTTAGTAATTTACAAATCTATAGCCTTAGCTGCGGGAAGATGTTTGTTGGTGGGGGTGCCGAATCTTTGGGGACCTGCACTACAGGCAGCTATATCGGTCTGCTAATACAGGACTAGTAAAGGGCCAGTACACAAAAATTCAACATTTTGGCATTATTAATAATAATAATAATTATTATTATTATTGATTGAAAAAATGTGATTTTTCCCACGGCTATGTCAGTAGCCTACACTTTCCAGTGAAGTGTGTAATTTCCATCTAAATCCTATTCTGTTTTTCAGGAGGAAGAGGAGGACCGGTAAGATGTGGAATTTAGATTTTCCTACATGACATTATCTGGACAAAGAAGTGGAATGATAGCATAAAGATCTATAGGTTATAACATTCTACATCTGATTCAGTTTGTTTTGTTAATTAGGATCCCAATTAGCTACTGCACATGCAGCAGCTACTCTTCCTGGGGTCCACATACAATTTGCAAATACATGACAAAGGTACAAAACAGTAATAGACGAGAACAACATGAGATATTAAAAATTAAATTCAAAATATTTTTTTATATATAAAATAAAAGTTATACATAGGAAATACACCAAGAGACAAAAAAATAATATTTACACACTATTCATATTTAATATATACATATTCATATGTACAGTACAGTTAAATTCGATCTCTAGAAAGAGGAGAGGCGCTGTGATAAAATACAGATAAAAAAAATATATTGTAAAGGTAAACTTGCTTTTTCCCTGAGTAAACTCTGGTGGCAGAGCATTCCACAACGACATGGCTCGATACATAACTGAGCAATAAATGAAATATGTTTTTGGTTTGGGTACCATGAAGAAACCCATAGTGGTGTGCTATGGCGATTTTAGCATGTCAATCTTGGTGGGGCAAACGCAACCAATTTTATTTGAGATATATGACAGCAATGCCACTACACAGCATGTTAGTATTTTATCAGGTCTATGTGGTCTACAAAGGAAGTGTAACGGCTTTCCTCTTCCTCTTCTGAGGATCGGACCAAAACGCAGCGTGGTAAGTGTTCATCTTGGTTTTTAATAAGAACACTGAACAAAACAATAAACGATAACGTGACAAAACAAAACCGAAACAGTTCCGCGTGGAAACAAACCCTGACACGGAAAATAAACACAAGTGGGAAAAGGCTACCTAAGTATGATTCTCAATCAGAGACAACTAACGACACCTGCCTCTGATTGAGAACCATACCAGGCCAAACGCAA
Source organism: Oncorhynchus keta (assembly GCF_023373465.1). NCBI lineage: Eukaryota > Metazoa > Chordata > Actinopteri > Salmoniformes > Salmonidae > Oncorhynchus > Oncorhynchus keta. The sequence continues at coordinate 45,048,694 of NC_068444.1, forward strand.
AAACACAACATAGAAAACAGAACATAGACTACCCACCCGACTCACGCCCTGACCTTACTAAAACAAAGACATAAAGGAACTAAGGTCAGAACGTGACAGGAAGGACAATACAATTACGAGGATCCACTTTTATAGACAATATACCAAAGCACTGACAGCGCATTGCCCAAACAAAACAACCCTTGCAATATCAACTGAAATTACATGGGTCTATCTATATTACTCAACTTTTTGTTGAAAAATAATATTTGAATGTAAAGAGATTGTCAATGGATAACATGGTTACAGACCCAAAAAGATGATGTACTATCCCCTCCTCGTGAAGAAAAGCACATGAGATAACATAATACATAATGATGAATTAGATACTAATGAGATAGACCTACAGTACACTTGGAAAGTATTCAGACTCCTTCACTTTTCCCAAATTTTACGTTTCAGCCTTATTCTAGTTTTTTCCCCGTCATCAATCTACGCACAATACCACAGGTTTTCATCAAGGATATCTCTGTACTTTGGTCCGTTCATCTTTCCCTCAATCCTGACTAGTCTCCCAGTCCCTGCTGCTGAAAAACATCCCCACAGCATGATGCTGCCACCACTATGCTTCACCGTGGTGTTGATCAGGTGATGATTGGAGCCTGGTTTCCTCCAGACCTGACGTTTGGCATTCAGGCAAAGAGTTCAAACTTAGTTTCATCAGACCAGAGAACCTTGTTTCTCATATAACTGATTGGTGGAGTACTGCAGAGATGGTTGTCCTTCTGGAAGTTTCTCCCATCTCCACAGAGGAACTCTGGAGCTCTGTCAGAGTGAGCATCGGGTTCTTGGTCACCCCCTGACCAAGGCCCTTCTCCCCGATTGCTTAGTTTGGCTGGGTGGCCAGCTTTTGGAAGAGTCTTGGTGGTTCCAAACTTCCTCCATTTAAGAAGGATGGAGGCCACTGTGTTCTTTGGGGATGTCTTTGTACCATTCCCCAGACCTGTGCCTCGACAGAATCCTACGGACAATTCCTTCGACCTCATGGCTTGGTTTTTGCTCTGACATGCTCTGTCAACTATGGGACCTTAAATAGACAAGTGTGTGCCTTTCCAAATCATGTCCAATCAATTTAATTTACCACAGGTGGACTCCAATTAAGTTGTAGAAACATCTCAAAGATGATCAGTGGAAACAGGATGCACCAGAGCTCAATTTCAAGTCTCATAGCAAAGGGTCTGAATACTTATGTAAATAAGGAATTTCTGTTTTCACATTGTCATTATGGGGTATTATGTCTTATTTAATCAACTTAACAAGAAATCTGTAATGTAAAACAAAATGTGGAAAAATTGAAGGGGTCTGAATACTTTTCGAATGCACTGTATTTAAGAAATAACAATTGAGATGTACAAACTAAGGGGGAACAATGAGCTGATAAGAGGCAAGCCGTAATTTCGATTAAGACATTAATGAGCGAGTAGTCAATTGAAGTATTTGTTCAGCACTTTTGAAGTGTACAGCAACATAATTCAGAACATGGGCTGTTCTTACAGTATTCCCCCACCAAGTCAGAACCGTAGGAAAAATAACGGGGACATACAGTAGATGCAGATAATGAAAGCTGTTAATATATTCTATGATGATGTTTCTCCAAAACAGGCTATCGGCTACATGTGCACCACCAAGTCAGAAAGGTAGGCTGAGTTCTGATAAGGAGGTACCAAATTCTTTGGGGGAGACACATGGGCTAATAACAGCTTACTGCTACACAACATACACTTAGTATTACTTTATTAGCTACTTTATGCATATCTCCCTTGCTTATTACATAATTTATGCAGCAGTATTACAAGACATATTCTTGGACTGTGCTGTGCTCACTCAAATGTGTCACGGCTGTCCTTGTGGGCAAACTGTCATTCTCTGGATTAATGGTGCTTTCAAAACAACTGAATCATGACGACAAGGTTGAATCATGACGTTAGTGATCTTCAGGTCGGAGCTCTGGAAAGAGGCCCGAGTTCCCGACTTGGAACTCCGAGTTGAATGACCATTCAAAACGTATTTTCCCAGTCTGAGCTTGTTTTTATGAGTTCCCAGGTGTCTTGAACTCACTTAAGTCTGAGATTTCCGAGTTCCTCGTTTCCAGTTGTTTTGAAGGTGGCAGAAGTCATGCTGGGTTGGATTGACAGCATGGCCAATCTATTCAACCTTTTCTGGCCCATAATGTTTCATGTGAATGTTTGTCCTTTTAAACATGGAAAAGACTTGGACCACACACCCCCTCCACTGAATAGCAGGCAGGGGAAGCACAATAGTGATTGCTTTGAGATGCTTGCAGTTAGCCACTGAATCGTTCCAAACCACTCATTGTTGAATTTGCCATTTCCGACTAGTTGTGTAATGTTTATGGCCAATGAGCACCGATACATTTTATCTATACTTTATCTTCATATGACAAGGATTGAAAGGGATTTGCCAGTAGATTGTAGATGTGATTCATGATGATAACTGCTTGTTAGCTTGCTAGCTAAGATTGAGAAAGTATGATGTTGACATGATCAGTCCAATTAAAGTGACTGTAGACATAACGTGATTTGACCTCATTTTATCTGTGGCCGATGACCTTGAGCCAGGGACGTCACTAGAGATTCATGGACAGGAGGGCTAAGCCTCTTTTAGGGGGGTCTCGGCATACTCCCCCAGGATTAAAAAAAACAATATATCTTTTCATAATAGATTTTACACCTGTTGTTACGCTAAAAATACATAAAAATAAGGTTAGTTATTTTTGGTCAAGGTTGGCTAAAAGTATACATGTCTCATAGTTTGAGGTAGACACCGATCTAATATTTAAACAGTATCATGCACGTAAAACTAAATTTGACTAATGAGCTAAATAAAATGTAAAAAACAGAAAAATAATTATAAATCGTGTAAAAAAGTAAGATCCCAAACAAATATTACAACCTATATTACAGAACTGCTCCTCCTGCTTCTCTCTTTTGATGGTTCTTTTGTGGTTGGATGCATCAAAGTGTATCTCCTGTTTTTAAAGGTGGCAAAGCGGACGATGACACTATTGTGGCTTAGTGGCCCAAAAGCACTTCACCCGCAATGGACATGACTGCAAGACTTGCAAGCCTTTTCTGACCCATTGTCTTACACCTTTCACAGGAGCAGCTGCTCACTGGAACTGTGAGGGCAACCCAAATGATTTCCTTCAGAGAAGGAAACATATCATCATCCAGGAGGTTATACACAGCAAGCATATCTTTGGGAGGACGTCCAGCCTCTCTTTTCTGGGCATGAAAGTTTCTGGCCACCAACATCTCTTCTGTTTTAACATCAATACCGTAGTGCTTGGCAAACTCAGTTCAGCATGATGTATCTAGGATGTTTTTTGAGTTGGGGCTGCATGCTTGTACTGTACATACACACACACACACCATTTTCCTCTTCCCGCTCGGCGCTTCTCTCACCCCATCCCCATCATTGCGTCTCTCAATACATGCATTTTAAACAAATTTACAAACAGAAATTAAACAAAAAAGCTCAGTTTAAACCAAGAAGTTAGGTTCCACACATGGAACGTAGTGTAATTCTGAAATACATAGATCACCACCATTCTAAGAGAATCCTTGTAGCATAATAGCTGATACCTTAGGTTCTAGGTCATTTAAATAAGGTTCCCACATTTTGTAGAACTGATCTGTTTTAGAATGTAATGTACATGTCAGATATTCCAAAGGCACCCATTCAAATAGTATCTTATGCCAATCTTTAATAGAAGGAACCTTATCACTAATCCACTGTAAAAGGATGTTTTTCCTCACTGCGAAGGTCAGGATGTTGTAAAGCCTCCTTTTACCCACAGAAGTAACATGCCTACTAGGGAGACCTAACAGTAAAGAAACTGGGTCCAATTCTAGATCAACCCCTAGGATCTTTTCAATTTCTTGCAGAACACCAGACCAGACCAGTATCTTTGTATTTTGGTACATGACCATAAACAATGTGTTTAGGGTGCCTGTATCAGTTTTGCATTTAAGACACTGAGGGGAAGAGGAAGTTGGGCTAAAAGCATGTCTGTGATTTGGGGATATATGCAATCTGTGTATTATTCTATAATTTGATTGCTCTAGTGCGATTACATATAGATATTGTTTTTGCATATCTCCAAATGTCCTCCCACATCTCTTCGCCAGTAGTAACAGACAATTCTCTCTCTCACACTTGTTTCACCCTCTGTGTGTTGACAGCAGAAAAGGACCTTACAACATCATAAAACAGACTTACAGACATTTTCCTTTGTGGGAAAAAAAGCATTCTTTCAATGACAGACATATCAGGGTTACCAATTAAGGTGGTGCTCTTCAGAATATAATGTCTTACTTGTAGGAAGCGGAAAAAGTCCTGCTTTGGGAGTCGATATTTCTCAACCATCTGCTCAAATGACAATAAAATCTTATCAGCAAATAAGTCATTTAGTCTGCGTATGCCCTTATTAAGCCAAAAGTGAAAGCCAGCATCCAGCAATCCTGGACCAAAATCTGGGTTGTTAAGAATTGGGGTAAGAGCATACATAGGTAAGTTTGGACCTTCCCAGGAAGCGTTGAACTGACCTCCATACGTTGAGTGTGTTAAGTGTAATGGGATTATTGCAGTGATCTTCTACAGACTTGAAACCTCTGAAAATGAAAAGATCCTATAAGGGGTATTTTGAAAGAGAAGTCTCAATGTCTAACCAAATAGAGGAGTCATCGTTTGTGATCCAGTCAGAAATATAACATAGGTGGGCACACCACTGATAGAACCTGATATTGGGCAGATCCAAGCCACCCATAGAACTTGGCAGCTGCAATATTGCCATCTTAAGTCTTGGCTTGCTTTTACTCCATATAAAGGAACTTAGCCATCCATTTACATCCTTTATTACCTTATTGGAGAGTAATACTGGGATCATTTGGATTGGGTAAAGTAGTCTAGGTAAAATGTTCATTTTCAAGAGGGATATTCTACCCAACCAAGAAATCGGGAGAGAGTTCCAGCGCTCCAGATCCTGTCTTATTGTATCAAACAAGGGAACAAATTGGCTTTGTACATTTGCTGGAATTTAGGAGTTACAAATATACCCAGATACATAAAACCTGAGGGAGACCATTTAAAATGGAAGTTCTGTTGGGCATGTTGTCAGAGATTTTTGAGAAATAGCCGTCAAGACTCATTGTAGGATAACGTATTTAGCCAATTCTACCACTTTTTCAAGCTAGGAGATTAATGTAAAAATATAAATTTACGAATGCCACGGGAGCTCGCTGAAACACAGTGTTCTCTCTATGGCGCCATTTTGCCCCCAAAAAAAAAAAAAATTGGAACCAAAAATCTCATATTTGGACTCATCAGACCAAAGGACAGATTTCCACTGGTCTAATGTCCATTGATCGTGTTTCCTGGCCCAAGCAAGTCTCTTCTTCTTATTGGTGTCCTTTAGTAGTTGTTTCTTTGCAGCAATTCAACCATGAAGAACTGATTCACAGTCTCCTCTGAACAGTTGATGTTTAGATGTGTCTGTTACTTGAACTCTGAAGCATTTATTTGGGATGCCATTTCTGAGGCGGGTAACTCTAATGAACTTATCCTCTGCAGCAGAGGTAACGCTGGGCCTTCCTTTCCTGTGGCGGTCCGCATGAGAGCCAGTTTCATCATAGCGCTTTGTGGTTTTTGTGATTTCACTTGAAGAAACTTTGAAAGTTCTTGAAATTTTCCAGATTGACTGACCTTCATGTCTTAAAGTAATTATGGACTGTAGTCCTGCTTTGCCTATTTGAGCTGTTCTTGCCATAATATGGACTTGGTCTTTTACCAAATAGGGTTATCTTCCGTATACCACCTCTACCTTGTCACAACACAACTGATTGGCTCAAACGCATTGTTGAAAGAAATTCCACAAATTCACTTTTAACAAGGAACACATGTTAATTGAAATACATTCCAGGTGACTACCTCATGAAGCTGGTTGAGAGAATGCAAAGTGTGTGCAAAGCTGTCATCAAGGCAAAGGGTGTCTACTTTGAAGAATCTGTTTAACACTTGTTTGGTTACTACATTATTCCATGTGTTATTTCATAGTTTTGATGTCCTCACTATTATTTTACAATGTAGAAAATAGTAAAAAAAGAAAAACCCTGGAATGAGTAGGTGTGTCCAAACTTTGGAATGGTACTTTATATATTTACCCCAAAAATATGGGGTATTGGAAATGATGCAGACAATTACATTGATGGAAGCCACAATCTGCAATATTACAGATAATTTACCCACTAATGATGTAGTCCCCGACTAAAGACTGACTCCCTTCACAGAAAAAAATGGGGTTTGGTTTGGAGTTCCAAGACCTAAAGCCTAGGAGCAACACAAACTGAAGCTCCACAGGCTATAGTGAAAAGTGAAGGTCTGAAGGAATTATGTGGGCTAATAGGAAACTTCTGTTCCCTCTATGGGGACCCAGGAGGATCTGACCAATCAAACGAGGGGAGGAAGAGACCTGCCGCCATGGGAATCAGCAGACAGTGACTTGTGTGCTGTCCTAAAGCATCAAGCCACTCTGAGCCAATAGTAGACCAGTTCACACAATTCTTCCTTTTACATTGTTATTTTACATGTTATTTTATTTATCATCACAGACACTTTCGAAAATTATGCAAAATAAATATACACATCTATATATAGACATGTCTTAGAATTATACTTAAATCATTAACACACCAGCTAATTTATGCAAACTGTAATCCGACTGCCTTTCAGGACCCCTGTGAAGTGAACTAATGGTTGTTTGTCTGAGCCAGTGTGTAGAGGTGGGTGGGAGTGCTGCTAGTGACCAGAAGATGGCAGGCTTAGATCACATCCACCTGTCAGTCATGAACATGTTGATATCAGTTGTAAACATGCTCTAAGTTTCTCAAATTCTTGGGTGTCAAGAGAAGTGTCTACACAGGCGATACAATCTAGATAAAGGAGGAGAGTGACATGTTACCACAATGTACGTGTATAAACAGGGCTTAACATCATAAAATAAAAAGAGTATCTGATCATGTTTTACTTCTGTGGCTTGATGTTCCTTGTCTGACTTAATAGAATCAACCATTCAATACATGCTTAATGATAATTTAACCAAACCGTTGTAATTATGTAACAGTTTGTCATAAAATGAAGTTTCGAGCCAAACATCAGTAATCCATTTGAAAAGCAGCTATTCGTTTTATCGTTCGTTTTATTAAAAACATAGTCAGTTGGTACAAGACATTTACAGAATGAAAATATACATTTAATGTAAAAAAAAAAATGGTACTGTAGAACCACGAGTAGCCTTCACACATACACCAATATGCAGACATGGTACTGTAAGGAACCAACAGGACATGTGACATTGCTTTGGTCTATTCACAGTGGCTATGTTTATTTTGAAATAGATTATATCTCTAAGAAATCTATTATATTTCACCATATACGATGTCAGTATTAAGGATATCTACAAATGAAGGGTTAACAGCGATAAGGGACATTTAAGTGTCATCCTCTTGTGAATGGGTGTGTTTTTTTATTTTTTATACAGAAGTTGATGAAAAGATAAGTCCTATCATGGTCAGTCTAATTTAACTTTTTTAAAGACGACCGGCTCTATTAAATCTGTGTCACTGAGGCGGTAGAGATTGACCCGACATATACAGTGGTTACTGTGAATGCTAACGCGGGAACATTGCCTTTAAATTTAAATTCCTCTAACGCGGAACTTCCGCAATGTGGATTGAATAGAGCCCGAAACGTCGCTCACTTAGTGCATGTCTTCTCTCACAGCCTGTACAAAAAGCACCTTCACAAACAGCCGGTGCAGCGTACAAATATTGCCAGAGAAACACAAAGATCCATAGAGATTCATCCATCCGTGCTTTTGTACGTCGGTGAAGGGAGATCAAAGGTAAAGTCGATTCTCTTCACAATAATAGAAAGCATATCCGAGTGTGCTTTAGCGACTTTTACCTTGAATTTCCACGGTGTCTCATTTTTTTAGCTAGAGATACTGTATAGCAATTCAAGACCACTAAGGTCCATATTTAGATATATGTGTCACATGGAATGAGGAGGCTTTTGGTAACATTGAAGCGTTTCCCTTTTTTTGCCATTGAACCTGAAGTATCTGCATTGAACCTGTAGTATCTGAGAACATGCTGAAGAACACTAGTGTTATCAAGCTCTGCCTACCAAGAACACAAGACCACCCACAGTGAATGACGAGGAAGTACAAATTCCTAGGAAGAGCGCCGAGCCCCCCTGTGTGTTTACATGATGTTCAGCGAGTAATTCTAGGAATAGCTAAAAAAAAAATTAAAAACTGGATGTATTCCCTCCAAGCTGTACGAGACTCAACAGACTTCAAAATCACTCTCCCGGTTAGTGAACTCTCATTCAACCACATCAACTCACCATGTCCGTGAGAGACAGAAGTGTGTGTGTGTGCATTCTTTCGTGTATGTGTGTGTGTGTCGACATTAGCCAGCGGGAGTCAACCATACTAATGAGACAGTGAGACGGCGTGGAAAAGCAGGAACATACGGAGAGTAGACCAACTATAGACAGACTACTACATACTGTAGAGACCCTGAAGGAACCATAAGGAAGGATCCTGACCTACTAAGTCATTATAGAGGCTATCTGGATTCCTATAGACGCTCCTAGGGGATCAGTTGTATATGGCTGATAGGGAGATGGAGGAGGAGACAGAGAGAAAAAGTGGTGGTGTCAGATCTCAGTAGCGGTGATCTCGTCAAAGTTGATCTCGTTGCCACTGCCTTCATCCTGCTCCTCCAGCTCGTCCCGGGTCTCCAGTTCTAGACTGAGCTTGCGCAGCATTCGCTCCAGCGCCCGGTTCCTCCGGTACATCCCCACGTAGTTCTGCTGCAGCTGCTTCTGATACTGGATCACCTTGTCCTTTTCCTCCTGCCAGACCCTGTGCTCCTCCTCAAAGCTACATGCCTGCTCCTCCCCCCGCTGGCGTTCTGTGACTAACTCCGCCCTCAGACCGTCCATCTGCAGCCGGAGGCTCTGGAGGGCCTCGCTCTCATAGGCCCTGGCCTCGTCGCTCTCATAGGTCAACAAGTGTGGCTCCTCCCCCTCTGGGAAGGCCTGGCACTGCCTGCCTCCACCACCATTGTGGGCGGGGCTCTGGAGGCTTGTCTGATTGGTGGCGGAAGCACGGAGGCGGGCGGTCTCCTCCTCCAGTCGGCCCACCTTCTGGCGGAGGAGCTGGGCCTCACTCTTGCGGCGCTGCAGCTCGTTCTGGCACACCTCCAGTTCCATGGTGCGCGTGTGGCCGGCAGTGTTGGCCTCTTGCAGCAGGCCCTGGCTGGTGGTGAGCTCGCCAAGGGAGTCCCGAAGCTGTCCACGCAGAGAGACGATCTCCCCCATGCGCTGAGCCAGCTCCCCCTGGACATCTTTCATCTGCTGCTTCAGCAGGGAGATCTCCCCAGACTTCTGACACACCTGGATGAAACACAACTAGTGTCATATAGAGGAAACACACCACAAATATGTGGGAATATGACAAGTCATTCAGACCCCTCGACTTTTTCCACATTTTGTTACTCTACAGCCTTATTCTAAAATATATTCAATAAAATAAATTCTTCTTCAATTTACACACAATACCCCATAATGACAAAGTGAAAACAGTTTTTTTAGAATTATTGACTTAAGTATTCAGACCCTTTGCTATGAGACTTGAAATTGAGCTCAGGAGCATCCTGTTTCCTTTGATCATCCTTGATGTTTCTACAACTTGATTGGAGTCCACCTGTGGTAAATTCAATTGATTGGTTATAATTTGGAGAGGCACACACCTGTCTATATAAGGTCCTGCAGTTGACAGTGCATGTCAGAGCAAAAACCAAGCCACGAGGTCGAAGGAATTGTCCGTAGAGCTCGGAGACAGGATTGTGTCAAGGCACAGATCTGGGGAAGGGTACCAAAACATTTCTGCTAAATAGAAGGTCCCCAAAAGCACAGTGGCCTCCATCATTCTTAAATTGAAGAAGTTTGGAACCGACCAAGACTCTTTCTCGAGCTGGCAAACCATCCAAACTGAGCAATTGGGGGAGAAGGACCTTAGTCAGGGAGGTGACCAAGAACCCGATGGTCACTCTGACAGAGCTGCAGAGTTCCTCTGTGGAGATGGGAGAACCTTCCAGAAGGACAGCCATCTCTGCAGTACCCCAACAATCAGGCCTTTATTGTAGAGTGGCCAGACAGAACCACTCCTCAGTAAGAGGTACATGAAAGCCCGCTTTGCCAAAAGGCACCTAAAAGACTCTCATACCATGAGAAACAAGATTCTCTGGTCTGATGAAACCAAGATTACACTCTTTAGCCTGAATGCCAGGCGTCACGTCTGGAAGAAACCTGGCACCATCCCTACGGTGAAGCATGGCGGTGGCAGCATCATGTTGTGGGGATGTTTTTTCGGTGGCAGGGACTAGGAGACTCGTCAGGATCAAGGGAAAGATGAACGGAGTAAAGTACAGAGAGATCCTTGATGAAAACCTGTTCCAGAGTGCTCAGGACCTCAGACTGGGGCGAAGGTTGACCTTCCAACAGGACAACGACTTTGAGCACACAGCCAAGACCATGCAGGAGTGGCTTCGGGACAAGTCTCTGAATGTCCTTTAGTGGCCCAGCCAGAGCCCTGACTTGAATCAGATGGAACATCTCTTGAGAAACCTGAAAATAGCTGTGCAGCAACACTCCCCATCCAACCAGAGAAGAATGGGAGAAACTTCCAAAATACAGGTGTGCCGAGATAATAGCGTCACACCCAAGAAGACTCGAGGCTGTAATCGCTGCCAAAGGTGCTTCAACAAAGTACTAGGGTCTGAACACTTATGTAAATGTCATATATATATATTTTTTTTAAATACATTTTTAAAAAATTCTAAAAACCAGTTTTTGCTTTGTCATTATGGGGTATTGTGTATTGTCTGTAGATTGATGAAGGAAAAAAAACATACGTTACAGCTTTATTCTAAAATGTTTTTGTAACAAAATGTGGAAAAAGTCAAGGGGTCTGAATCCTTTCCAAATGCACTGTATACTGTGTAAACATTTGAATATATTCCCTCATACACCGAGTGTACAAAACATTAGTAAGTCTTTCCATGACTTAGGCTGACCAGGTGGATCCAGGAGAAAGCCATGATCCCTTATTGATGTCACTTGTTAAATCCACTTCAAATCAGTGTAGATGAAGGGGAGGAGACAGGTTAAAAGAAGGATCTTTAAGCCTTTGATTGTGTATGTGTGCCATTAAGAGGGTGAAGATTTAAGTGCTTTGGAAGGGGGTATGGTAGTAGGTGCCAGGCGCACCAATTTGAGTGCGTCAAGAACTGCAACGCTGCTGTGTTTTTCACACACACACAACAGTTTCCCACGTGTATCAAGAATGGTCCACCACCCAAAAGACATCCAGCCAACTTGACAACTGTAGGGAGCATTGGAGTTAACATGGGCCAGCATCCCCGTGGAACACTTTTGACACTTTGTAGAGTCTATGCCCCTACATTTTGAGGCTGTTCTGAGGGCAAACGGGGGTACAACTCAATAATAGGAAAGTGTTCCTAAAGTTTTGTACACTCAGTGTATGAGGAAATATATTAGAGAGAGAGCAGGGAGCTTGGTGTCTTTGTTACAATGTGATTGATGATGATGGGACACTGTGCCAGGCTTTAGCCTGCCAAACATGCCTGGGGAAGCATATTACTGAGGGTACCATTTATACAACACTATCAGTACCCCATTGTACTGAATCATTTCATTTAAATTGCCTGTCCGACTGTGACAATAATTACTCAAAATGAGTTACAGTGGCATTCATGAATTGTGTAAAATTCACTGTGTCTTTATTGTCTATACCAGAGTACCGGAGTAGACACATACTGCTAGCATTGGGGCAGACCCTCATCCACTTCCTCAACGAGATCTACAGAAGTGCCTAAGACCTAGGAGGTAGGGACTAGAGTATGGGTGGATTTGAAATGGGGCCACAGACCGCGACGGTCCATCTCACCTCCCACTTGGTCTCATCCAGCCTGGACCCTAACTGAATCTTCTCGTAGGAGGTACAGCGCTCCTCCAGCTTCTCCCTCTCCTGCAGCAGCTGGCCGAAGTCCTCCTGGAGCAGCTTCTTCTCCTGTTGCAGCTGGAAGACCTGCAGCTGGAGCACCTGCTGGGCACGCTGGGCCTTCTGGGACTGGGTCTGCATCCGCGTGGCGCAGCTCTGACGCAACTCCTCCAGCTCCAGCTCACAGCGCTTCTGCTTCTCCTCATAAACCTGGGGAAAGAGGGAAGACGGGGGTTGGGTAGGTGAAGGTGGCATTGTGTGTGTGTGGTGATTGTAAGGGTTTTAGTGTCCCAATAAGTCATGACATTTGTCATTGTGTGTGTGATGGTACATGGTGTGTGAGAGAGAGCTTGGTGTCTTCATGCTTTTTAGAATATATGACAAGATAATGTGTCCAATGCTCTTTTGTCCATCTACCTCACCACGTACCTGGCATATAGCCACTTCGTTCTCGTCCAGGTTGTCTCGGAGCTGCTGCAGCTCCACGTTTCTCTCCCTCAGCTTATCCTCCAGGTCCCTCACTACCCCCTCGTACCCCCCCTCCACAGGGGCTGGCGAGCGCTCGCTCGACCCGCTGTCCGACAGGGGCTGGCCACGTCCGCTCACCGATCCTGTGCTCTTACTGGACGAGGAGCACCCACTGTCCGAGTTGGAGTGCCCGTGTGCGGTCTTCGTGGGCTCCAGGTGGGCACTGCCAGGCGGGTAGTCTGCGGGCGCCAGGCTGCAGGGGATGCTGCCATAGGGGGGCAGGCTCGTCAGGGAATTCCGTCCCGAGTCAGACATGGAGCAGGTCTGGCTGCCCCTGCCCGTGTGGCGCCCGCCGCTGTAAGAGTTGCGATTCTCCGAGCAGGGCGGCAAGGTGTCCATCTGGCTACCAGGTGACAACAGGTTGAGGTTGTTCTGGCAGTCTGATAGACTGGCCCTGTTGTGGCGAGGGGAAAGGAACTGCGTGGAGTTGTGACACTTTGGGACGACGGGTTTGAAGGCAGTGGGCCGGATCACTGTTTTCTCCATGTTCTGAGAGGTGAGAGGGAAAGACCAAATGGTTTGTTGGGTAAGAGGTTGTAAATAATGTTTATTCAGTGAATGTTTCATTCATTTCTTCTAATCGTGTTATTGTGAGAGTGGATTCATCTACTTCAAAGTGACTGAATGACTGTTCCATATAGCCTGGACAGGGCCACACTCACCTTCTCCAGCTTCCCTGACACAGGGACCAGTTTGGGAGGGGGTTCTTCCACGTTCCCGTTGAGGCTCCCAAGCTGCCGATCCTTGGCCTCCCCTGTGTCAATCCCGGTCCCAGGGCTTCCATGAACCACAGTGTTGTCATTCCAGTCTCCCACATAGTCCTGGTTCAGATACGAGTAATTCCCATTGGTCCCGCTGTCCTTACTGGAGCCAATCACCATCAAAGGCTTCCTGTTGCCAGGCGGAGTGAGGCTACTGTGCAGCGGATCCTGAGATGTGTCAAAAGAGGCCAGGCAGGAAGTGGCGCCCAACGTGGTTCTGTGGAGCCTGGTGGCGCCCGGCTCGGGGACAACATCAACGGGCCGGTAGTGACGCACCAGGTGGGCCGGGCCGGGGCGCTGGGCGATAAGGCTGCTGACGGAGCCCATAGCCTCCTGGGAGTTGGAGGTGGAGGGGAGGTTGGGGGGTGTGTGGGGGGCAGAGGGGCGGGGTTTCCGCTGAGGCCGGGGGTGTGGTGGCACTCAGCAGGGATGGACAGAGCCTGAACCAGGGCCATGATGGCTGCTGCTCAGTGAGACACCCACACGATCTGGGGGACAGAGGGAGAAACAGGGGTACACATTGTCAAATTAATGGGAACTTTCAAAGTAGCAAAGCAATAACAAATCTTTACAGCAGGAATATGTATCAGAGGGAGCATGTTTGGTCTATCGAACCATCCAGGGTCGTGTTAAGGAGAGCTCAGCATTCTGAACATTGTTCTATTGATACATGACTCCATGATTCCCTAAATAAATGTTCACAGACATGCTTCGTTGTGATGTAAAATATTCAACATTACAGAAAATAAATGTTTGAACTTTGTGACCCTGGTAAAACCATAAAAACTGCATGGATACAAAAGAAAATATGTTCTCCTCCTACAGTTAAATTAACATATGGTAGACATACAGTAGATGAAAAATAGACGGACAGACAGAGCAGCACAAACATTGGCTTCAGGCCTCATATCGGAAATGGCCTCTGACATGATGCTCATGACAGGAAGCAACTGTCCGTCTCCCTACATCCCCTTCAACCTCCTTTCAAAACAACGACGTGCAAACTAGGGGGAGAGAATTAACATCGTAGGGCACTCAATTGGTAGTGACATCTCTCATTAAAAAGTCAAAAGCTACTGTTCACGAACAGGTTAGTAAACAACCATTAGTGATTTGATTTATTAGGATCCCAATTAGCCTGCTCCAGTGAGGTGGCAACCGACTCCTACCAACCAGTGATCTCATCTAAATCAGATGATCTCCTCATCCAAACCGTGATACAACACAGTACACACACTGTGACATCATCAGTCCCAAGGCACAGCGTTTGCCGGGGAAAGAAAGACAATAGTAGACAGGACATAGGCGCGTGACGATGAGGTCACGCTCTGTGTTTGCTGGCACCCAGCTGCACATGTTAAACACATCATCACTAGGAGTCATCCAGCACGGATGTCCCAGGGACAGGTGTGTCCTGTGGGAGACAGCTGAGTGTCAGAGCTCTACGAAGTCAGGATGTAAACTCCAATACGGTGGTAGGAATCCTGGGGTGATTTCAGTGCAAAATGTGTCAACATGTTTAAGGCGTTTTTAATTTAGATTCATCAGGGAGTGACTTCTGTGGCACCCCTACTTCCTGTGGTTCGGTACAAATACGTGTACCATTACACCCCTAATAGACATGCATCCGCGCACACACGTTAAGATCAGGAAAATGATTAATGGGACTGTGGCATGACTATCAACCAGCCAGCTCCTTATTTAAAAACAGCCAGCCAGTTTGGCACCAGATGGCCACTGCTGGCTCTGCCCACGCACTGTGCCACCCTGCCCACGCACTGTGCCACCCTGCCCACGCACTGTGCCACCCTGCCAAGACAAAAAAAAAAGCCTACAACTGAGGTTAACTGTGATTACTACACTCTAATTAGCACAGAGGGGAGAGGTTGTAAATGTGATCTCTACTTAATGTATTGGATCATAATGGATTGACTCAGAAGGTTGGCCCAGTTGTATGACAAACAGACATACTGTAGGCCTACATACAGAGTAAAGTACAACGAATTCTGTAGATGTATGAAAACCTGTACGTGCGGTGTCATAAAAACACTCATTCACTCTCTTACAAATGTGTGCTCGCAGAAGTACACTAAACCTTGAACACACTATTTTGGGAGGATAAGCAGGTTGACTGCTTATGCCTTGTCCACGCATTCCACCCATAGTAGTTTGGGGCCCAGTTGTCTTCTTCTGAAGCTGTAATCCCTGAACTATGGGTGAGACTGTCCAGACTAGAGAGTAGTGGATTAGTGTTCATCAGCGCATTCCTAGGAAACACAACAGATTCAAAGAATCAACTCGTCTCCTATACAGCTTTGATAGACCCCCAAAACCCGCATGTCCTGTTTTTGTCTCACACGGGCGGGGCGGACTCGTATCTGGCAGGACCCTTTCCTTAAGCACCTCAAAGACTCTGAAGGAGACCAAGATAGACAGATCACACCGACTCGCATAGGCCTAGTTTTAACCAATGACATCAAGTCAGCGCTGCTTCGTCGCGGAGGACATCGGCCCCAAAAATAGAGCCATGTTTCTCATTCAACTCAGCTGACTGCAGCGTCGTAGACGTTCTCTGGGCAGATTGTTTGCGTCCGTCTGGGAAAAGCCCTGGAGGTATTTGTTCAGGCAGACAGACACTCCCTCAGCAATAGGAATCTGCAGCCACGTCAGCTATAACAACTCGTTTCTCAGTTCAATAACACTGGTAGGTGGAAGGGCTCCAGACCAGTCCACCTTGATTCAACAACCACTGCGTGTCATCGCTCCGTAAAGGGCAATGAAGCAATGGCAGCTTACCCATTATTAGACATAATTTTAACTCATAAAATGGACATGTCTTTAGCAGATGCAGGGGGTTATAGACTACTAGACTGAGGGGGGCTATAGTCTACTGGACTGAGAGATGCAGAGGGCTATAGACTACTGGACTGAGGGGGGCTATAGTCTACTGGACTGAGAGATGCAGAGGGCTATAGACTACTGGACTGAGAGATGCAGGGGGCTATAGACTACTGGACTGAGAGATGCAGGGGGCTATAGACTACTGGACTGAGAGATGCAGGGGGCTATAGACTACTGGACTGAGAGATGCAGGGGGTTATAGACTACTGGACTGAGAGATGCAGGGGGTTATAGACTACTGGACAGAGATGCAGGGGGTTATAGACTACTGGACTGAGAGATGCAGGGGGTTATAGACTACTGGACTGAGAGATGCAGGGGTTATAGACTACTGGACAGAGATGCAGGGGTTATAGACTACTGGACTGAGAGATGCAGGGGGTTATAGACTACTGGACAGAGATGCAGGGGGTTATAGACTACTGGACAGAGATGCAGGGGGTTATAGACTACTGGACAGAGATGCAGGGGTTATAGACTACTGGACTGAGAGATGCAGGGGTTATAGACTACTGGACAGAGATGCAGGGGTTATAGACTACTGGACTGAGAGATGCAGGGGGTTATAGACTACTGGACAGAGATGCAGGGGGTTATAGACTACTGGACTGAGAGATGCAGGGGGTTATATACTACTGGACTGATAGATGCAGGCTGCAACCCAGCAGAGCAGCACATTCATTTAGCTTATTCACTTCACGTAAATCAAGTGTTTGAATGACAAATCTGCTGCGAAATCTGCTGTATAGGCATGGTCCACACTAATCAGAGGGGCAGACCAAACATGAAAGCTTTGCATGTATGGGTGTTACACACAGAAATGCATGGACACAAACATATAGGTGCAACAGACCCTGCTTGGCTAGTATGCAACGTCACACAAACATGCTTTGATACAAACCAAGAGGACACAGTAAATCCCTATTTGTGAGTCAGTTGGACATACACACAGCCAGAGGGGTTTTGGTGTAAAAATAGTGCACAAGAGGGGATGTGTCACGGGCAGTAAAAAAAAGTCTGCTGTTTTACTGGCTGGTTTGGATTCAGGCTCGGAGAGCAGCGCCTCTGATTTAGAACAAGAGAGGAGAGGGAGAGAAAGAAGAGAGAAAATGAGAGAAAGTGAGATAATGAAGAGCAAGAGCTTATGCATGAGCAGCTGGGAACAAACAGTCTGGAAATCCCCTCCTCCACTTTCCATCTCCCTCCTAATCTAATCCACTCTCCCTCGCTCTTTCCCTCTCGATTCAGTGTCCAAAATTGAAAGTAGACCACGGAGGGAAAAAAATGTGCCATTCCTACTTTGGTCCAACAGACAACCTACCTTTCCAAGACAAATTGACCCGTTTTTCACAGCACCAGTCAGTGTGCTAAATCCCACATTGTTAGGTTGTCCTCATGATACTGACGGTCATCATGCTTCTATGGATAATGAGGTCTGTCCTACACTCATACTGAATGCCATTCTCTCCATTTGTGGCCTAACAAATTAAAAAGGGAGCATGGCCAAGGATGAGACCAGTGAGGAAGAGAGGCCTCTTCTCCCATGTATGCGCGCGCACGCACGCAACACACACACACACACAACTTCTCTGCCTGTCACAGTCTTTGTTTTTGTTTTCAGTGAGCAGAGAGAGAGCGCTCTCCCACGCTATAGTCATCTATAGCACTGGTTCTCAATCCTGGTCCTGGGGACCCAAAGGGTGCATTTCTGTTTTTGCCCTAGTACTACACAGCTGATTCAAATTATCAACTCATCAAAAGGCTTTGATGATTTGAATCAGGTGTGTAGTGCTCGGGCAAAAACTGAAATGTGCACCCTTTTGGGTCCCCAGGACCAGGAACCACTGATCTTTAGTAGAGATAGGACATTAACTTGGCTACTATCCCATTTTAGATGACTCTGGTCATTGGATTGATCACTTCCATCCCATTATTTGTTATAATTTAGCAGACTCAAAATAAGTGCACTAAACTAATTGTAGGTGTGACTAAACAAAAATCTAATAGATAAAAAGCACTCAAATCTAGGAGAGGTTAATTACACCACCTGGCATCAAGGGTAACAGTTAACCCTCATGGCTCACACTGTCTACAAATGTTCTACGTCTACAGTTTCTGGTGGAAACCATCTCGCCTGTTTCTATTTTCCATCAAACTTCCTTTTCCCCAGTGCCCTAGTCAAAGCCCCAAAAGTTCCCCAGCACAGAGTTACTACTCACGTACCCCAAGCTGACCCCCGCATAGCTGCCTCTGCACTGGGCCTCCTCTCGTCCACTTCAAAGTCGTTCAGCTCCCAGAAGAGTTATATCCACTCAATTTGTTCCAATCCTCCCGTAGCTCTGTGTCGGTCTCTCTACTCTCTTCTCCTGAGGGAAACTTCTCTCAGAGTCCAAACGCGGCTCATTGCTCAGGCCAAATGCCACCAATGTGAATGGACTTTCCGGTCCCTCCTTCTATACCCCTCCTTCTCCCTCTCTCTCTCACACACAAACTCCCCCACGCCACCTCTTTTTCTCTCTCCCTGGCTGGCGCTCACTCTCTCTCCCACTTCTCTCCTGTGCGGCTTTGACCAAATAGGCTCTACACAGCATAGTGTGCCTCTCTGCCTTTGTCAGGCAGTAAAAATAGGAAAAGAGAGAGCGAGAGAGAGAGAGTGGCCAGTCGTATGGGAATTCTGCCATACTCCAGTCTAAAGAGGGAAAGAAAGAAACTGGGCCAGCATGCTGATATAGGGTCATTTTTATGGCTCCCTTGATGTTGCTGCAGACATACTTTCCTAACTAATCAGATAACTGGCAGTATCTGCGTGTGCCCATGCATGCATGTGTAAAAGATATATGGTCTGTTCACCTCAAAAGATAAATATCTGTCTAGTGCTAAGGGGGAGGGGAACATGCCACAACCAAGCAACAGGACAGTTCATAGCAGGGTCCCACTTCAGATCAGTCGTTGAGTGTGTTCCAGTCGCCTAATGAAACCGACAGACAGTGAAATTCTAGAGTCCAAACACCCTCTGACACCCAGACAGTCCCGGTTTCCAGCCTGCTTGTTTCCAGAGGAGTTATACTATACTCCAAACAGACATGCCACCCAGCCTCAGCACTGTCCTGCAAATCCTCCATCTGGCCACAATCAATGAAAAAAAACGGTGTTTCAACCAGTTTTAAGCCGTGTGACAGAGTAGACTAAAGTAGGGTAGTTACTAGAGAAGTAGGCTACAGCAAACACAATGTCTAAGGGCCTACAAGTGGGCCACACTTCCCAGTGTTCTGCTTGTGTCCTTCATACAGCAAGGGGTTGTAAAGGTAGACCTCTCCACTCACCTTGAGGGACACCAAAATGAGGGTGAGATAGGGGTGTGTAGCAAGGTGACCACTAGTGTAGCCAGTGCCTTATTGCAAACAGGATGCATGTTTTGGAATATTTGTATTCTGTGCAGGCTTCCTTTTTACTCTACCATTTAGGTTAGTATTGTGGAGTAACTACAATGTTGTTGAGCCATCCCCAGTTCTCATATCACAACCATTAAACTCTGTTTTAAAGTCACCATTGGCCTCATGGTGAAATCCCTGGGCGGTTTCCTTCCTCTCCAGCAACTGAGTTAGGAAGGATGCCTGTATCTTTGTAGTGACTGGTTGTATTGATACACCATCCAGAGTGCAATTAATAACCATGATCAAAGGGATATTTAAATGTCTTCTTTTAAATGTGAACTTATTTAGGCTTGCCATAACATATGGGGTGAATACTTATTGACTCAAGACATTTCAGCTTTTCCTTTTGAATGAATTTGTAAAAAATTCTAAAAACATAATTCCCCTTGGACATGGGGTATTGTGTGCAGGCCAGTTACAAAATCTCAATTAAATATTCAGGCTGTAACACAACAAAATGTGGAAAAATTCAAGGGGTGTTAATACTTTCTGAAGGCACTGTATAAACACGTAATTTATTATCTCTAGCAGGAAAAATAGCAACATTTTCTCTTAGCCTCATGGCTCGGATTTTGCTGGGTGGGTCACAAAACTGCGCTACGCCACTGAACATGACCCCGGTGATTGGTCCAATCCGGTACTATAAAAGAGCTCTAAAGTTGTCTGCAGGAGAGTGGACAACGAGAACCCCCACCCCCCACCCCTCCACCCCCAACCCCCCACCCCTCCCTGAGTGTCCATACTGGGTAATAATCAATCATGAGCCCAGTCGCCCACCCATCCAAGGCCACCAGCAGACAGAGAAAGTGCCTATAGCAGCAAATCATCCCAGATTCCACTGCTGCCACCATTAACACAGCAGCCTCTTTATGGGCCAGTGGGGAGGAGGGAGTGGCAGACAACCTAACATGACTCAGCAGTGACCCTTCAAAGGGCTGATTTAGATGTTTTTACAGAGGTGAAAGCAATATGGTGGATGGCTACCAGGTAATTATTTTCACCAGTTAATTTTTTCCCCCCTTTGGACGAAGGAAAGTAAATCACAGAGTGGATGCCACTTCACACTATTGAGAAACACCCCAGGATATAGCATAGCTAAGGAGGCATGGAGAGATCCAACCGGTAAAACAAACACTTCCAGCATGACTTCCTTCACAGTTCAAATCCCCCAGTCTGTACTTGGGACATTATGGTATTACCTAGGACAAACCAAAACATTTAGTCATCCCCAAATCCCTTGCTGAGCTATATTTAAAGTTGATGCTGGTAGTGCTCATCCATCAATGAGAGACCTGCCATCTCAGTGTACCCGTCTTGCTATTCCCCTATTATATTTTCATAAAAAAATGGCTCATGTCTGTGGTGAACAGAAAGCTAGGCCATCCATCAGTGTATGGTCTGCTTTCGCTTCACGCGGACATCACTCCCTGCGGGAGCTGGAGCTAAAACTGCCTAACAAAACCCTCTCCCAAAAATCCCTCTCTATGGCACCAATTACTTAGCTTTGAAATTAAAACTAGTGAATGTTAACATAGCATGATTCAGTTGTGATTCCAAGGCTTGTACCATCAAAATACAATAATCCCAAATGCTTCAACAAATAAACCCACCCAGATGTTTACCGCTTGGCACTGGCAGACATTGGCATTAACTGGAGTTGCCTTAGTGGATACAGTAAATCGCTATTCCTAGTAAGAGTTCTAATAGTACAGGGGCCCCTCAGAGGTATGTCCTCTGTCCTCTGCTGTACTCCCTGTTAACCCACAACTACATGGCTTCGCACAAGACCAACTCCAAGTTTGCTGACGACACCACGGTTGTAGGCCTGATAAACAACATCGACAAGTCAGCCTGTAGGGAGGAAGGAGGTAAGTGAACTGGCAATGTTGTGCCAGGACAACAACCTCAGCAAAACAAAAAGGAGTTGATTTTTGACTTCAGGAAGCGGAAGAGGGAACAGGCCCCGATCTACATCAACGGGACTGCAGTAGAGAGTCCGCAGTTTTAAGTTCCTCTGCGTCCACATCACTGAGGACTTGTCATGGACTAACAACACCACCACTTTTGTCAATAGGGCGCAAATGAGTCTCTACTTCCTAAGGCAGATGAAGAAATTCGGCATTCCACCCCAGGTCCTCTCCAAATACTACCGCTGCACCATTGAGAGCATCCTGTCTGGTTGCATCCCACCCTGGTATGGGCATTTCTATGTTCGGGAATTGCTACATCCGGCCCAGTACATCACTGGGGCCGTGTTCCCACTCTCCAGGACATCTACTTGAAACAGTGACTGAGGAAGTCCCGCAACATCATCAAGGACCCCAGACAACCCAGCCACGAGCTGTTCTTTCACTTAGGTCTGATAGAAACTGTCTCGGAGCCTGTTGGTATCTACAAGCTATCAGACTGCTGAAAACTTGAACTGGCCACCTGCAATTACTCTCTGGACTTTAGCACACATCCACACACCACAATTGCTCCTACCAGCCTCTTATTTACTATTACTAATAATGTACAATTTAAACAATCCTCCCCTTTCTCTGATATATGTGTAAATATTGTACTATAAATGGTGCCTTTCTGTATTATACTTACGCTAAAAATGTTATTCTATGGAGCCATTTACTTTATGTTCATATTCTTATCTTGTATTATTTCTTATTGTATTGTCGAGAAGGAACCTACAAGTAAGCATTTCGATACCTACTAAAATAAATAAAATATTTTCTATTTCTTTCAAAAATGAAAACACCATATTAAGTAACAGAAACATTGTTTAAATGCAAAAAAAACATATCTGAGACTTGGAGCATACAAAACCATTGTAAAATTAAATCTAAATGGTTTTCAAATTTAATTTGATACATATCAGGGTTAATTCAATCTATGACCATAATATTGGGTAATATGACATTCATTAGACCTAAATAAAATCAAATGTTATGTGTCACATGCGCCGAAAACAAGGTGTAGAACTAACCAATAACTATTTTAAAAAGTAAGAAAATATTTGCAAAAAAGAAGAAAAAAAGAAAAAAATTAAATACAGAAAAAAGGAAACAATAACAATATATACATGTAATATGTACTGGTACCAAGTCAATGAGCGGTGGTACATGTAATATGTACTGGTACCAAGTCAATGAGCGGTGGTACATGTAATATGTACTGGTACAAAGTCAATGAGCGGTGGTACATGTAATATGTACTGGTACCAATTCAATGAGCGGTGGTACATGTAATATGTACTGGTACCAAGTCAATGAGCGGTGGTACATGTAATATGTACTGGTACCAAGTCAATGAGCGGTGGTACATGTAATATGTACTGGTACCAATTCAATGAGCGGTGGTACATGTAATATGTACTGGTACCAATTCAATGAGCGGTGGTACATGTAATATGTACTGGTACCAAGTCAATGAGCGGTGGTACATGTAATATGTACTGGTACCAATTCAATGAGCGGTGGTACATGTAATATGTACTGGTACCAAGTCAATGAGCGGTGGTACATGTAATATGTACTGGTACCAAGTCAATGAGCGGTGGTACATGTAATATGTACTGGTACCAAGTCAATGAGCGGTGGTACATGTAATATGTACTGGTACCAAGTCAATGAGCGGTGGTACATGTAATATGTACTGGTACCAATTCAATGAGCGGTGGTACATGTAATATGTACTGGTACCAAGTCAATGAGCGGTGGTACATGTAATATGTACTGGTACCAAGTCAATGAGCGGTGGTACATGTAATATGTACTGGTACCAAGTCAATGAGCGGTGGTACATGTAATATGTACTGGTACCAAGTCAATGAGCGGTGGTACATGTAATATGTACTGGTACCAAGTCAATGAGCGGTGGTACATGTAATATGTACTGGTACCAAGTCAATGAGCGGTGGTACATGTAATATGTACTGGTACCAAGTCAATGAGCGGTGGTACATGTAATATGTACTGGTACCAAGTCAATGAGCGGTGGTACATGTAATATGTACTGGTACCAAGTCAATGAGCGGTGGTACATGTAATATGTACTGGTACCAAGTCAATGAGCGGTGGTACATGTAATATGTACTGGTATCAAGGCAATGCCAGGTCTCTGACCTCTCTGTAGGCGGTCTCATCATTGTCAGTGATCAGGCCTACCACCATTGTGTCGTCGGCAAACGTGATGGTGTTTGAGTCGTGCGTGGCCACGCAGTTGTGGGTAAACAAGGAGTACAGGAGGGGACTGAGCATGCACCATTGAGGGGCCCCTGTGATGAGGATCGGCATGGCAGATGTGTTATTGCCTACCCTTAACCACCTGGGGGCATCCCATCAGGAAGTCCAGGATCCAGTTGCAGAGGGAGGTGTTTAGTCCCAGTGTCCTTAGTTTATTGATGATCTTTGAGGGCACTATAGTGTTGAAAGCTGAGCTGTAGTCAATGAACAGCATTCTCACGTAGCTGTTCCTTTTGTCCAGGTGGGAAAGGGCAGTGTGAAGTGCAATGGAGTTTGAGTCATCTGTGGATCTATTGGGCGGTATGTGAATTGTAGTGGGTCTAGGGTTTCTGGGATGATGCTGTGAGCCATGACCAGCCTTTCAAAGCACTTCATGGCTACAGACGTGAGTGCTACGAGGTGGTAGTAATTTACGCAGTTTACCTTGGCGTTCTTGGGTAATGATTCTATGATTCATTACAGCTAAATAATGTAATATATTAAATTAATCATTTAGTTCCAAAATAACAAAAAAACACTTTAAAGTTAATTTCCTAAGCTTGTATATTGCAATAGTCTACACAACATAGAAATCCAATTAATTTTACACAGCATACTACTTTTCCCAGAGTACATTTCAACTCCCAGGGTGCAATGCTCCACCCAGGGCTGCGGCCATGGCAGCGTTTGTCAAATTAACGTCAGCAGGTTAGGAAAATGAACATAGCAGGTTAGGAGAATTAGGTTAAGGTTAGGAATTGTAACTAAAATACAAAGAAATTCTACTTTTGACATTCATTTGATAGAAGCTGGATCCCTTCTCGCCATGACCCAGGGCTGCTGGCTGGCTAGTGGTGACTGCTAGCAAACTGCTAGTGAAGTAGTTTAAATATATTGCAGTCACAGATTAATTACTTTTGGGTTGTAATCATACTATAATGCTCATGTCATTGTCACTAAAAAGGAATTTTAATTTAGTTGGTAGTAGAATAACATTGCAATGCAAAAAGTCATGTGTAAAAAAAAAAATGTTTTGCAACTAAACCTCTTACACTGCACTGCTATATAACACAGTTAGCATAGTTGTTTTGGTAAGCAAAATATTACCATAGTTTGCTTCTGGCGGCAGTTTTGTCAACCAGCTGCGGACGTGGTATATTATGTTTTCGCTGGAAAAATGCTGTCAGTATATTCGCTCTCCTCTCGCTTGCTTGTCAAAAATGGCTTGACCTGTGTCATCTGCATTCGCAAGCAGCCTGGCTATTTTACTACTGCTCCCTTAATAAGATAAAGACAAATTACTCGACAAGACTCGAACCTCTCAATCCACATATGACATGAGACACATTTGACAGAAGTACCGAAACTAACAGAAATTCTAGTACCGAACTGTTTCTTGTACTAGCTTCGGTATACAGTACAGAAGTTTCAGTATACAGTGCAACTCTGTAGAGTATTCACTTGGAAGACACCTTACTTACTCGCACTCTGGATTACAGTATGGGGTGCCAAAGAGATTAGGGGTTACTCCTCCATTTTAAGAGGTACAGCACTTAGTGTGGTTAAGTGGGGACACCATTCAGCCTCAGCCATGACCTGCAAATCCTCCATCTAACCTCAATCAATGAAAGCGTTTTTTTTCTTTTTTTTCTTTTACCTTTATTTTACTAGGCAAGTCAGTTAAGAACACATTTTTATTTTCAATGACGGCCTAGGAACAGTGGGTTAACTGCCTGTTCAGGGGCAGAACGACAGATTTGTACCTTGTCAGCTAGGGGATTCGAACTTGCAACCTTTTGGTTACTAGTCCAACACTAACCACTAGGCCACCCTGCCGCCCCGGTTAGAGTGTATTGACCCGTTTTGTTTTAAATCAGTTGTATGCTCCGACAGTGTAGACTAAAGGTGGGGTAGCTAGAGAAGTAGGCTAGTGTGGTTAAGTGATTTAAAATGGTTACTTCGCACGCGCGGCTGGAATTAGGAGACCAACAACCACACGTAGAGGACAAAACGGCTTGACGACACACTGACTTGGTAGCACTTCACTGAAAGCCCACCGGGCATAATGCATTCTACAACGTATAGTATAACAACATCCTTATAATGTCTTAGTGTGGTTCACGTAGAGCCGCAATAGCCCAAGCGCTGCAGTGACTTCTAGAAGACTATCTGAGAGCACCCTTAAAAACAGAGCATAAAGACAAAAGCAGATGTGAGCTCTAAAGTAAGTAACACTGACAGAGAATAAATCTCAGTAGTAATTTGAGAATGTTTCCACAGAGTGTAACTTCAAGGTACAGGACAAAAATAAAAAAAGGTATGTGAAAGACAGAAAGCCATCTCTTTCGAGGAGAACCAACGGAGGGAAAGCACATATCAAATCAGAGGCACATTGGGTTCTCCAGCTCGCTCACCTCTCAATGGCACCCCGTATTCAGCTTCTGGAGGCCTGAGAGAAGTAGGCGGAACAGGTCGGCCGTGCGTCCCATGGACTCAGTGCCGCTGCTGGGGCTCTACTCCCCTCTCTGCTCATGGACTACAGAAACAAAACAGAAAGAAAATTAAATTAGCACCAGTCACTCATTCACAATTTGACAAGAACTTGATAATGCCTTGAATTTCCTAGTGGAAAATACAAATCACTCACAAGTGAGAGGCTAATATTAGACGATTCTTGATTTAATCTTGTCTTTGCATATACTAAATAATATGTGTGTGACATTTGTTTTTATTAGGAATGGACCATTATCATGCGAATGTCTCCAAACAGGGGCAGTGAAAAACAATGTGTCTATGCACTTAAATAGTGAATGGAGGACGCTATTCCCGTGGCTCATTTTCATACCAACCTGTTCTAAAGAGAAGCAATGTGCTTAATATTAGGAAGGTTGAGGGATAAATATAGTAGGCCTAGCCTATAGAAAGCAGAGGGGATCTCCCTATTTTTAATAGGCCATCCCGGTTTTCTCATGCAATTGCATAGCCTATAGAAATGTTCTGCAACGTGAGCTCATGGGTTCTTATGAAGAGTTTGATTCGATTTTTGATAACATTTGCATTGATGTCAGAGTGATTAGAGGGACAATAGAGTGCTGAGTGCCAGGCAGTTAGCAAGTTTGGTAGGCTACTAATGACCTAATTACTGTAACTAAATGGTCAGGTGGAATTTGACTGCCATAATGACTCGTGACCGCCGGTGTGGCGGTAACATGGTCACAGTAGCAGTCCTAAGCACAACCCACGAACACAGGACCTTAGCTAAAACGACTACAGTACCAACACTGAGCCGGAAAACCTGAAGGGTCATGAGTGTAGTAATGAGTGTGCAGAAATTCTACTCTTGTTTTGTAAGGAGGAAGTAACCTTTCCAAGGAAAATCTGAGTCATCATGTCAATGATGGTGGAACGCAGAGTGGCATTCCATGCAAACATAAGAGAACACTTAACGAACTGTGAATTTCCCTCATTTACGACAGCGCTGAGTGAATACTTCACCTCTCCACTATGTTCATTAGTCCTCTCTAAAGCGCCTCGGTCTCCTCTTTTGTCTTCCTCCGAGAGCCAGAGTACGGGTGAAACTCAAGACTCAAGTCCGGCATACAGAGCTTCCAAGGGGAAATAAAGCCCTCTGGTAGCCATGGCAGCCTGGTTGTGAAGCGGATCAGACTACCAGCAGATCACAGTAATTCATCCTAGCAGGCTCTTGGACTGGGCCGCTGTTCTAATGCTCTGATAAAGAAATGGAGGAAGGAAGGAAGGATGTATTAAGGGGCTACACAGGACAAACTTGCAGTGCAAACTTATGCTGGAGAAAGCATTCATATATGAAAGTGGCCTTGGCAACCACAAAACTCTGGCTGACTGTCTGTGCTAACCAGGGCTGGGCATAATGTTGAGGAATGTTCAGATATCAACATGCCTCTCTGGCATGTCAGCACCATTCATGGAATTTCTATCTGTGACGTTCAATACCTTGCACTCTCCTCAATGTGACCCAGGCCAGGATCAATTCCCCTGACCCCATTCTCCACACTGAGTCACTCCCTCCTTTATTTTTCAATGTATATATTCTAATTGAATCTCACACAGAGGACTGAACAACTGTAATGCATTGCCTCCAGTGCCAGAAGTGGGTAGAAGATCTGTGGAAGATCTGTACTTAATTAAGTTAAAGTACTGTTACTTAGATTGTAATTTACTCAAGTAAAAGTAAATCTAGCCCTCTTAAGAAACTACTTAAATATCCGGTCAGAAAACGACTTAAGTACTCGTTAAAAATGTAGTTTAGTAAAAAAAAAAAAAGTTTTAAAGTACACCTTATGGTAAATTGTGACAGCAAACAAAAAGAACAACTTAGTGCATTTATTATTTAAGCCTGTCAGCATCATCTTGCAGATGTCCCCCAGGACGTATAGGCTGTACAGTCTTATTCAAAGTTGACTTAATATCTATCAATGTGCGCACTTTCAAAAAAAAAAAAAAAAAGGTAAACGGTAGGCTTGGGCATTATACCGGGGAATTTGGAAATAGTCACAGGATAGTTTTTCAGTACTGTCAAAAACTATTTCTAAACTTGAATATTTGTAGCTACTTTTGTATTTAAAAAAATGCATTTTTATCCAGTGAGTGCATACATGTTTCATACTAAATACCTGCAGTCAATATGTGCAATGCGTTCGGAGATAAATAAGATTGCGTTCTTCATTTCACCTGTCACAACTTTTCATTTTGAAGCTTACCGATAGTCCCAGTCATGTGGTGTTTGTTTTACAAGCAACCAATGGAGAGACCAGAGCCTTGTGAGTCACTCACTGCTGTGCAGCCAGGTGATCTAGTTACAGTATGGAATTCATAACTAAATGTTTTCCAGCTAGATATCCTATAACTATTAAGTTAACTGTCTAAAATGTGTTAAATGCTCTCGTCACGTTCTGACCCTAGTTCATTTATTTTGTCTTTGTGTTAGTATGGTCAGGGCGTGAGTTGGGGTGGGCAGGCTGTTCGTTTTTCTAGGTTGTGTTTATGTGTTTGGCCTGGTATGGTTCTCAGAGTCACAGGTGTCGTTCGTTGTCTCTGATTGAGAATCATACTTTCCCACCTGTGTTTTGTGGGTGAATATTTTCCGTTTCATTGTTTGCACCAGTCGGGACTGTTTCGGTTTTCATTTTGATTCTCTTGTTCTTTTTGTATTTTGTATTCCTTCTCATTAAAATACATTATGGATACGTACCACGCTGCGCATTGGTCCGATCTCTCCTACTCCCCCTCAGAAGAGGAAATCCATTACAGCTCTGCAGTTGTGCATTTTGTTTTCTAATTTAGTAGCTACTTATCTCAAATCGAGCTTTGTTTGGTAACAGCAGAGAATCCCCTCCTGGATCAAGAGCCTTGCTGTCTAATATTTGTTTTGTGCTTGAAGCAAAAGAATGTTGGTTACTTGTTTAACTTTATGAGCTGGGATGTTGGTCCTGAAAATAGTTTAGGTCAGAAACTGTATAAAATATTCACAATGCGCTCGTTAGCATTCTCTACGAGATTTTACATGTACTTGTTAGCATTGCTATCCTTCGGATTACAGAGGCTGTGTGGTTAGAAAATAGCGCCCCCTGGGTTCAGTGCCGGTATTACCGAATATCCCAATATGGCACAGAGTTGCTATGAAGGTATTGTATGGCATTCTGTATACCGCCCACGCCTAGTAAAACGGTCTGAGACATTGGCATAATTTCTCAATTTCAATAGCACTAATAAAAATGTATTTTACAATATAATTTCAAGTACATGTGATTGTGAATGCGTACTAGAAATATTTACACCAAGTGTGATGTCAAACAATCAACTGAAATTTCACTATGAATCATGTTACCAGTATGCAAATCAGACATATTTCAGCATGGAATTAAATATCAAGGTAAGAATCATGCAAGTAATAAATAATCAAACAGTGCAGATATCAATTGCAATAGTCAACACAATCATAGTTTCCCTGCCAAGCTAGGATTTACCCTTCATCCTCCTTCTCTACCAATGTGAAAGTTATTTTCTTTTCTTGCCTAGCCCATGCTCCTTCCCCTCGGTTGTGCTGCTAGAAGTTGTAAATAAAAATACACCAACAAAACGATAGTAGCTATATGTTACAAAAAGCTTACTGAGATGTTTCACTGCATGACAGATGTGCCTATAGGCCTTGTCATTAAAACAGAATGACATTTAGACATACACTAAACACACAGTGACACTAAACACACAGTGACAGAGAACAATGAATAGGAAGGATTCTATACTGGGCTGACTGGTTGATCTAGCTAACATTAGTCAGCTAGCTACATGGTTGGCACTAGATTAGCCAGCTCATGATATCACTAACTAGCTATTTACAGTGCAGTCGGAATGTATTCAGACCTCTTGACTTTTTGTTATGTTTTTAAAAAACACACAATACCCCATAATGACAAAAAAAAGTGTTTAAATAGTACATTTACATAAGTATTCCTACCCTTTACTCAGTACTTTGTTGAAGCACCTTTGGCAGCGATTACAGCCTCGATTCTTCTTTGGAATGACGCTACAAGCTTGGCACACCTGTATTTGTGGAGTTTCTCCCATTGTTCTCTGCAGATCCTCTCAAGTTCTGTCAGGTTGGATGGGGAGCATCGCTGCACAGCTATTTTCAGGTCTCTCCAGAGATGTTCGATTGGGTTCAAGTCCGGGCTCTGGCTGGGCTACTCAAGGACATTCAGAGATTTGTCCCAAAGCCACTCCTGCGTTGTCTTTGCCCTGTTGGAAGGTGAACCTTCGCCCCAGTCTGAGGTCCTGAGCAGATCTTCAAGGATCTCTCTGTACTTTGCTCTGTTCATCTTTCCCTCGATCCTGACTGGTCTCCCAGTCGCTGCCCTGGAAAAATATTCCCACAGTATGATGCTGCCACCATCATGCTTCACCGTAGGGATGTCCTCCCGACATGACATTTGGCATTCAGGCCAAATCTTGGTGTCATCACATCAGAGAATCTTGTTTCTCATAGTCAGAGTCCTTTAGGTGCATTTTGGCAAATTCCAAGCAGGCTGTCATGTGCTTTTTACTGAGGAGTGGTTTCCGTCTGGTCACTCTACCATAAAGGCCTGATTGGTGGAGTGCTGCAGAGATGGGAGAACCTTCCGAAAGGACAACCATCTCCACAGAGGAGCTATGTCAGAGTGACCATCGGGTTCCCAATTGCTCAGTTTGGCTGGGTGGCCAGCTCTAGAAAGAGTCTTGGTGGTTCCAAACTTTTTCCATTTAAGAATGATGGGAGGCCACTCTGTTCTTGGGGACCTTCAATGTTGCAGAACATTTTTGGTACCTTTCCCAGATCTGTATCTCGACACAATCCTGTTTTGGAGCTCTACGGACAATTCCTTCAACCTCATGACTTGGTTTTTGCTCTGACATGCACTGTCAATTGTCGGACCTTCTGTAGACAGGTGTGTGCCTTTCCAAATCATGTCTAATCAATGGAATTTACCACAGGTGGACTCCAATCAAGATGTAGAAACATCAAGGATGATCAATGGAAACAGGATGCGCCTGAGCTCAACCAAAGGGTCTGAATACTTATATAAATAAGGCATTTCTGTTTTAAATTTTTAATACATTTGCAAAAATGTCTAAAAGCCTGTTTTCAATTTGTCATTATGGGGTATTGTGTGTAGATTGATGAGGAGTTGTGAGAGTTAAAAAACAGGAGATAACCCAGAATCTGACAATGGTTTGACCAAAGCAAACTAGCTAGCTAATTAGCTACCTAGCCATTTCATTTGCACACACGCTCAAAACACAATTTCAACAGCAGATTTTACTCCAGAAATATATAATATTACAAAAGCAGAAGGTAATTAAAGTGCAACTTAGTTCTGATCACATTTGGCTAAGAACCCACAAACAAAAATATCCTTAGCAGTGAAGACGTGTGCTTGAGCGGTGGTGGAAATACAGGGTTTGGACAAAAGGGGCAAAAGTTTTGATGCAAAGCCATTTTGAATATTTTCCATGGTTTATGTCACACCCTGATCTGTTTCACCAGTCTTTGTGTTAGTCTCCGCCCCACTCCAGGTGTCACCCATCTTCCCCAGTGTATTATACTTGTATCCTCCGTTTGTCTGTTGTCAGTTTGTTTTGTTCGTCAAGCCTACCAGTTTTTCCCCCTTGCGCCGGTCTGTTTCTAGTTCCTGTTTTCCCAGGTTTTACCATTCTGCCATTTTGATCTCAATATCAAACCATTTCTGAGTAACAATTAAGTACTAGTTTTCCATTAAAATGGCAAAAAGAAAAATAGCTTTTTAGCCAAAATCTATTTCTCAAGCAAGAATTGCAAAATGTAGATTTCTGCTTAAAATAGACATACCCAAAAGTAACTGCTATTCATATGTAATTACATGATTCTGACATGTAAGAAGACATATGGGAGATTATGAGGAAATGATCAGAAGACACAAGATCAAGCACACACAAAACAGTTTTTATTTCAAAGTCATCTTTCATTGAAAAGCTAAAAGTGAATTATTGATTCCCAGAGCTGGAAACACATCAGATGGCTTCTACAACATGTGAACAATATCAGAAAAAAAAATGTGATTGATAGACTGAACAACTAGAAATGGGCAGATGTTTTAGTAAGTGGTGTCAGGTGAGGTCACGGGACGTTTCCAAGTCTCCCTAAATCTCTCCAAAGTGGTATATGTCTGTAAATTACACAATTCCAATGCTATTACATATTTGCAATCCCTAAATGATATTTGTTCAATATAAA
Organism: Oncorhynchus keta; assembly: GCF_023373465.1. Lineage (NCBI taxonomy): Eukaryota > Metazoa > Chordata > Actinopteri > Salmoniformes > Salmonidae > Oncorhynchus > Oncorhynchus keta. Next base: position 45,081,474 of record NC_068444.1, read on the forward strand.
AATAAATGTTCTACCATATCAACCTCCAGGGTACATTCGTGTCCTTTCAACCTCTCCAAAGTGTCTGAATGTGGTAATTGCACTGTTTTTGCACACTGGATGTGCCGAAAAGTTATGGTTCACTATAAAAACTACATTTCTACAACAACCTCTCTCAAACATTGTGGTGGTGTCGTGGGACGTACAGGGGATATGGATACCTGCACCACGTAAGCAGGGAACATTGTGGTGGTGTCGTGGGACATACAGGGGATATGGATACCTGCACCGCGTAAGCAGGGAACGTTGTATTTTTGATTCAAAAAAATGAAGTGACTCGGTAGACATTTCATGTTGCCATTAAGTGATGCATCATCAGATAACATTGGCAATAAGCTAGATATGTTCCTACCAACCTAAGGATTAATTTGATACACCCCCCCCAATGTAGCTATAGCTCAAACACAGACCAAATCGAAGCTTACCTTGTAAGATGTTTGGTGAAAACACTGTGTAAAATAAACATTTTGACTCTCGGGGCTGGTGATCAATAACGATAGGTTACAGGCAGACAATATAGTCATGATCTGTGGAGTCACAGCGTTTGGTGTGTATCAACGTATTGTTTATTTTGTTTATGCTTCACAACGCTAACCAGAATGTAGGTAGTATCCATCTTGAAATGAGGTCATCGGCTCGGCCTGCCATTATAAATGCATATGCCCATATATGGTAGTAAGTCATACCAAAGACTTGATGGCACCAATCAATAGAAAAGATACTCAGCTTTCCCGCAGACACCCTCCTTTTGCAGATTGGGGGCTACCGTTCTCATACCAGACTGAATTTATTTATTTTTTAAATCTAATAGGGTCCCCAAATATGGGGACTTTACTTTTTAAAATTGTGTTGACACTAAAGCTGAAATAACATAAGTAGGTAACTGGTTCAAGGCCCAATGCACTGCAGCCATTTTGATCTCAATATCAAACCATTTTGGGGTAATAATGAAGTATCTTACTGTAGTAGTTTTCCATTAAAATGGTTAAAAAAAAGATCTATTTCTCAAGCAAGAATAGTACTATCTGGGAATGGTATAGGTGGGGAGGGATATGTCAACTGAAAAAAAATCTGTCATTGGCAGAGGTTTGGAACTCGCTTTTTTATTGGTCTATATGAACTTTTATAAGCAGGGTGGTTCAAGCCCTGAATGCTGATTGGCTGACAGCCGTGGTATATCAGACCATATACCACGGGTAAGACAAAACATTTCTTGTTACTGCTCTAATTATGTTGGTAACCAGTTTCTAATAGCAATAAGGCACCCCTGGGGTTTGTGGTATATGGCCAATATACCACGGCTAAGGGCTGTATCCAGGACATATACCACACCCCCTTGTGCCTTATTGCTTAAATACCACTTGGTGATGTCACCAGGCAAAGACAAAACTCCACCCATGCAGAACCTGCTGATTAGAAGGTACTGTGTAGATTCTATTTTCAACTAGCAACTATCAAGAAATAACACTGATCAAGTGTATTCATACTTTTACAGTGTTAGCTAGTTTCACCTGTTGTACAATATGTTATAAAACACATGAAAACTGAATTTTGACTGCATTGGGCCTTTAATATATATCCTGGATATATGCAGGATCAGAGATGTTCGCTAAGCTCTCAATTCTTCAATTACAAGCAGAGGAATATTGTAATATGCTTTGAGGCCTATTTACATTCTTTCCTTCAGCCAGGCAGAGTAAATATGTTGATAAACAGATGGAATTGCTAAGAGGACTGTGGCTTCCCACACATAATGCAGCTCAAGCCAATCCAGGCTTTAAAACTGGCTTCATAAACATCACTGTGGCAATATAATGCCAGTGTTGGATAATACCCTTGGTATGCAGTGTTTGCGAGAGAGATGCTTCCAAGACATATCAGATGATATGACAACATCATAGTAACTCCTGGAGGTTGATTGTTGTCCCACACACAGCCCACTAGCTGCTTAGCTGCGACAGCCCTCTCTTACCTCCTACTCTGGATCGATTGGCAGCAGTAATCCACGTTATTGCCCCACCAGCTGCCAAAGAGAGTGGGATTAAACGCCATGCAGAGAGAGAAAGCGAGATCATTCTCAGATGACCATTTCATTATTCATCCTCCGAACAAGACCCTTCATAGACAGCAATCGATAACTCTAACCTCTGACCCATTACTATCGACAGGCCTTTATAGCAGGCTACCTTGTGGTTGAAGAGGCGGGCTAGTGAACCAGTTCGAATCCCAGATCTAACAGTAGTGTAGGATAGTGAAGTGATATACAGATCTCTAGCTATTTGATATCTCTTATCTGTTATAATCTCTTATTGAGGGGAGAGGTTTACAGGTTCATATCCGAGGGTATGCTTGGATATCTAACCTGTATATTGATTGATTTAGTCACATACTAAGGGTGTTTGCAAGGACTTATAAACCTACCCTAAAAAGGGGAAGTATTAGGTCAATTCTCTGCTTTGCAAAGTCATTGACTGTGCATATGGCACTCAATTGTGCCTTTAGTGTGAATAAATGTCTGTTTCCACAAATAATCTCTGTTCTCTTTCTCCCCTGTCGCTCTTCATCTCATTCGCTCTCTCACGATCGCTCTTTCTCCACCCCCTGTCGGCTGCCTTGGTACAAAGCATGCATAAAACATAACTTGCAGCTTCAGTTTCAGACAGAAATGAAAAGACGATTTGAGTCACCCACTAGGGAAGGAAATCCCAGAGGAGAGAGAACAGGGAGTAGGACAAAACCTTGGCTGAGCCATAAATGTACATATCACCTGGTTATAGTATTTATGACCAGTAACTGATAAAATATTGAGGTTGTGATGTACAGCGAAAGAAATAAAAAAAGAGAAATACACAACTTTACAATATCTAATTCTTATCAGGCAGGGGGTTCAGCTGTTCTTGCCACAAACATCAAGTCCATAATGTCCCGATTCTCATACATTACTAACACCTATTTAATATTGTTTTAGTCTATGTGAGAGAAGAACGTTTTCATGCGAAATATAGGCCTATCCAATTTGAGAATGACTAAAATGCCAGGATGTGGGACGCAGCCATAGTGTTCCATCCTGCCGGGCCCAGGTCAGGTCAGGTCAGACCCCCATGGCGAGCTGTTGGATATTGGTCATTAGGGGGGGGTTGAACCCTGATTGAAGCTACCACACACTTCCATGATAAAAGCCTGGCCAAGAGCACCCGGCCCAAAAGCCTGCTGTTCAGTGCTGGGGCTCAGGGTGTATTTGGATGGCCGGAGGGCAGGGAAAGGACACATCTAAATATGCAACCATTCCGTTCTAGGTCAAGTGTTTACGCTGCTCAGTTAAAGATTGGATGAACATACTTTTGTGTGAGGGTATGCGTGACAAGATAAAGTGCCCTTCAAAAACAGACTTCGTTGATTGACAGTTTGGGATTGTAAGGAACGGCAAAAGAGAGAAAAAAAGTAAGGACAGATTAAGTCCTATAATCTGCAGGCAGGACAACCAGCAATCTATCATCCAAATTTGACCAAAAATCCCCCCAGGACTGAGATCAGATCATACTTTGCATCTCAGTGTTCTGTGTTCCACACTAGGCTAAACATTAAGACATAGGCTACAAACCCCTTTAAGATCAAGGGCATCGTTTAAAACACCCTTAAACGTCTAGAGAGACAAAGTGGGCTATGAATGTCCAGTTGGATGAAATAGTTTGTGTCCATTTTACTGTTCTGCATCCTCCGCTGTTTAAATGGCATTTTCTTTCAATTAAGTCTGATTCAAAGTTGGATTCAGACTCCCCACAAGGGTTTGTTATTGCACAGCCGCGTGCCAAGGAGTTGGTTGGCTATACAGCACAAACAGATCTGGGATCGGGCTCAAGGCTTCAGCAGTGATGGGACCACACCCTAGGTGGAATTAAGGAAATGGCCACAGAGGTGGAATAAGGAAGTGATGAAACAACAGTTGGTCCATGATTGTAATGTAAACAGTCGAGGTAGAGGTTCTTGCTAACCACCAATCTAGGATCAGGTTACCTCAACCAAAATTCTACCCTTAAATAGGAGGATTTTTTTTTTTTTTTAATCTGACCGTGGACAGGCAGTTAGGGGCCATTTCTACCAGCTCCAATACCACCAGTCCAATACCACCAGTTCAAACTAGGTGCCACTGTCAAGGTTGTGTGAGCAAGGCTGAACTGTAAGAATGTGTAATTGTGTCATTCTGTCTAAGAGATAGCATTTGTTTATGGACCGAATGGCACAGAAATTATACAGGCATCTGCCCAGGAAAACACTAGTATGCTTATCCATGAGGGAATAGAGTGAAGTCTGTACAAGAAGAAACATATGATGATATGATGATGTCAACAAAAAAATTATAATAATTCTATGAGATCACTTCTCATTGTAACCAAAAACCTCAGTCATTTCCCCTGTCCTGAAAACACGCAGACGAAGAGGAAAATACCATTCCAAATTCTAATGTATAGTAGAGTGGCTGGAAGGTACGGAGGGAATATCGTCAGACACAAGGACTGTTCGGGATTGCATAGATACTTCCAAAGACATTCTAAAATGACCACATGCTAAAACTATAACTATAAACGTAGGGAGTAGGTTGTCCTCCTACTCCCTACATTACCCTTTAATGGAATAGGAGACCACTGCACATTGTGAATCAAGGGTCATGTGGAGTCAAGTGTACGACTCCCCTCCTTGGTGAATGAAAAGAACAGAGATTAGGAGGGAGGTAGTCAGTAACTAAAGCCCACTGTAGGTGGCCACCCCACTGTGTGTGTGGCAGCAGTAGAGGCAGACCACCTCTCCAGACAAATTACTTCAGACCCAGTTCCCCTCAGCTTAAGCCGTTATGCAACGGTATGACACGTCCGCCCCCCACGTAGCCCTCCACTCTGCTCCAACAGGCCCCCCCCCGTACATCACCTTCTGCCTCCCACCTACAACACGTCCTGCTTCAATTCGCCTATCGCACCCAATCACTCAAACAGCTTCTTCCTACAGGACAAATACTATTATGTTCTGCTTATCAAAGGAAAAATAACCAAAACAAACAACCTCGGGGAAGGGTCGTCCCGGTTCCATAAGCCTGGCTAATACCTTGACGGCTGCAGGAAACTTTAGGGAGGGGAAAGTGAAAAGCAGCAAGAGTATTCGAGTATAGTCCACGAGGGCCGTTCCACACCAGCTGTGAATGTATTCATCACACAAACTACCGCGGCCAATCACAAAGCACTCAGGAAGGACGTTGCATTTTAACCATGTTATTTTTCAACCTCTACAAATTGTATTCCAGAGCATTTTATTCATCTGAATTGACAGTAACCAGAACAGACACAAGGCTAACCTATGAACATTCCTTGATTGAAATCTGCAGACCTCATTACTTTGATTTTGAAAATATAAGAAGAAAGGCCCAGACCCAAAGACAGGGTGCTAGACTCTCGAACTGTCCCCAACGAACCGCCCTGGGTCCTAGCCTCGAGCTGGGACGATAAACCGAAAAATAGCGACACCGACCACTTATCCCAGGCATTTTGCAGATATCGTTCAATACGATATGTAGACTATACGATAGAAATGTGAATTTTGAAATTAAATAAGTTTGCTAATATGGGTCATTTTTAATGGGACAATTGATGGCTATAACCGTCAAACTAGCATTTGATGGAAAAGGATAGTTTAAAGAATCACATCAATTCATCACAATGTGGATTTTTGGCCATATCACCCAGCTCTATCCTAGCCCCCGAGTCAATGTCATTCTTCCTTCTGTAATAACACAGCCCTATCCGCAAAACAGTACTGCAATGAACCATCACAAAAATAGTATTTTACTGACATTCAATCACCAAAGACCATGAGACTTGTGACTGACAGTCCGTGTAAAGATTAGGGCTGGGAATTTCCAGGGACCTCACGATACTTAGGTACCGATACGATATGTATTGCAATTCTCACGATTCTATATGTAGGCTATTGCAATTTGATACTGTGATTTTACTGAGATTTGATACGTCATACATATTGCTCACTATACACCGAGTATACAAAACATTTTTTTGCCCTCCCGAGCCTTAATTCATCGGGGCATGGACTCTACAAGGTGTCAAAAGCATTCCACAGGGATGCTGGGCCATGTTGACTCCAATGATTGCCACAGCTGTGTCAAGATGGGTGGTGGACCATTCTTGATACACATGGGTATCTGTTGAGCATGAAAAACACAGCAGCGTTGCAGTTCTTGACACAAACTGGTGCGCCTGGCACCTACTACCATACCCCGTTCAAAGGCACTTAAATCTTTTGTCTTGTCCATTCATCTTCTGAATGACACACATACATAATCAATGTCCCAATTGTCTCAAAGCTTAAAAATCCTTCTTTAACCGGTAGCCTTCCCTTCATCTGCACTGATTGAAGTGGATTTATCAAGTGACATCAGTAAGGGAACAAAGCTTTCACCTGGATTCACCTGGTCAGTCTTTGTAAAGGAAAGAGCAGGTGTCCTTAATGTTTTGTACATTCAGTGTATGTCTGCTGCAAAGAGACGATCATGAAAAAAAAATTGCTTTGATCAGTCATGGAAATAAAAGTGCTGAACACATGTTGGCTCACTATTTAAAAATAAGATGGACAACATGCTATAAAATGAAAAATACAAGAGTTTTGGCACAGGTACAACCGACAAGCGCTAGCTAACGCTACATAGGGGGGAAAAAGTGGAAACTTGGAGTCAAAGTATCTATACAATATCATCCAAAATAATATTGTGATATGTAAAAGAAAGAAAGAGAGAGCTTTGGAGCAAGATAGAGGTTAATGTAGTTACAGTGGTGGAGTACTGACTGAATACGGTCGGGAGATATCAGGGTTTGTACTCCGGTTGTCTGTCTATGACACTCAAGGAGATGACTGAGAACCAAAGGTTGAGAGAGCTGCTTACAACATGAGGCAGAGAGACCCTGTTTATGATCCGGCTCAAAGGACTAGTTCATTGGGATACACTATACAACTCAGACATTTGTTTTTTGCAAGGCCCTTAGTTTATCCTAACCACATCGTGACCAGACCAGGAAAAACTCCTGCCTCTGAAGATGAGACATGACGTACAGTATTGAGCCTTCAATTCAAATAATCTCCAGTTTATCTGGATCTTATACCAACATGTTGGCTCAGAAGACCTTCAACCTTTCCCAGGGACTGAGAACTGGTGGGTTCCCCCTGTCCCTTTGACTGTCCCCTGTCTGTCTATGCCGTTCAGACACCTGTGTGGCCCAGCTGTTCACTGAGCTTAGTGCTGAGAACATCACTAAAGCCTGGGGCTAAGACTGATCTGTGGTCTATCATCAAGCATTCGAAAGGATCCAGTCTAAAAAGGTAGGTGGTACTGTTGACAGATATTTTACAAACACAGACCGATAGAAGTAGATAGGTGGTAGGCACACACTCGCACGCGCACACACACACACACACACACAATAGACCTGAAGATCTCAACAGTATGTTGAGACAGAAGCAAGCCACTAGCAGAACCTTTTATTAGCCTTCAGGTTAGGGGCCGAGCCTCCCTGAAGTTCTGATCTCGTCAATCTGATAAAGTCGTTAGTGCTCAGCTCAGCCCTCCCTCTACTCGTAAACAATTGAGTCATTTCATAGACTTCTCCCAACCCAAATATACAAAGAACAAGACTTTTCCACCCATGTCGTTGTTGTTTTAAACGGTTGAACATACTGTGGTGAAGTGAGTGGGAAGGAGACTATGCAACATCAGAAATTACAATGAGAAACAGGAGGTGGATTCAGCAGCGCGAGAGAAACATAAGACAACCCACAGACCCTGAAGACATGGGGAAAAAGTACCTGTCTAAGTACATTACAAGATGCGCCATTTGAAATTAACTACAGTAATCACAGAAACACAATGGCACTTTACCTTCCCTGTTATACAAACAAACATCCCCCATACTACTGGTATTCTTATCTAGAGGGACTTGACCAGTCAGTTTCAATATCTTTCAAGGGCAAAAACAATGTATCCCTTACACAAGCAGTTCATCCACTGAACAGTGAAGTGGACACGGCCCTGGTTAAAATAAACAACACAAACCCTCTTCCTCATATTCCCCAAGCTCCTTCTGTCCCACAAGGGGAATTCCTCCATGACACAGCGAAATGCTCACAGACGAACACTACTTTGAAATATTGACAAAGCCCTCTACCTCACCCTTTTTCACTACTTGAAGTGCTGATCCCTATTCCAAACAAGTCCAATGCTACATACAGTGCAGTATAACAGGTTACAAAAATTAACTTGATCATTGAACAGAAGAAAAATGACAGCATTTCATTCAGATCCGGTCTTAAATTCCCTTTGGTCCTCGAGCCCAGATTTCATCAACCATGTGTAGTTAACTAGTGATTATGATTGATTGTTTTTTATAAGATAAGTTTAATGCTAGTTGTGGAGTGCAACAAGAGAGAGGCAGGTCGTTATTGCGATGGACTAGTTAACTGTGAGGTTGAGAGATTGGATCCCCCGAGCTGACAGTGAAAATCTGTCGTTCTGCCCCCAAACGAGGCAGTTAACCCACCGTTCCTAGGCTGTCATTGAAAGTAAGAATGTGTTCCTAACTGACTTGCCTAGTTAAACAAAGGTATAAAAATACAAATAAAATAAACTAATAAATCTAATTTAAAAAATCCGGCAAATTGCCGCCCAAAAATACCGATTTCCGATTGTTATGAAAACTTGAAAAAGGCCCTAATTAAATCGGCCATTCTGATTAATCGGTCGACCTCTGGTACTTATTGTAGGGGTGTTAACACCGGTGTCCTGGCTAAATTCCCAATCTGGCACTCATACCACTGATCATCCCCAGCTTCCAATTGGCTCATCCATCCCCAGTAAATGTTCTCCAGCTTGTTGCTGTAAATGAGTTCTCAGTCAAAGTCCTTGGTCAAATATTTTAAACAAGACCAGTGTCTCTCACTGTAGCAAAGGGAACAATTTCAGATGAATCATTGCATGTCCAAAAGGTTGTATGTAGGAATTTGACAACACCTAAAGCGTCCCAAGGCTGAGATTGCAGTCCTGGTAAAGACCTGGAGGAGGCACTGTTTCTGCCTACAATGTCTCTAAAGAAGTCTGCTATGCAAATAACCCGTGGCTCTGCAACTGTTTGCGTCCTCCATTGTCCCCCAGGCTGTTTGCTAAAGTAAGCACTTGACTTGAATTCAAACGTTAACAACATACAGTGCCATCAGAAACTAGTCACACCCCTTGACTTTTTCCACATTTTGTTGTGTTACAAAGTGGGATTAAAATGGATTTGTCATTTTTTTGTCAACGATCTACATAAAATACTCAAATGCAAAGTGGAAGACTTGTATTATTTGTTATTGTATGAATGGAAAAACAAAACACTAATATATTTTGATGAGATAAGTATTAAACCCCCAGTCAATACATGTTAGAATCACCTTTGGCAACAATTACAGCTGTGAGTATTTCTGGGTAAGTCTAAGAGCTTTGCAAACCTTCATCTGCATAGTATGCAGCTGGCTATACATTTGTATTGTGCAATATATATATATATTTATATTCTGTACAGCCTTCCTTCTTTACCCTCTGTCATTTAGGTTAGCATTGTGGAGTAACTACAATGTTGTTGATCCATCCTCAGTTCTGCTATCACAGCCATTTAACTCTGTAACTGGTTTACAATCACCATTGGCCTCAGTGAAATCCCTGAGCGGTTTCCTTCCTCTCCGGCAACTGAGTTAGGAAGGACGCCTGTATCTTTGTAGTGACTGGGTGTATTTATACACCATCCAAAGTCCAATAACTTCAATACGCTCAAAAATATTCAATATCAGTTTTTATTTTTTTATTTTTTTTTCCATCTATCAATTGGTGCCCTTCTTTACGAAGCATAGGAAAAACCTCCCTAGTCTTTGTCATTGAATCTGTGCTTGAAATTCACTGCTCAACTGAGGGACCTTACAGATAAGTGTATGTGCGGTGTACAGACACAGGGTAGTCATTCAAAAATCATGTTAAACACGATTATTGTAGAGTTAGTCCATGTGACTTGTTCAGCACGTGTTTACTCCTGAAGTTATTTTGGCTTGCTATAAAGGGGTTAAATGCGTACGGACTAAAAATAGGATCTAAAAATAGAATTCCACTTCGACATTATGGGATATCGTGTGTAGATCAGTGACATAATCTAAATGCAGGCTGTTAATAACAAAATGTGGAAAAGGTCAAGGGGTGTGAATACTTTCTGAAGGCACCATTTCCCTAGCTAGCAAAGTGCTCTGTCTTTGTTTACATAGGATTCCTGTCAGAGGACAGGCTGCACATACAGACAAGAGGAAATGCTTTTTTTGGCAAATTACACAAACAAGCACTCAACACAAACATGGACTCAGCCGAACACAGGCCTAAAAAAAAAAAACAGTATCCACCTGTTGCTTTAACCAACAATATTTTGGTCATAAATTCCAAATTGTGGTTGATAGATTGATAAGAGGGAAACAAACTATACATTTTAGAACAAGGCTGTAATGTAGCAGAATGTGGAAAAAGTCAAGGAGTCTGAATACTGTCCGAATGCACTGTACAGTATTTTGACATTATTAAACTTGAAAAGTTGAATGGCTTCTTCCTGGGCATAAAGTCGAATCGCTATATTCAACGTCTCCTGTAAACCTAGTCCAAAGGCCGGCCGCGATATTGAGTCGTTTTCATTCTACCGTCCAAACGCATACATACATATTCCTCGTGGACCGATTCATACGTGAAACATTCTCCATTCAGGCTGCATAGGCTTCCATTATCTCCTTAACTCCATTTAATGGCCAGGAGGGGGGTTCACCCCTAACCTACCGCTGCACAGCATGCGTGAAAAATAAAACGGAACCCCTGGGTTGGAGTTTCAACCTGATTGGCTGAACGCGATACACACAGTTTGGGATTAGCGTTTAGCCATTCTAGCATGGTGGTGGACAATTGTGTTTCATAAGGAAAGTGTGCATATTTTCCCAGTCTTTTTCTACTTTCTTGCCATTTAAATAAAGTTATGGAGGAAATCAAAGCCGATGCAGGCTGAATAGAGAATGTTTAGCGAACGGTCCACAAATGTATTGCCGGCTGCATACAATGCGTTTGGACGGTAAAATGAAAACGACTCAATATTGCCATTATGCATTCCAGTCCTGAGCCAGTTATTGACAACTTACTCTGCATTATTGACCTATCAGGATAAAGACATAGGTCAGTTAAACATGCCTGACAGTATAAAGATATGTTTATCAGAGAAGCTTATTTTTTGAAAGAAGTCATGTTGGAATTGACAGTTAAGTATGACAGCCGACACCTGTGTCAAAAGGCTACACTGCCTGCCTTCTTTCAACATTTCTACTATTCCCATATGGGACGCTCAGTTTCTTGTGAACAAAAAACTATTATAAAAGTACATTTACACAACATATTATAATAACACAGGCTGCAACGTTGTATAAATTACAGATGCCCTTTTCAGAAATCGTTGCACCATTTCCTGATTGCAAAAATGCTAATAGTTCGCCTAATTTCAGTGATTGTGACCAAACAAGCAATTATAGTGCAAAGAATCACTGTACCATCTGAACCACTGTGAAATATATTTTCCATAAACAAAAATATTGTAATTTCAGCTGTTTGGAGCCGGTGGTGTACAAAAACGAAAGATAGCAAAAACGAATCTTAAAAACATGAAGCATATAAATAAAGCACATAAAACACATATACCGCTTCTTAGACTTGCTTTCAATGAGAATGACAGATCTATATATCACGTTAATGTGAATTTTGTCAAGTCGCCCAAAAAGTTACATATTGCAGCATTAAAAAAAAACTTACCATGAAAAGCCTCGCTGCATAAATTCAGAATGAGGTTGACCGTTTGGTAAACTCTTTATAAAATACCTGTTTGGCGTGGGTTTTCTGTCCTCTTGAACTGTTCTTTTAATGTATCGTTTGTAGCTGGAAAAGTTTTCGTGCGTAACATCTCCGTCTCTTCCTCTTTGCAACGAACGCGATGTCGCGTGTTGTTGATGTGAGCGCTCTAGCACACCGTTCCGACTGCTGAATTTGTGCTGAACGCTTGTAGAAAAATGCCCGTTGAGTCTGTCTTACTGAGCCCAGCCCCCAAAAGCTACACCACCACTGGCTGAACTAATGGGATGACCAATGAGTTGAAAAATGGGTATCTTGCCTTGTCTATGACCGCCGTTTTTCCTTACTTCCTTATACAATTGTTTGTCCTGGAGATAAGTAACACAGTTTCCCTACCTGTTCTAGCGCAACAGCTTCCCCTCTATTCTAAATATGTAAAACCAGGTCGTACCTGACTCGCCTCTATCTTCATAGACCAGCTTTTACTCACTGAAATGAAACAAGCCCACATATATACAGTAATATACGGTGGTAGAATGTGAACTCAGCATGACCCGTTACCGGGTCCCCATTACATTATCCTGAGACACTGCCTAGTGACAATGCTCCCGACACACAACTGTGTACACACTTTATGAGCATGCCAGATTTTTCAAGCTTGTATTTTTTTGAACAGAGTTGAAAACCATTCTCACAGTAATTGGATTTACCAATAGGCTGTTTTGTGCCCTGGGGTAGGCTTCCAGGCAGCAATACAGATCATTCTAAATAAATCAGCCATACAAGGAAATGAGGGGAAATTCAACCATAGGCCTACTTATTTGACCACGGGACAATTTGAGGAGCCTTTTTGTTACATTCATTGATAATTGTGTAAATTGGATGCAAGTGTATTAACAATGAGGCTCTGCAAACCACTGAATGTTCTCTCTCTCTCTCTCTCTCTGTTGCAGTGTGAGCAATGGGACTTTTTGTGTTTTTGTCTTTCCACTGCTCTCCCTTCCCTTTAGCCAGGGGTGCATGCTCAAGATGTTTATCATTTCAAGACAGCTTGCTTAGCTGTAATTTGAGTGGTAATGGTTTCCACTGTGTCCAGTGTTTTTGTGTGTGGGTGGGGGGGGTAGTAACTCAAACTTGCAGAATGGAAATAATCATCCAAAAGTAATTGGCCAATGTACATAACTCATTTAACTCAAAATGGTCACTCAGTGGCCCTGCAATGCACACAGACTAGGTCATTTGAGAATGTATTTCCTTCATTTGAAACCTGTCCAAGTTTCCATTATGAGCACATAGCACAGTGCATGCAATGACAATAAATCACAATGGAAACTTATGCCAAGGAACCTAAACAAAGCGACATTCACAAGTTATAATTTGCCTATTGTAAACTGAAGCTTTTGCAATAATAACTTGCACAGATTGCCCATTTTCTACACATGGATATGATCAGGGTTGTATAGGGTAAACACACCACACCGGAGATGTTCTGCCTTCTCCTCCTGCTCTTGTTTCACTTGACACGACATGTGTAGAACACTTAGGAGGCCACTTGCTTCACCCAACCAGATCTTTATTTAAATTTGTATTATTTTTGTGCATTCTACACACATTTCACATACATCACACTTTTTTTAAACACTAGTTATATAGCTAAATACATACTGAACTAAAATATAAACGCAAACATGCAACAATTAGTTACTGAGTTACAGTTCATATAAGAAAATTAGCCAATTTAAATCAATTAATTACGTCCTAATCTATGGACTTCACATGACTGGGAATACGGATATGCATCTGTTGGTCACAGATACCTTAAAAGAAAAAAGTTAGGGCCGTGGATCAGAAAACCAGTCAGTATCTGGTGTGACCACCATTTGCCTCATGCAACGCGACACGTTTCCTTTGCATAGAGTTGATTGTGGCCTGTGGAATGTTGTCCCGCTCCTCTTCAATGGATATTGGAGAGAACTGAATAACGCTGTCAGACACGTCGATGTAGAGCATCCGAAACATGCTCAATGTCTGGTGGGTATGCAGGTCATGGAAGAACTGGGACATTTTCAGGTTCCAGGAATTGTGTAGAGATCCTTGCGACATGGGGCTGCGCATTGCTCATGCTGAAACATGAGGGGATTGCAGTGGATAAATGGCATGACAATGGGCCTCAGGATCTCATCAGGGTATCTCAGTGCATTCAAATTGCCATTGATAAAATGCAGTTGTGTTCGTTGTCTGTAATTTATGCCTGCCCATACCATAACCCCACCGCCACCACGGAGCACCCTGTTCACAACGTTGATATCAGCAAACTGCTCGCCCACACGATGCCATACACGTGGTATGCGGTTGTGAGGTGGGTTGAAAGTACTGACAAATTCTAAAAACGACGTTGGAGGCGACTTATAGTAGAGAAATTAACATTAAATTATCTGGCAACAGCTTTAGTGGACATTTTTGCAGTCAGCATGCCAATTGCACTCTCCCTCAAAACTTGAGACATCTGTGGCATAGTATTGTGACACAAAACTGCATTTTTTAGAGTGGTATTTTATTGTCACCAGCACAAGGTGCACCTGTGTAATGATCATGCAGTTTAATCAGCTTCTTGACATGCCACAACGGTCAGGTTTATCTTGGCAGGAGAAATGCTCACTAACAGGGAAGTAAACACATTTGTAGACAACATATGAGAGAAATAATCTTTTTGTCTGTATGGAACATTTCTGGGATCATTTATTTCAGCTCATAAAACATGGGACCAACACTTTACATGTTGCGTTTTATATTTTTGTTCAGTGTAGTTATTTGATATACATTACATCTGGATAGATAGCACTTAAAAACATCCAGTATATATTATAAATAGTATGTTCAGTCATAACTATTATAGATCATGAGCTTTTAAAACCACCCCTCAGCTGCTCGCAGCCCATCCCACCTATCTCCGTAAACCATCCCTCAGCTGCTCGCAGCCCATCCCACCTATCTCCGTAAACCATTCCTCAGCTGCTCGCAGCCCATCCCACCTATTTCCGTAAACCACCCCTCAGCTGCTCGCAGCCCATCCCACCTATCTCCGTAAACCATCCCTCAGCTGCTCGCAGCCCATCCCACCTATCTCCGTAAACCATCCCTCAGCTGCTCGCAGCCCATCCCACCTATCTCCGTAAACCATCCCCTCAGCTGCTCGCAGCCCATCCCACCTATCTCCGTAAACCATCCCTCAGCTGCTCGCAGCCTATCCCACCTATTTCCGTAAACCACCCCTCAGCTGCTCGCAGCCCATCCCACCTATCTCAGTAAACCACCCTCTTACGATTTCCATGTGCCATATATGAGATGGCTGTATGCCCCGTTCTGTTGGTAGCAAGACTTTTGTGACATCATTTATAATACCTACCATGCCATGACAACGACCATAGGAGTTGGATATACAGTACAAACAGATCTGGGACCAGGTTACATCAGTGAGCTTTCCTTTCCTCTCAATGCATTCAACCGTTTCTCAGCTGACCCCCTGACACCTGAGCCCAATGCCTACCTGCACTTTCTAACTTGCTCAGCCACTCTGACACAATGCAGGAAATCAGCACAAAATCACCTATCATGTGATCTACTCTCTTATCAGCTTAACACCTTATTTTTTCTGGCCCTGCAGATCACAGCCCTAATGATGCATCCTAGTGTGTAACGCTCATGTGGTTTCGATGCCGTAGTTGGTTGGGGTTCCATTCAGTGTTGTGGGATCCATTCAGTGGTGTAAAAATACTTTAAAATACACACTTAACTTTGTAGGTGTGTCTACTTTACTTTACTATAGATATTTTTTTTTTTTAACATTTACTTCACTACATTCCTAAAGAAAATAACGTACTTTTTTGCTCCATACATTTTCCCCCGAACTCCAAAGTACTCATTACATTTTGAATGCTTAGCAGGACAGATAAAATGGTCCAAGTAACATCAAATCTTTTATTTGTCACATGTGCCGAATACAACACATATAGACCTTAACATGAAATGCTTACTTACAAGCCCTTAACCAACAATGCAGTTCAAGAAAGAGTTAAGAAAATATTTACTAAATAAACTAAAGGAATTTTTAAAATAAAAAGTAACACAATAAAATAACAATAGCGAGACTATATACAGAGGGTACTGGTACAGAGTCAATGTGCAGGGATACAGGTTAGTCGAGGTAATTTGTACATGTAGGTAGAGGTAAAGTGACTATGCATAGATAATAAACAGCAAGTAGCTGTAGTGTAAAAACAAGGGGGGGTCAATGTAAATAGTCCGGGTAGCCATTTGAATAATTGTTCAGCAGTCTTATGCCTTGGCGGTAGAAGCTGTTAAGGAACCTGTTGGACCTAGACTTGGTGCTCCGGTACCGCTTGCTGTGCGGTAGCAGAGAGAACAGTCTATGACTTGGGTGACTGGAGTCTCTGACAATTTTGTGGGCCTTCCTCTGACACCGCCTAGTATATACTGTAGGTCCTTCATGGCAGGAAGCTTGGCCCCAGTGATGTACTGGGTCGTATGCACTACCCTCTGTAGCGCCTTACAGTCAAATGCCTAGCAGTTGCATACCAGGCGGTGATGCAACTGGTCAGGATGCTCTTGATGGTGCAGCTGTATAACTTTGAGGATCTGAAGACCTATGCCAAATCTTTACAGTCTCCTGAGAGGAAAAGGGTGTTTTCATGCCCTCATGACTGTCTTGGTGTGTTTGGACCATGATTGTGGTTATGTGGACACCAAGGAACTTGAAACTCTCGACCCGCTCCACTACAGCCCCGTCGATGTGAATGGGGGCATGTTCGCCCTCCTTTCCTGTAGTCCACGATCAGCTCCTGTCACGGTCGTCATATGGATGAGACCAAGGCGCCACGTGGTAATCTTGCATACTTCTTTATTAAAGAAAGAACACTGAACAAAACTAACAAAACAACAAAACGAACCGTGAAGCAAATATGGCTAGTGCAGACAGGCAACTAAACATAGAATAAGAACCCACAAACTACCAAAGGAATATGGCTACCTAAATATGGTCCCCAATCAGAGACAACGATAAACAGCTGCCTCTGATTGAGAACCAATCTAGGCAACCATAGACATATAAACACCTAGACTTACAAAAACCCCTAGACAATACAAAAACTAAACAAACCACCCTCGTCACACTCTGACCTAACCAAAATAATAAAGAAAACAAAGATAACTAAGGTCAGGGTGTGACAGCTCCTTTGTCTTGCTCACATTGAGGGATAGGTTGCTGTCCTGGCACCACACTTCCAGGTCTCTGACCTCCTCCCTATAGGCTGTCTCATCGGTGTCGGTGATCAGGCCTACCACTGTTGTCATCAGCAAACTTAATGATGGTGTTGGAGTCATGCTTGGCCACACAGTTGTGGGTGAACAAGGAGTACAGGAGGGGACTAAGAATGCACCCCTGAGGGGCCCCCGTGTTGAGGAACAGCAGGGCAGATGTGTTGTTGCCTACCCTTACCACCTGGATCCAGTTGCAGAGGGTTGTGATTAGTCCCAGGGTCCTTAGCTTAGTGATGAGCTTTGTGGGCACAATGGTGTTGAATGCTGAGCTGTAGTCAATGAACAGCATTCTCACATAGGTGTTCCTTTTGTCCAGGTGGGAAAGGGAAGTGTGGAGTGCGATTGAGATTGCATCTGTGGATCTGTTGGGGCAGTATGCAAATTGGAGTGGGTTTAGTGTTTCCGGGATGATGGTGTTGATGTGAGCACTTTATGGCTACCGACGTGAGTGCTATGGGTGGTAGTCATTTAGGCAGGTTACCTTCAGGTTTCTTGGGCACAGGGACTCTGGTGATCAGCTTGGAACATGTAGGTATTACAGACTCTGTCAGGGAAGGGTTGAAAATGTCAGTGAAGACACTTGCCAGTTGTTCCGTGCATGTTCTGAGTACAAGTCCTGGTAATCCGCCTTGTGAATGTATTGACGCTTTGCCTGTGATGGTTCGTCTAAGGGCAGCATAGCGAAATGTCTTATAAGCGTCCGGATTAGTGTCCCGCTCAATGAAAGTGGCAGCTCTAGCCTCTAGCTCGGTGAGGATGTTGCCTACAATCCATGGCTTTTGTTTGGGATATGTACATATGGTCACTGTGGGGACGACGTCATTGATGCACTTAATGATGAAGCCGGTGACTGAGGTGGTATTCTCCTCAATGCCATTTTATGAATCCTGGAACATATTCCAGTCTGTGCTAGCACACTTACAACCTCATGCTAATCACATTAGCCTACGTTAGCTCAACCGTCCTGCGGGGGACCCACCGATCCTGTAGATTAAAGAAATCTCTGGAACATGCTAACGTCTCTGTTGACGAGTCTACGATACGTAAAACACGAAACAAGAATGGTGTTCATGGGAGGACACCACGGAAGAAGCCACTGCTGTCCAAAAAAAAGAAGCGCACCTTTATGTTCCACAGCGCTACTGGCAAAATATTCTGTGGACAGATGAAACTAAAGTTGAGTTGTTTGGAAGGAACACACAACACTATGTGTGGAAAAAAAATGCACAGCACACACACCAACATCAAAACCTCACCCCAACTGTAAAGTATGGTGGAGGGAGCATCATGGTTTGGGCCTGCTTTGCTGCCTCAGGGCCTGGACAGATTGCCATCATCAATGGTAAATAAATTCCCAGGTTTATCAAGACATTTTGCAGGAGAATGTAAGGCTATCTGTCTGCCAATTGAAGCTCAACAGAACTTAGGTGATACAACCGTACAACGACACGAAACACAGAAGTAAATCAACAACAGAATGGCTTCAACAGAAGAAAATACGCCTTCTGGAGTGGCCCAGTCACAGTTCTGACCTCAACCCGATTGAGATGCTAGGGCATGACCTCAAGAGAGAGGTTCACACCAGACAAAATTCCTCCTGACCGTTGTGCAGGTCTGATCGCAATTCCAAAAGGTTCATATACTTTTTCTTACCACTGTAAATTACATTTCCAACTGCTTTCCATGGAGTAAAAACAAGATATCAGTTATGTCATTACCCATAATCCTGCGTTTTTATCAATAAAGGTTCAAAGAACTTGAATGTTTTGTTTGGCATTTTCTAATGTGCTTGTAAATGAACAATTGGGACAACGACTGGGAAATGGGGATAGCAAGTGTTATTTTCAGTCATTGTGTGGTCCGGTCCACATGTGCCATTCAATATGAGCATACATTTTCTTTCTGGTTCGATTCAGTCTCCCTGGTTTTTATCTGTTGTAATTCTACAGGCATCAGTCTGGTGATTACTGCCTGGAGCTGGAGACTTGACCGGCTTGGAGCCAAAGGTCCTCCAACCAAGCAAAGTATCCCGTGTAGCCAATCAGAGGGCCAGAGGAATTGCTTTATTATCTAGTGAATGGTACACTTACTTTGATGCCAGGTTTATTTAAAACCTGTTAGAACTCTAGGGGCAGTATTTCATTTTTGGATAAAAAGACGTGCCCGTTTTTAGCGCGATATTTTGTCACGAAAAGATGCTCGACTATGCTTGGAATTGATAGTTTTGGAAAGAAGACACTCTGACGTTTCCAGAACTGTAAAGATTTTCACTGTGAGTGCCATAGAACAATATCTACAGGCAAAACCAAGATGTTTGAGTGACCAGGAAATCAACAGGATTTTTGAAGGCACGTTTTCAATGATCTCCTTATATGGCTGTGAATGGCACAGGAATCAACGGACACTTCCTATCGTTTCCCCAGGTGTCTGCAGCATTGTGACGTATTTGTAGGCATATCATTGGAAGATTGGCCATAAGAGCCTACAATTACCAAGTGTCCCGCATGGTGTCTGCGTGGAAATTGGTGCGCAAAAGTCAGGTCCCAGTATTTTTCCATCCGAATCAGAGAAGAATGCACGTGTCTAGGACTGGCATTTCAATGAAGAGATATATGACCAAACACCTTGAGGATTGATTCAAACAACGTTTTCCATGTTTCAGTCGATATTATGGAGTTAATTCGGAAAAAGTTCGACGTTTAGGTGACTGAATTTTCGGTTAGTTTCGGTAGCCAAATGCATAGTAACAAAACGGAACGTTGTGTCCTACACAAGCATCTTTCAGGAAAAACTGGACATCTGCTATGTAACTGAGAGTCTCCTCATTGAAACATCTGAAGTTCTTCAAAGGTAAATTATTTTATTTGATCCCTTTGCTGGTTTTTGTGAATGTTGTGTGCTAAATGCTAACGCTAAATGCTACGCTAGCTATCACCACTCTTACACAAATTATTGATTTTCTCTGGTTCTAAAGCATATTTTGAAAATCTGAGACGACAGGATTGTTAAGAAAAGGATAAGCTTGAGGACAGGCATATTTATTTCATTTATTTTGCAATTTTCAGAAATCGCTAATGTTGCGTTATGGTAATGAGCTTGAGGCTGTAGTCACAATCCCGGATCCGGGATGGGGCGGCTAACATTAAGTTACAAGGCCTGAGGGTGTGTGGTATATGGCCAATATACCACGGCTAAGGGCTGCTCTTAGGCACGATGCAACGAAGTGGCCATATACCACACACCCTCTGGTTACCAATGTAACTGGAGCGGTAAAAATGCATTCATACCCGTGGTATACCATGGCTGTCAGCCAATCAGCATTCATGGCTCAAACCACCCAGTTTATAATACTCTTTTGGTAACTGAAGTACAATATCATATGTGTTTTTCTAATGTAATGTTTCAGTCTGGTACTTTATTTCAGATAAAATGACCTGATGATATCCAATACAGAATGACACAATACTTGAAATACCACCTTTGATAAAGGTAAAATGCCATGCCTACCACTATCTACGTCGCTCTACCTTACCAAGTCATTCTACAAAGTCATCACGTTAGTATGCATAAGGACTAAAAACATGAATTAAAAAATGACCCTCGCTCATACATAATAGACGGGTTGGCATATTTCGAGGGTATATTTATGAAGACCGTTAGGGGGGACACTGCGCAGTTAGTTAATCGGCTTTATGGGACATGGCTTATGCCTATAACGCTGCAATGAATGGCTGTGCCGAGAGATCATTGGCTCTGGTACAGTATGCTGCACACCGACTTTCATGGTGGTGTAGACAGACATTGGATGTGTTTGGTAATTGTGGATTAGGCTTACTAGGGCCCACTTTGAAGGTGCCTGTACAGATGCCTAATTTGAGAGAGAGTTCAATTGGCTTTTTTCTCTCGGTTGGAGGCTCTGGAGTATTAGCTACTCCTGCTTGGCTGAGCACAGCTCTCTCCCACTCTCTCAATTCAATTCAATTAATTTCAATTCAAGGGCTTTATTGGCATGGGAAACATATGTTAACATTGCCAAAGCAAGTGAAGTAGATAATAAACAAAAGTGAAATAAACAATAAAAATGTACATTGAACATTACACTCACAGAAGTTCCAAAAGAATAAAGACATTTCAAATGTCATATTACGTATATATACAGTGTTGTAATGATGTGCAAATAGTGAAAGTACAAAAGGGAAAATAAATAAACATAAATATGGGATGTATTTACAATGGTGTTTGTTCTTCACTGGTCAGAAATCTTGCTACTGTGATGGCACACTGGTATTTCACCTAGTAGATATGGGAGTTTATCAAAATGGGATTTGTTTTCGAATTATTTGTGGATCTGTGTAATCTGAGGGAAATATGTGTCTCTAATATTGTCATATCTTTGGCAGGAGGTTAGGAAGTGCATCTCAGTTTCCACCTCATTTTGTGGGCAGTGTGCACATAGCCTGTCTTCTCTTGAGAGCCAGGTCTGCCTATGGCGGCCTTTCTCAATAGCTATGCTCACTGAGATTGTACATAGTCAAAGCTTTCCTTAAGTTTGGGTCAGTCACAGTGGTTAGGTATTCTGCCACTGTGTACTCTCTGTTTTGGGATAAATAGCATTCTAGTTTACTCTGTTTTTATGTTAATTCTTTCCCATGTGTCAAGTAATTATCTTTTTGTTTTCTCATAATTTGGTTGGGTCTAATTGTGCTGCTGTTCTGGGGCTCTGTGGGGTGTGTTTGTGAACAGAGCCCCAGGACCAGCTTGCTTAGGGGACTCTTCTCCAGGTTCATCTCTCTGTAGGTGATGGCTTTGTTATGGAAGGTTTGGGAATAGCTTCCTTATAGGTGGTTGTATAATTTAACTGCTATTTTCTGGATTTGATAAGTAGCAGGTATAGGCCTAATTCTGTTCTGCATGCATTATTTTGTGTTTTACTTTGTACACGCAGGATATTTTTGCAGAATTCTGCATGCACAGTTTCAATTTGGTGTTTGTCCCATTTTGTGAATTCTTGGTTGTTGAGCGACCCCCGACCATAAAGGGCAATGGGTTCTATAACTGATTCAAGTATTTTTAGCCAGATCCTAATTGGTATGTCGAGCTTGATGTTCCTTTTGAGTGTATATATTTCCTGTTTGAATCCATAAGGAGTACAATATGTGTCTCGTGTATGTCCTCAGTGGGTGTGGGGCTGTTTTCAGGAGGGCTATAAGGGTGGCTGACAGGGAGCGTACTCAGAGGGGGTGGGATCCCCTAGGCTTGGGGCTCTTCATTCGTCTGTTCTGCTGTGATGTTGACTTATGTCGGGAGCTGAGGTGGGCTGTTCTGCTGGCTTCTCGGCGGGGGTGGCCACCTCTTTAATGGTTGTTCTCTGTCACACGCCTTCCCCCTCACCCTCTCCTCCAGCACTCTGATCCTCTCCTCTAGTGTTCTCTTCTTCTCCTGCTCTTTCTCCTGTTGATGTTGTCTCACCACAGTCCAGAGTGCAGATGTGTCTCTCTCCACCTCCAGCTCTCTGTGTTTGGTTGAGGGGGTGTTGTTGAGCTGGATGATTTTTTTGTGCTGACTGGAGTGAGTTCATCTGCTGTTCCAGCTCCATCTGCCTTACCTCCAGCAGGGTGAATCTATCCTTCATTTAAATGAGGAAGTAGCACTCTGTGCTGGGATTTTATATTTTATTTTATTACATTTTTTAACCTTCATTTAACTTGGCAAGTCAGTTAAGAACAAATTCTTATTTACAATGACGGCCTACACTGGCCAAACCTGGACGACGCTGGGCCAATTGTGCGCTGCCATATTGGACTCCCGATCACAGCTCTCTCTTTTGATAATGTGAAGATCCAGCTGAAATGGTTGGGGTTTCCCTGTACCATTACTGTCACGCCCTGACCTTAGTATTCTTTGTTTTCTTTATTGTTTTGGTTAGGTCAGGATGTATCATGGGTGATGTATGTGTTTTTTCACTGTCTAGGGGTTTTGTAGGTTTATGGGGTCGTTTACTATCTAGGTGTTTATATATGTCTATGGTTGCCTAGATTGGTTCTCAATTAGAGGCAGCTGTTTATCGTTGTCTCTAATTGGGAACCATATTTAGGCAGCCATCTTCTTTGGGTATTTTGTGGATTATTGTTTATGTCTAGATGCCTGTACTAGTAGCACTAGTAGTAGCACTAGTAGTAGCACTAGTAGTAGCACTAGTAGTAGTAGTAGTAGTAGCACTAGTAGTAGTAGTAGTAGTATTATTATTATAGCGTCATGGGTGGTTTGTTGTTTTGTATAGTTTGTTCTTCGTCTTCATTAAAAGTATGTATTCATCTTACGCTGAGCCTTGGTCTCCTCTGTACAACGACCGTGACAATTACTGTTCCAGATTTGTACACGTTCACATTTGCTGACTACTCATTGTCTAATATCCTGAGTTTCCACCTATAGGTAACATCCCCCCTCTTAACAGAGGGGTAGTGTGTTAATATAGCACTGTGCCATGCCAGGGAATGGTCTGCGCGGAAGATTAAGTTGCTTATGTTCCCATCTTTGTAACCGTTAGCAAAACGTGTAAATTGATTTTCCATAAGGAGCTTCATTTTGTACTCCTTTCTTACCTTGTAATTGTTTTACATTCATAGGGGACTACATTTGAATGACCTCTGTTGGGCTCAAGGGCTTTGAAACCTTTCACTTCACACATCAGTGATAATTAAAGTTGTATCTCTTTGTCCTAGCAAGCTTGGTAGCCTTTATTTAGCATTCAGTCCTTATAATGTAATTTATATATTTTTGTAATATATTTTTCTTCTTGGCTTTTGAAAATAAAATGTAGCTTCAGACTAAACATGACTCACTCAGTTCCAGGTTGGATGGTGTTTTCAGGTTTCTGTTGGTTTGCCAGAGCATTTGCTGCTTGTTTGGGAATTAGCCTTGCAGATAATATCCATCCAAAATCAGGTTGTAGGTTTGGAGTGAAGGTAGTTGTGGAAGGTAGCATCCTGTATATGTTCCTGCCAAAAAAGTCTAACTCTAAATCTCTTTTTTTTTTAAACATACTGAAAATTTTGGGAGCTCAACTGCTCATGACCTCTATGTGGCTCTGTTATCTCTCTTTCTCTCCTCAGTCTGTGAAGCCGTCTTGTGTGAGGTGTCAGAGGCCTGGCAACTCATTCAGCATGTAGTGGGATGCTAATTTTGAAAGCCCCCTCATTAGTAGTACGAGGCCCTCACTCCAGCAGAGGTTTTTTTATGTGTCCTCCACAAGGAGTTCAATGGCTCCTAAAAGCCCCACTCCACAGCTTTCAGACTCACTATCCCCCCTCTCTGATTATTTTACCCTCCATCTTTCCACCTCCTAACACCTAAGCCTCTAATGGTCTGACCGCTGCATTTAATTATACATCTATTATCAGCCCACCGCCAGCACCTTTACCATGAAATCCCCCCTTTCCTCTCACTCTCCCACAGGGCTCTGGATTATATTGCATCCACCTCCACCCTGATGGTGCACAAATTAAGCTGTCAGGTCTCTCTGAGTCTCAAAGCACATGATGTAAGACCGGGCTCACTTGGCTTGTGCTCTCCAGAAATGCCTCCGGTTGCATTCAAAGGCGAAATGCAGGCGGTTGAGCACAGTGTGTAAGAGTGAGACAGCAGGAGTGTGTCAGAGTGAAGTTCCAGCCCTGATAACATGTGGTAGCAAAGCATGTGAGGCCTCGGCAAACTGTGTGCACACTTCACCGAGTTGAAGTAACTGTAGGTCACGGTCTCTGATCTACATGGGCAATTAGCTTTCGGAAGGAAGGCTGTCTATACCATGATGTGAAGTTTAAGTGCAATTGAAGGTGACCGAAGGAAAGGTTGGTGCAGGCAGACTTAAGCATCACGCGTCAGAATACCTTTCTGTCTCCAGCAACAGCTAGAGACAGAGAACATACCAGGACAGGCATCCTCAGAGGGATCCGGCTCATGTCACACAGCTTTCACTCAGGTCCAGGCCTGTGTAACACATCAAGGTCCTTACAGCTTAGACCTGCAAGTTTACTGTGTTTGAATCTTGTCAAACAAACACAGGAATTTGGAAATCAAGCTTTAAAAGTCATTACACTGTTGGCTGTTGATGTTGGATCAACCTATATTGTGACCCTGTAAGATCTGTGTGGAATACACATGAATCAGTATAATTATTCTGCAAATGCAGCAATGTGCAATTTCATCACGGTCAGTGATTTATTTAGAATTCAAGGCACACTTAACCGGCATGGCTACCACAGCATTCTGCAGCGATACACCATCCCGTCTGGTTTGCGCTTAGTGAGACAATATCTTTTTTTTTTAACAAAACAGGACAATGACCCAACACACCTCCATGCTGGAGAAGAGAGCAATGGAGAGCAATGCATCAGATGACCTGGCTTCCACAATCACCCGACCTCAACCCTATTTTAGATGGACCGCAGAGTGAAGGAAAAGCAGCCAACAAGTGCTAAGCATATGTGGGAACTCCTTCAAGACAATTGGAAAAGCGTTCCAGGTGAAGCTTGTTGAGAGAATACCAAGAGTGTGCAAAGCTGTCATCAAAACAAAGGGTGGCTACCTTGAATAATCTAAAATATATTTGTATATGTTCAACACTTTTTTGGTTACTACATGATTCCATGTGTTATTTCATAGTTTCGGTTATTCCACAATGTAGAAAATAGCAAAAAATAAAGTAAAACCCTTGAATGAGTAGCTGTGTCCTAAGCATGTAGAGGTCTGTCATTTTTATCATAGGTACACTTCAACTGTGAGAGACGGAATCAAAATCGCATTGTATGATTTTTAAGTAATTAATTTGCATTTTATTGCATGACATAAGTATTTGATCACCTACCAACCAGTAAGAATTCCGGCTCTCACAGACCTGTTAGTTTTTCTTTAAGAAGCCCTCCTGTTCTCTACTCATTACCTGTATTAACTGCACCTGTTTGAACTCGTTACCTGTATAAAAGACACCTGTCCACACACTCAATCAAACAGACTCCAACCTCTCCACAATGGCCAAAACCAGAGAGCTGTGTAAGGTCATCAGGGATAAAATTGTAGACCTGCACAGGGCTGGGATGGGCTACAGGACAATAGGCAAGCAGCTTGGTGAGAAGGCAATAACTGTTGGCGCAATTATTAGAAAATGGAATAAGTTCAAGATGACGGTCAATCACCCTCGGTCTGGGGCTCATGCAAGATCTCACCTCGTAGGGCATCAATGATCATGAGAAAGGTGAGGGATCAGCCCAGAACTACACAGTAGGACCTGGTCAATGACCTGAAGAGAGCTGGGACCACAGTCTCAAAGAAAACCATTAGTAACACACTACGCTGTCATGGATTAAAATCCTGCAGGCCAGCGCATGTCCAGGCCCGTCTGAAGTTTGCCAATGACCATCTAGATGATCCAGAGGAGGAATGGGAGAAAGTCATGTGGTCTGATGAGACACAAATAGAGCTTTTTGGTCTAAACTCCACTCGCTGTGTTTGGAGGAAGAAGGATGAGTACAACCCCAAGAACACCATCTCAACCGTGAAGCATGGAGGTGGAAACATCATTCTTTGGGGATGCTTTTCTACAAAGGGGACAGGACAACTGCACCGTATTGAGGGGAGGATGGATGGGGCCATGTATCGCGAGATCTTGGCCAACAACCTCCTTCCCTCAGTAAGAGCATTGAAGATGGGTTGTGCCTGGGTCTTCCAGCATGACAACGATCCAAAACAAACAGCCAGGGCAAGCATCTCAAGGTCCTGGAGTGGCCTAGCCAGTCTCTAGACTTGAACGGAATCTAGACAGAATTCTTACTGGTTGGTAGGTGATCAAATACTTATGTCATGCAATAAAATGCTAATTAATGACTTAAAAATCATACAATGCGATTTTGATTCCGTCTCTCACAGTTCAAGTGTACCTATGATAATAATTACAGACCTCTACATGCTTTGTAAGTAGGAAAACCTGCAAAATCGGCAGTGTATCAAATACTTGTTCTTCCCACAGTATATCCTCCTCTGGATACAGTCTGCACTTTTGGGGGGTAGGATGGAGGATATTTTGGGTCAAAGGTGCCGAGCGCACTTGTGTCAGTCATGCGGAGAAATATCCCCCTAATATCTTTGCAACCAGAGCGGAGGGCAGAGAGCTTCTTCATCATATTTTTAATCTGAGCCAGTACTGGCCTGTAGTGTGGCTATGAGGGAGTTTAGTCATAGATGTGTCTTGCATGCTACACTAAGCACGAAGTCCACAGATGAAATAACCATTGCAATTATACAAAACAAAAATGCGATTATGAAGAAGGAAGCACAATACAAACAACAAGGCAATTTGAGTTCACCGAAGTGTTAAGCAGAAACCAGGTCATGTAATTGAAATATTTGTCATAATGAAGATGAAAGAAGCACGAGAGAGAGAAGCTCCAGATGTAATGACGGAAGGAACTCGAAGAAAAAGGCATCAAAGACTAAGACAGAAAACACTTCATTTAACCCCAAAGGCCAACTTTCAAAAGGCTCCTCCACAAAAAAAAACTATAAAGAGAATGAACAGATACAGTGTCTGCTTCAAGAAATCCTTGTTTGTTTCTGGAGTTTTCCTCCAATAACGTATTCCAGGGGATTATTTCAGGATCAATGCTGAACAGGAAGCACATATTTTGCAGTAGTCTTCTCGCTACGTCCTTGTATAAGGAAGAAAAGGTCTGTGGTTGTCCCACAGTTAGCCTCACAAAGTACAAAAGCAATCTGATGCCAAAGCCTCGTTGATGATTGACTGTGATTTAGGCTCCTGAAATTACCTCCAGCTTTGTCGACATAGTTGCCTTGATGTCAAATGAAGGGAAGTTAAGGAGCCGAAGAACTGTGCATATCCATCCCCACCAACCTTAGTATTACAAAAGAGCAGCAGAGGCTTCCATAGGGGGAACGAAATTGTTGAGATTCCTGACATATCTGTATGGCTCCATGCTTGTGTAAGACAACGTGTATAGTACATTTACATAACTATTGAATATAAGCTCTCTGAAGACAACCCTCTAAATCTAAGTGATTTGATTATTAGCTATGGCCAATTCCCCTTATTTTCTGAACCCGTCAGACACTTGAGTTTGATTAGGGGAAATTGATTAGGGGAAATCCTAGAGTGGCAGCACATACATTCTACATGATTTCATTGAGTCTTTCTCCATTCTGATTGTTTTATACTGTTCAATTCAACTTCAACCAAAACAAATGTCAGCACTTTTATCATTTCTGCATTTCCTGCGCTCAATTGCAGTAGTGAAAAAATTACCCAATTTGTCATACTTGAGTAATTTTCTATGAACATATCTTTACTTTTACTGAAGTAAAAGTGAGTCACCCAGCAAAATACTACTTGAGTAAAAGTCTAAAAGTATTTTGTTTTAAATATACTTAACTATTTAGGGCTAGGCGTCCTGCTGGAGGGCGCGCAATTCAAATAAATCCTAAAAATTATGGATATTAAACATTTAGGTACAGTTGAAGTCGGAAGTTTACATACACTTTGGTTGGGGTCATTAAAACTTGTTTTTCAAACACTCCACAAATTTCTTGTTAACAAACTATAGTTTTGTCAAGTTGGGTTAGGATTACTACTTTGTGCATGACACAAGTAATGTTTTCTACAATTGTTTACAGACAGATTATTTCACTTATAATTCACTGTATCACAATTTCAGTGGGTCAGAAGTTTACACACATTAAGTTGACTGTGCCAGCCAAGACCTCAGAAGAAAATTGTAGACCTCCACAAGTCTGGTTCATCCTTGGGAGCGATTTCGAAACGCCTGAAGGTACCACGTTCATCTGTACAAACAGTAGTACGCAAGTATAAACACCATGGGACCACGCAGCCATCATACTGCTCAGGGAGGAGACTCGTTCTATCTCCTAGAGATTAATGTACTTGAATGTACTGGAGCGAAAAGTGCAAATCAATCCCAGAGCAACAGAAAAGGACCTTGTGAAGATGCTGGAGGAAACAGGTACAAAAGTATCTATAGCCACAGTAAAACATGTCGTATATATCAACATAACCTGAAAGGCCGCTCAGCAAGGAGGAATCCACTGCTCCAAAACCGCTATAAAGAAGCCAGACTACGGTTTGCAATTGCACATGGGGACAAAGATTGTACTTTTTGGAGAAATGTCCTCTGGTCTGATGAATCAAAAATAGAACTGTTTGGCCATAATGACCATCATTATGTTTAGAGAAAAAAGGGGGAGGCTTGCAAGCCAAAGAGCACCATCCCAACTGTGAAGCACGGGGGTGACAGCATCATGTTGTGGGGGTGCTTTGCTGCAGGAGGGACTGGTGCACTTCACAAAATAGCTGGCATCATGAGGGAGGAAAATGATGTGGATATTTTGAAGCAACATCTCAAGACATCAGTCAGGAAGTGAAAGCTTGGTCGCAAATGGGTCTTCCAAATGGACAATGACCCCAAGCATACTTCCACAGTTGTGGCAAAATGGCTGAAGGACAACAAAGTCAAGTTATTGGAGTGGCCAACACAAAGCCCTGACCTCAATCCTAAAGAACATTTGTGGGCAGAACTGAGAAAGCGTGTGCGAGCAAGGAGGCCCTACAAACCTGACTCAGTTACACCAGCTCTGTCAGGAGGAATGGGTCAAAATTCACCCAACTTACTGTGGGAAGCTTGTGGAAGGCTTCCCGAAACATTTGACCCAAGTTAAACAATTTAAAGGCAATGCTACCAAATACTGATTGAGTGTATGTAAACTTCTGACCTTGTGGAAAAGTGATGAAAAAATAAAAGCTGAAATAAATCACTCTCTCTGCTATTATTCTGACATTTCACGTTCTTAAAATAAAGTGGTGATCCTAAATGACCTAAGACAGGGAATTTGTACTAGGATTAAATGTCAGGAATTGTGAAACTGAGTTTAAATGTATTTGGCTAAGGTGTATGTAAACTTCCAACTTCAAGTGTACATATGTGTCTTATGTTGGTTGAAAGCTTAAATTCTTGTTCATCTAAATGCACTGTCTGATTTACAGTAGCTATTACAACAAAAACATGCCATGTGATTGTTTGAGGACGGCACCCCACATCAAAATAATTTTCCACCGGCACAGGTTTCATAAATTCATAAATAGCGATTAAATGTTCACCTACTTTTTGAAAATCTTTCTTCTATTTGTCATCCAAAGGGTCCCAGCTATAACATGTAGTGTCGTTTTGTTAGATGCAATCCTTCTTTATACCCCAAAAAGTCTGATTAGTGCCATCGATTGGAGCCATCGATTTGAGTAATGCTCTCGTTCAACATGCAGAGAAAGGATTCTGGAAATCTACCCCTAAACTTTGTTTCAACAAGTGAAAATACATTTCTATTAACTCCTCAGATACCCTAAAATGTAGTCAAACTATAATATTTCTTACGGAAATGTGTATGTTCAATAGTTAACCGATTTTTAGCAGGTGCGTTCTATCTTCATGGCACATGCAAACACTAATTTCCAAACCTGTGTCCTTGTAGTAAAACTGATATTTCTTATTAGTTTTTGAAGTTACAACCCCGAATGACTTGTGACTTAATGTTGTGCCATTCTAAGAGGTTCAGGTTGGTTTTCTTTGGATTTTCTCCTACCACATCTATAGTGTTATATTCTCCTACATAATTATTACATTTCTACAAACTTCTAAGTGTTTTCTTTCCAATGGTACCAATTATATGCATGTCCTGGCTTCAGGGCCTGAGCAACAGGCAGTTTACTTTGGGCATGTCATTCAGGTGGAAATTGAGGGAAAAGTGGCCTAGCCTAGTTAAGAAGCAAAGAGAAAACGGCATTGTGGTCATCAACGTTATTGCATGTGCTGCATTGACCATGCAGACTGAATGCAAGTGTTTCGTGGTTGAGGAACATCAAATGCGCTCCTCGAGTGACAGGGGGTGTGGTTAGGTCTGTGTGGAAAGTGGCACAGAGAGAAAGAGCAGAGAGAGACTCAAGTTGCAAAGTAAACTACAAAAATTGACATTACACATGGTGTATCACATTTAACAAACCAAACGTTCAAATACCGTTATAGAAGGTAAAGTAACAATCCAAACCGGTCCCTGCAACAATACCGGTATATAAAAAAATACGGTAAACCTCCCAGCCCTAGTATGAAGTTGTTCCATCTTCTCCTCCTCCAGATGTCAGGCATAAAACAAAATGATAAGCTTCAGGATGTCAATATTTGATCATACTGCCTCTTACAAGACGGTCCTCTTATCCACTGCCTGAATGGGGCACAAAGGGCCTCTTTCAACCAATGCTTATAATGCCAATGTCCCACACCCACACGGTCAGGAATCAAATCAAATGATTTGTCACCTGCGCCGAATACAACACCTTACAGTGAAATGCTTACTTACAAGCCCTTAACCAACAATGCTTTAAGAAGTTTTAAGAAAAAAAGTAAATAAAGTAACAAATAATTAAACAGAAGCAGTAAAACAACAAGCGAGGCTATATACAGGGGGTACCGGTACAGAGTCAATGTGCGGAGACACCAGTTAGTCGAGGTAACTGAGGTAATATGTACATGTAGGTAGAGTTAAAGTGACTATGCATAGAATATAAACAGAGAGTAGCAGCAGTGTAAAAGAGGGGTCTGGGTAGCCCTTTATTTAGCTGTTCAGGAGTCTTATGACTTGGGAGGTAGAAGCTGTTAAGAAGCCTTTTGGACCTAGACTTGGCGCTCCGTTACCGCTTGACGTGCGGTAGCAGAGAGAACAGTCTATGACTAGGGTGGCTGGAGTCTTTGACCATTTTTAGGGCCTTCCTCTGACACCTCCTGGCTGAGCAGTTGCCATACCAGGCAGTGATCCAACCAATCAGGATGCTCTTGATGGTGCAGCTCTAGAACCTTTTGAGGATATGAGGACCCATGCCAAATCTTTTCAGTCTCCCGAGGGGGAAGATGCCCAGACCTACGGAACCAGAACCACACAGCCTACAATCATTATGTGATGTTCTGTTACTGTAGCCTACTTCCACAGCAGTTAAGCATTCACATGACTAACCTCAGAACTGAGGGGGGAAATTATCGAACAAAAAACCTAGCACCGCATCTGTTCAGAAACAGTCTCCCCTGCGGTCTCAGCAAAGCTGTGTTTCCCATCTCAATGCCTTTTGTTTGCATTGAGTGGATAATATCATGTTGGTCTCCCCTCCTTCTTAAGTCAATGACCGCATACAAGTCCTTGGCTAGAATACAAGAATACAATAACATTTTAGGAGGATGGTTGGCTGTGCTTAGAACAACATTTTAG
Source organism: Oncorhynchus keta (assembly GCF_023373465.1). Classification (NCBI taxonomy): domain Eukaryota; kingdom Metazoa; phylum Chordata; class Actinopteri; order Salmoniformes; family Salmonidae; genus Oncorhynchus; species Oncorhynchus keta. Next base: position 45,114,118 of record NC_068444.1, read on the forward strand.
TTCCAGCAAGCTACATTTTATTTTACTAGGCAAGTCAGTTAAGAACACATTCTTGTTTTCAATGACAGCCTAGGAACAGTGGGTTAACTGCCTTGTTCAGGGGCAGAACGAGAGATTTTTACCTTGTCAGCTCGGGGATTTGATCTTGCAACATTTTGGTTACAAGTCCAACGCTCTAACCACTAGGCCACATGCCAGGACTACCAGGCTAGTGTCTTGCCAGGAGTTTCCCAGGACTGGTCTATGTAGGGAAAAACTATAGTGGATCTGACAGACTCCACAGTCTTATCTATTCAGTCCTGAGGAAAGAGGCGGTTAGAACAATATGAAACACAGAGACGAACCCGATATCCCTGTACTGAACATCAATCTGAATATCACGAGAATATCACGAGAATGGTATGCACGTTAAAATAAAAAATGTAGTGTTCTTGAGTTAGTAACTAACGTAGAATCATATGGTCTGTGTAGCGGTCTGTTGAACATTTCATGACGGTATTACATTGAAACACAGTTTATCAGAGGTGTCAAACAATGTTTCAGACCTGCAGATTTTCATCCTGACACTTGGAGCCGACAATGGTTTTACCTAATCCTCCAGTGGAGCTAATGTGGTGGAACAAGGCTTGTTATGTGATGCATACAGTAGTTGGCACCCCCCAAGGGGTTTGGCACCCCACTTTGGGATCGTGCAGTGGGGGAGCTCTTCGTGGGCTATACTTTGTCTTGTCTCAGGGTAGTAAGTTGGTGGTTGAAGATATCCCTCTAGTGGTGTAGGGGCTGTGCTTTGGCAAAGTTGGTGGGGTTCGATCCTGCCTGTTTGGCCCTGTCCGGAGGTAGAGTCGGACGGGTCCACAGTGTCTCCCGGCCTCTCCTGTCTCAGCCTCCAGTATGTATGCTGCAATAGTTTGTGTCGGGGGGCTAGTGTCAGTCTGTGATATCTGGAGGATTTCTCCTGTCTTATCCGGTGTCCTGTTTGAATTTAAGTATGCTCCCTCTAATTCTCTCTCTCTCCCTCCCCTTCCAGAGGACTACCTTGCCTGATGACTCCTTGCTGTCTCCAGTCTACGTGGTCTTGCTGCTGCTCCAGTTTCTACTGTTCTGCCTGCGGCTATGGAACCCTGATCTGTTCACCGGACATGTTACCTTGTCCCGGACCTGCTGTTTTCGACTCTCTCCCTACCGCACCTGCTGTCTCTGCTATGAAAAGCTAACTGACATTTACTCCTGAGGTGCTGACCTATTGCACCCTCGACAACCACTGGGATTATTATTATTTGACCCTGCTGGTCATCTTTGAACATCTTCGCCATATTCTGTTATAATCTCCACCCGGCACAGCCAGAAGAGGACTGGCCACCCCTCAGAGCCTGGTTTCTCTCTAGGTTTCTTCCTAGGTTCCTGCCTTTCTAGGGAGTTTTTCCTAGCCACTGTGCTTCTACATCTGCATTGCTTGCTGTTTGGGGTTTTAGGCTGTGTTTCTGTAAAGCACTTTAATATAAAAAGGTCTTTATAAATACATTTGATTGATTTGAGTCTCTCTACTAAATAATATATAAACAAGGTAATCTGACACCTGTGAAGTTTCATTGGCCAATCAGAGACAAGTATGCACACCAGTCTGAAGCCTCAACATAATTTACCATCTCACGACACACAGGTGATGAGGGTAATTTAATCACCTCCTTTGTCAATGATTAAAGCCATATTGACTCACAACAGGAATCTAACACAAACAATATACATTTACTCCTTAAAGGACCCCAGGACAAAGAAGCTAAACATTGTCCACCAACATTCACTCCTTAAAGGACCCCATGACAAAGAAGCTAAACATTGTCCACCAACATTCACTCCTTAAAGGACCCCAGGACAAAGAAGCTAAACATTGTCCACCAACATTCACTCCTTAAAGGACTTAAAGCACAGAACTGGCTCATCCATACATACAATATACCTTTAATACTCAGGTGTAGGTTAACTACATAGGCCTCCTGTACACGCATGATCATGTATGGAAACTCAGAGCAGAAACTGTTTTGGTGAATTACAAATAGAGGTCGACCGATTATGATTTTTCAACACCGATACCGATACCGATTATTGGAGGACCAAAAACCCGATACCGATTAATCGGACGATTTTTATTTATTCATTTGTAATAATGACAATTACAACAATACTGAATGAACACTTATTTTAACTTAATATAATAAATCAATAAAATGAATTCAGCCTCAAGTAAATAATGAAACATGTTCAATCTGGTTGAAATAATGCAAAAGCAAAGTGTTGGAGAAGAAAGTAAAAGTGCAATATGTGCTATGTAAGAAAGCTAACGTTTCAGTTCCTTGCTCAGAACATGAGAACATATGAAAGCTGGTGGTTCCTTTTAACATGAGTCTTCAATGTTCCCAGGTAAGAAGTTTTAGGTTGTAGTTATTATAGGAATTATAGGACTATTTCCCTCTATACCATTTGTATTTCATTAACCTTTGACTATTGGATGTTCTTATAGGCACTTTAGTATTGCCAGTGTAACAGTATAGCTTCTGTCCCTCTCCTCGCTCCCCCCTGGGTTCGAACCAGGAACACAACGACAACAGCCACTCTCGAAGCAGCGTTACCCATGCAGAGCAAGGGAAAAAACCACTGCAAACGTTTGAAACGCTATTAGCCCGCGCTAACTAGCTAGCCATTTCACTTCGGTTCCACCAGCCTCATCTCGGGAGTTGATAGGCTTGAAGTCATAAACAGTGCAATGCTTGACGCACAACGAAGAGCTGCTGGCAAAACGCACGAATATGCTGTTTGAATTCATGTTTCCACGCCTGCTTCTGCCTACCACCGCTTAGTCAGATACTTAGATACTTGTATGCTTGTATGCTCAGTCAGATTATATGCAAAGCAGGACACACTAGATAATATCTAGTAATATCATCAACCATGTGTAGTTAACTAGTGATTATGATTGATTGTTTTTTTTATAAGATAAGTTTAATGCTAGCTAGAAACTTCCTTGTGGAGTGCAACGAGAGAGAGGCAGGTCGTTATTGCGATGGACTAGTTAACTGTGAGGTTGCAAGATTGGATCCCCCGAGCTGACAAGGTGAAAATCTGTCGTTCTGCCCCTGAACAAGGCAGTTAACCCACCGTTCCTAGGCCGTCATTGAAACTAAGAATGTGTTCTTAACTGACTTGCCTAGTTAAATAAAGGTCTAAAAAATATTTAAAAATCAGGTTGTTATGAAAACTTGAAATCGGCCCTAATTAATCGGCCATTCCGATTAATCGGTCAACCTCTAATTACAAACACCCTTGTCTGCATCTCCAATTCTGATCATATGTTTGACAAAAGCGCTTCACGTTTAAATGAGGCAAACAAGCAGCAATGTGGTGGGTCAGCTATCTTTCAATTATTACTTTTCAACGGTCATTCATTGACAACATCCATATCATGCTAACCTTATTTTACATAACTATTTTCACCTTTAGATAACAGCTTTCACCCCACCTTTCAGTCACAAAAGCAAGCACATTCTCCAATCAGGTGACAAATCATCAATATTAAGCAATATTTTTTTTCTGGATATTATATCATACTAACTGTACCATAAACGGAAACCCAAATATATTTTTCTGTCATATCATATCAAATCATAACATAATACATTATATAATGCCATACACCGAGACCCTGTACTTTGCTTAGATCAATGAGTGTTGTCTGTCCTCCATGGCTCTTCACCTCTCCGTCTGTCGTGCCCTTCCCTGTTGCAGGAGTCTTAACAGCTGTTAGCGTTTTGGTAGCTTTGGGTGGCCTCTCCAAATTCACTAGTTTCTCATTTTTAACCATTGTCTCCTTCTTTACCGTTGTCTCCTCCTTCTTTAGAGTCTATCCTAAAGTCTCCTCCTTCTCTGAGCCCTCCCCCTTGTCACCTTTGACCTTTCTCAGCTTGTACCAACACACATTGATTAAAAATACTTTGGTGACAGTGTGTGTGTTACAGTGAATCTCTTTGATTGAAAAATGATTTGGGTCTGTGAAATGAAGATATATACATGCAACTGTTGTTGATAACGTTGTCACAAACACCCCCTATTGATCAAACAAGGAGAGGCACCCAACACTGACAGGTTTAATAAAAACACTGCATGCTTTAGAGAGGCATACAAGGAAAGAGCGTTATATTGATGTCTATATTTATATAATTCAGAATTAGATGTAACCCTCCACTCACTTTGGCTGTTCCAAAGATGGATTCAGTCTAGTTCTCTGTTGTCCTCCTCCTTCCTGGGTTGGAGGATCAGAGTGACGTTACATCTGCTGCTGGTGGCAAACTTCCTGAAAGCTCCGATAATGTCTTCCCGGAAGGCCCATCATATGAGGTTGTCAATGATCACGTGACTGATGACATAGCGGTAGACAGCGTGTTGCATGGTGTCCAGCACAGACCTGCAGAGGGAGAGAGAGGAGGGAGTTATTTACAACTCAAGCAGTACAGTACACCTATTGATTGACATATCACTCAACACTTTCAGAGGACTCACTTGATGTTCTGCTGCCCATGGAAGGTCATAAAGTAGAGGGGTAGGTCCTCAACCCTGTCAGTCCACGTGTCATACTGGTCCAGGTTCCCCTCCAGCCTATGCATGACGAACTGGGTCAGCATGATCTAGGCCAGGCGCACGTTGTTGATCTCAAAGGTGCCCCACAGCGGGTTGACACCCTGCATGCACGGGTCCAGGGCAAACTCACTGATGAAGGTGGTCTTGACGCTGCCCGTGGTTCCTGGAGGTCAAGAAAATATGAGAGGTATGGTACAGTGAGTTCGAGGCACAATCGACAGACGGATCAATTGCTTAGTTTTACTTTTGTTTTGACTTACACAGCGAAGCAATATTCCCACTCAGTCTAGTCTCAGGTTAAAAATCAATCCCCCATTTGAAGAATATTCTTCCATAGCTAACTATATACTTCAGTGTAAAGCATCATGACCAAATGTCAATGTGCATGATACCTGTGAAGACAGTCAGCTCCCCCTTTTGAAGGGCCTTCATTATCCTGTTGAGCTCACTCTAAGTTAAGAACAAATTCTAATTTACAATGACAGCCTACCAGGGAACAGTGGGTTAACTGCCTTGTTCAGGGGCAGAATGACAGGTTTTTACCTTGTCAGCTCAGGGATTTGATCCAGCAGCCTTTCAGTTACTGACCCAATGCTCTAACCACTAGGCTACCTGTTGCCCACCCACCTGCTCTGTGTTGGCTAGCTCCCCCAAAGACATCCTCCCTGAGCTGCCTGAACGACACAATGGACTTTTGGGTGGCGGGGATGAAGGCTTTGACGATGCAGGTCAGATTCCTGCCCTCGCCCAGGGCCTCCCGGGTGCACCAGTGAGCGGCGCTTCAGGCCCAGCTTCCTGGAGAAGATCTTGGAGGCCTCCCAGGAGCGCATGTCCCCTCCCAGCCACAGGGTGACCCGCTTGAACTGCTCCAGGTAGGGCAGGAGGCAACCCTCCGGGGAAGCTATCCAGTGTTGCAGTTTGTTTAGCCTAGCCAGCTACTGTAAATGTCCAATTTGTGTTTATTAGCTGCCTCTGTCAGTAAGTTCACATGTTTTATCATATTTTGGTATGATTATGTGTTTCATTTCAAGTAACTAGCTGCAGGCTTAAAGAAACATCAACTCATATACTTTGCATAGAAACCCAAATAAAAGCATTTAAAGTGCATTCAGAAAGTATTCAGACCACTTCACTTTTTCCACATTTCTATAACACGTTCTGTTACAGCCTTAAGTTAATATAGCTTAATTAGTTTCCCCCCCTCATCAATCTACACACATTACCTCTTAATTGACAAAGCAAAAACAAGGTTTTAGAATTTTTAGCAAATTTATACCCCCCCAAAAAAAAACTGAAATATCACATTTACGCAAGTATTTAGACCCTTTGCTATGAGACTCGAAATTGAGCTCAGGTGCATCCTGTTTCCATTGATCATCCTTGAGATGTTTCTACAACAGTTGCGACCCGTCATTCACCTTTTTTGAGCACCACAATTTTAGCTTAACATTTTTTATATTATGATTATTTTTTAAGTGGAGGGGTTGCATGTTATGCATGTTATTTTGACATTAATACGTGCCACACATCAGTTTGCAAACAAGTTAAAAAATAAAATAAATAATTGAGTTAATAAAGGGACAGCTTTATGTAGGCCCTAGCAGTTTGTGGGCACCATTTGTCACCATTATAATGCAATTAATGTATTGTTTAGTGTTGTGTTTTGTTGTGTAGTGTAGTGGCTTTAAATAGATGGCATCATGATGCAGGAAAATGATGTGGATATATTGAAGCAACACCTCAAGAAGTGAAAGCTTGGTCGCAAATGGGTCTTCCAAATGGACAATGACCCCAAGCATACTTCTAAAGTTGTGGCAAAATTGCTTAAGGACAACAAAGTCAAGGTATTGGAGTGGCCATCACAAAGCCCTGACCTCAATCCTATAGAAAATGTTTGGGCAGAACTGAAAAAGCGTGTGCGAGCAAGGAGGCCTACAAACCTGATTCAGTTACACCAGCTCTGTCAGGAGGAATGGGCCAAAATTTACCCAACTTATTGTGGAAAGCTCGTCAAAGGCTGCCTAAAATGTTTGACCTAAGTTAAACATTTTAAAGGCAATGCTACCAAATGCTAATTGAGTGTATGTAAACTTCTGACCCACTGGGAATGTGATGAAAGAAATAAAAGCTGATATAAATCATTCTCTCTACTATTATCCTGACATTTCACATTCTTAAAATAAAGTGGTGATCCTAACTGACCTAGGACAGGGAATTTGTACTATGATTAAATGTCAGGAATTGTGAAACTGAGTTTAAATGTATTTGGTAAGGTGTATGTAAACTTCCGACCGTATATACAGTACCATTCAAATTTTTGGGGTCACTTAGAAATGTCCTTGTTTTTGAAAAAAAGCTAATTTTTTGTCCATATAAATAACAAGAAATTGATCAGAAATACGTTTAGACCTTGTTAATGTTGTAAATTACTATTGTGGCTGGAAACGACTGATTTCTTATGGAATATCTACATAGGCGTACAGAGGCCCATTATCAGCAACCATCACTCCTGTGTTCCAATGGCACGTTGTGTTAACTAATCCAAGTTAAAAGGTTAATTGATCATTAGAAAACCCTTTTGCAATTATGCACAGCTGAAAACTGTTGTCCTGATTAAAGAAGCAATAAAACTGGCCTTCTTTAGACTAGTTGAGTATCTGGAGCATCAGCATTTGTGGGTTCGATTACAGGCTCAAAATGGCCACAAAAATAAAGTCTCAACGTCAACAGTGAAGATGTTGGCCTTCTAAGGCAGAGTTTCTCTGTCCAGTGTCTGTGTTCTTTTGACAATCTTAATCTTTTATTTTTATTGGCCAGTCTGAGATATGGCTTTTATTTGCAACTTAGCCTTGAAGGCCAGCATCCGGGAGTCGCCTCTTCACTGTTGGCGTTGAGACTGGTGTATTGCAGGTATTATTTAATGAAGCTGCCAGTTGAGGACTTGTGAGGCATATATTTCTCAAACTAGACACTCTTATGTACTTGTCCTCTTGCTCAGTTGTGCACCGGGGCCTCCCACTCCTCTTTCTATTCTGGTTACCTTTGGTGCCGGGAGATGGCCGCCGTTTTACGGTATCCTAACCAATTGTGCTATTCAGCTGTATAAGGAAATAAGCAAACAGGAAACCACTTACTCAGAGGCGGCGCTCCTAGTGGCAGGAAACTTTAATGCAGGGAAACTTAAATCAGTTCTACAAAATCTCTATCAACATGTTAAATGTGCAACCAGAGGGAAGAAATTATAGATCACCTGTACTCCACACACAGAGATGCGTACAGAGCTCTCCCTCGCCCTCCATTTGGTAAATCCGACCACAACTCTATCCTCCTGATTCCTGCTTACAAGCAAAAATTAATGCAGGAAGCACCAGTGGTTTTCTTTAAAAAATAAGGACATTTCTAAGTGAAACTTTTGATTTAAAAGAATATATTTTTATAGCTTATTGTTTATTTGCTGTTAGTCAGCACCTCTACATACAAAGTTTTTTATTCAATGTATCAGTTTGCAAACAATGTAATTAAATGATTGAGTTAACAAAGCAGCATACAAATATGATCTCTTTTTTGCTTTCTTGAGTAAGACAGCTCCAAAATGCAGGTGTTTCATTCAAGCTCAGTGCTTTCTGTGGTGGTGGGCAGCCAGCAGAAAATACAGAGCGTAGGGGTTGGTAATCTTCTCTAGTTGCGCTGTAATTGGCTCAGTGTTCTGTCACTCGTGGGGGCACTACGCCAGACAAGGATCCGCTGATAGCCTGTTGTAGTAGTGGTAAGGATTCACTCTATGGTGCTGAAAAGAAAGCTCTGCTGTTGGGACAGCTTTGTGTATGCCTTCACAGTTTGTGGGCACCATTTGTCACTGTTGTGATGCAATTCATGTATTGTTTAGTGTTGTGGCTTTGCTAGAACATTTTGAGTTTGCCCCACCAAGATTTACATGCTAAAATCGCTACTGATGGTTATACATCATCTGCGGTTGTGAGGCCTGTTGGACATACTGCCAAATTCTCTAAATCGACATTGGAGGCAGTTTATGGTAGAGAAATTAACATTCAGTTATCTGGCAACAGCTCTGGTGGACATTCCTGCAGTTTGCATGCCAATTGCACATTACCTCAAATCTTGAGGTATCTGTGGCACATTTTAGTGGCCTTTTATTGTCCCCAGCACAAGCTGCACCTGTGTTATGGTAATGCTGTTTAATCGGCTTCTTGATATGCCGCACCTGTCAGGTGGATGGATTCTTGGCAAAGGAGAAATGCTCACTAACAGGGATGTAAACAAATTAATGCAAAACATTTGAGAGAAATGAGCTTTTTGTGCGTATGGAACATTTCTGGGATTTTTTTATTTCAGCTCATGAAACATGGGACCAACACTTTACATGTTGCGCTTATTTCTATTCAGTGTAGATTGTAAAGTATTAGTAATTTCTACATCGTGCCAGAAAACAACAAAACACATAACATGGATGTAGCACATGGATGTAACACTTTACAAGGGTATACTGAATGTTCTTATGTACAGAGCAAATAAGTCCTCAGAAGAGGTATAGTGCAAATGCGTCTTTTAGTCATTGTTCACTCAAATGTATTCTGTAGGTTCATGTCTAAACCTTGACTTGAATGTCTGTATGGTGTGAGTGCCTATGTTTGTTGAAATTAGTGTTCCACACTGTTTATGGGGATACACAGTATACTGAAGGTGTGTACTGGAGGTATACAGTATACTGAAGGTGTGTTTTGAGTGTAGCAGCCAGCATGTTTGCCATTTGACCATAAGTAGCAAGTACAGTACAATATCCATAACCGCATCCAAATTCACTGCCAGTGGAGATTGGACACACTGATTGTCCTTTGGTGTGTTTTGAGCAGACAGATCATCAGGGTTCGTCACACACTTCATCTTCCATTCACCAGCTTCTCCATCTCCTTGTGTATCTAAAGACAGAAAAAATATCAAAAAACAGAGAGACTTTTAAACATAACACCTGTAATGAGAAATGACACACACGAAAGTTTAAATGTTCAGTTTGTTCTTTCAACTTTGAATATTCATCCTCAACTACCCTCATTGTGATTGCGCTTATCGATACAGCGTTTATTTATTTTACACGAAGAGACAATAAGATAAGGAAAACACATTCATCAGGCTCGCTTGACCCCCGCTGTAGACAAGCTTTTATACAACATTAATATAATGGTCCCGTGACAGTTTATTTTACCCTTCCACGAGACACCTTGAGGAAACCATGTCCAATGCAACACCTGTTATAGTGCATCAATATTCTAATCAACCAATAAGAAGAGTCTGCTCGGCTATTATAATGACCAAGGTCTTTGTTATAGCCCAGCACTGAAACATCTGATTCCACATAACTCATCACCAAGCCCTCGATTGGTTGAATACAGTGCTGGGCGAGAACAAAAATGTGCACACCCTGTCGGACCTCCAGGACCAGGGAACAGGATGTAGAAACACTGCAGTAGCCCCTTTGCAAAGACAAGGTCACAGGCTCTGTTTGAAGGCCATGCTTAATTGATTGGAGGGCTATCGTGGTGGTTTGTGAACTCAGCAGGCTCCTCTAGGGGAGAGGGGGAATAAGAGAGGAAGAGGGAGGGAGAGGAAGGGTAATGGATGGAATGATGATCCTCTAGCGTGAAGGTGTGGAGGGGACAGGGAATAGAAAAGGGAGCATATACGGATAGAGAGGGTGGGAATAAAGAGAGGGGGAGGAGGAGGAAACCTGCTGATGGTGCAAAGCATCTCCTGTCCCCCTCCACACGCACACAAACACACACTCCCTCCCTCTCCTACTCTATCAGCTCACTGCATCACTGACCAGGACACACAGGTCAAATGTTTCCTGTGCCGCTTGGCCGCATACGATAAAGTCTGCGCAAAAAGGACAACAAGCCTTAACTTGGTGTCTCTATGGAGTCCAGCCCAGGAGTGATGAGCGCTGCAGTTACTGTCAGCGACGTAGTGACAGATACACAAACCGGCGTGCTCTGCTGCGAGCCACAAGGGAAGCCACAGGGCAAGAGCTGATTCAACACTTTACTGTGGTGAGGAGACACCTCTATTTAACACGGCCAGCCTTGATATGTTTATAAAGCATCGACTGACTGGCTGCTGGGAGATACGTTTCAGTCAACTTGTTACTAAGCTGGATGCGCCTGAAATAGCAATGTATTACCTATATAGTGCACTACTTTTGTCCAGAGCCCTAAATAGTCCCTATAGAGAAGGATGCCATTTCAGTCTCTGCCAATATTTGTTTTGGTCAGAGTGGACTCTCTCTCAAGGCAATGGAGTATATCCCTGGTTGTTGCTAGCGTATGTTGTTATTGAGTTGACACTGATGTCACGTAGACATTGAGAGAGTGTTGCGGGTTAGGTAACAGTGACACAGGTCTTTTTCAGTGTGATGGCCCTACAGCTCATCTGGCTTGTGGCCACCAGCTTGGGACAACAAAGGACACAAATCAACCTGGGCTGGAATGAATATGTCTGCCGCTCTGCCCTTCATCTTTTATGGAGAGGAAAATGAAAGCTGATTTTGACAGAATCTGTTTGGTGGTGGTGGTGGTGGACTGATTTAGAAAAAAGGTTTAGATGACATAGTGTTACTGTACATGTTCATAGTAATTGTGAAGTATTTCAACAAGACATGCAGGGCACAGCTTTCTCTCAGTCTTACCTTTGCTTTCTTGTCTCCTGTTGGGCTCACACATTTCTGGCAATCAGGTCCCACCGTCATCGTCATCACCATCATCATCACTCAGCTTCTCTGATCAATCTGGCGAGAGATCAGTCCTTCATGATAGTCTTCATCCTTCAATGATAGTGTTAATCCGGCCAAGCTTAGATGAAGCCTGCTGTCTATCTATAATACTACTGTTTTACCTCTCTGACACAAAGATGCAAAAAAATCATTTCAATTTGGTTTCGCTACAACCATTTCAATTGCCATTATTTCCAAAGTTGCGACTGATGGTTGCCACAGAAATATAATTGGCTATTTACATGAGAACAAAAGAAAACAAAGATAAGTGTGTGTTATTGAGTTACGACTGAAATGTATTATTTGTTCAGTAGGCCTGGGTCTTTAAGAGCCATCATATAAGTACACTGTGTGGCACTAAACTACAGTAGCCATCGTTGTCTAAACTCAACAGTTCCGAAGATGGTCTATAATGTTCATACAGGCTTGAATAGTTCCTCAGTCGAACTCATGACCATCTTACTTCATGGTCATTGGTCATATGACCTGGACTCTCATGTCTGTGTCCCTTGTCCCACGATGCATCACAGCGCTCTCTGTCAGTATGTCAGCTGTCTAGACCAGCACTGAACCTTATCGTAATTGACCAGCTTCCACAATAGGGTTAGGGTCTGAGGTAGGATTGTAACTAACTTGTGTATGTATCATGTATTTGCTTGGAAGTTCATCAAAGGGTCCATGCACTATTACAGTGTGTGACCAAAATGGATACCATGACGATATCCATGACTGCTCCAGTTAGGGAAAGGTCAAAAAGTCCTCTTTACTCCAATGTTCAATCGTGAAATTATGTGGGTGGGCCACTCGTCTCGAGTCACGGGAAGTTGCACATTGGGTTTTTAGGTATGAATACTCCCACAGGTCGCTATGGCACTGGGTAAACTAAAGCTGTATAATACAAGTTAGACCTCACTGCCTGTTGGGGGCACTATTTTGTAGTTGGGTTAAACCAATAAACAGATCAACGGGAAAGAGCTCAAGGTGGGGCTAGACGGAGCTATCGTCGTCTGTCTCCTGGGGGTCCGGTTGCGTGTGCTTCCTCTTCTCCAGGATGCGGTTGAGCTCTTCGGTGAACGAGTGGTAGAGGGGAGACGTGCTCCCCTCTGGGTCCGTCGTCTGCCTCAGCAGCACGTAGCTGTTGCCGTTCATCTTGCGTAGGACGCTGGGTAATGTCGCAGACATCCCGTTGGTATACTCTGACGACGCGTACTCCGAGGAGGGCAGGGGTGGTGGCATTGGGAGCGGCGGAGCGGGAGGGGGCGGCGATTTCTCGGGAGATCCTTCTGCGGGCACGATCTGGAGGAAGCCACCGCCCATGTCGTCCATGTTGGATACTGACAGGGAGCGGCGTCCGTGCTCGCTTTCCTGCCTGCCGTTGCAGTGGCTGGAGATGGTCTTGAGCTCCAGGTGGGAGCTCCTCTTCCTCTCGGCTGCGGCCCCCGACTCGGGTAGCCCCTGCTGGGAGTACTTGCAGCCCTGGTATGGCCCCCGGCTGCAGAAGCTGACGTAGAGCAGCACTACGGTCAGCACCAGGCACAGCCCGCCCAGCACAGCCACCAGGGAAATATACACGGCCTCCATGTGCCTGTAGGTCTGGAACTTGGGTCCAGGGAGGAGGGGAGCCAGCAGGGAGGGCAGGGGCTGCTCGGTGGGGCTGCTGGGGGAAAGGGAAGGGCTTGGTGGGGCGGTAGTGGTGGTGGTTGATAAAGTGTCCGTCACGACTGTTGGCCCCACAGGGAAAGGCAGGTCAGGTTGCACCGTCACGGTGTACATCCTCACTGGTACCCACACGTCGTTCTCCACGGCGTAGCAGCGATAGTCTCCGCTCTGGTCGGGCCGGGCGCAGATGAGGAGCAGGCCGTCAGTGCCCACACGATGGCCAGAGTCGAGGCCGTAGCCCTGGAGCTGGTGGCCATCCAGGGTCCAGCGTGGAGTGGCCAGGTTGGAACGCAGATCGCAATGGAGGAGGACATCGTCCCCAGACATCACTGTACGCCTGCGGTGGACTACAGACACACACAGAGAACGAGACAGAGAGACACAGAGAGAGAGACACAGAGACACAGCAAGAGAGACACAGTGTGAGAGAGAGAGAGACAGAGAGTGAGCGAGAGAGAGAGACAAAGGGAGAGAGAGAGAGACACACACAGAGAGAGAGAGAGAGACACAGAGAGAGAGAGGGGGAGAGGGAGAGAGAGACACAGAAAGAGAAGAGAGACACAGAGAGAGAGACACACAGCGAGAGAGACAGAGAGACAGAGAGAGAGAGAGAGAGAGAGAGAGAGAGAGAGAGAGAGAGAGAGAGAGAGAGAGAGAGAGAGAGAGAGAGAGAGAGAGAGAGAGAGAGAGAGAGAGAGAGAGAGAGAGAGAGAGAGAGAGAGAGAGAGAGAGAGAGAGAGAGAGAGAGAGAGAGAGAGAGAGAGAGAGAGAACAAAGTCCAATCAAGACCCCCAACCCATTTCTTTGGTAGTTTTATAGTTAATCTCATGTTATTTTACACCTTTTTCCATGAGGCTGAGAGAAAATTCAGCCGTTTTAAAGCTCATTTCCTGTAATTCCGGCCCCCCCAAAAAATCCAAGCTTATGACGTGTTCATATGCTACACTTGTGGGTCCCCTCGCACTGCGGGGGCTGCGCCAGTGGTGTGTGTGTTCAGTTCATACCAACTCCTGTGCTGTTGTCACAGCCTCTTTTCCCCCCCTGTATATCCTGGGTTAGATTGGACCTGAATAGGAGCCAGAAGAATGTCAGTTCTCATTTATTATTTGCAGGCATACAGAAACACAGGAGTAAGTTGATTGGTAATTATAAATGTACTGTACAGTATATGGAATAACACAGAAAATAGAACAACTATTCTAAAGTCAACACAAAAAAATATTATAGTGAGATCATTGATAGAAAAGATCGATAGCTTCTTCTAATAAAATGTGTGTGTGTGCCTGCCCTCACCTGCTTGTGCGTGAGGAAATTTTCACACACAGCGCCCCGTCCCAGCCACAGAAGGGGTCCCGGGCAAACACACAGTCGAAACAGGACGTGTAGCGCTGGCAGGATGACAAGGGGACCTGGAGCACTGCAGAGTTGGAGCCAACATAGACACTTTCCTGTTGATGGATAAACGATGTTCAATACGATTTTGATAACACTGCACTCAAAGCCAAAAGGTATCATGCTTTAGAAGCATGTATGTGCCATGTGTAACACCTGTGCCTGGGAGATGACCATGTTGTCTATGGGCTGAGGGTTCACAAACAGCTGCAGCTCCTCTATGATGTGCATTTGACCTCCTATCTCCACAGCCCTGTGCAGCCAACCCTCATCTGCAGGGAAAAACAGACATATAATGTTCATATAACATTCATATAACCATCATAACCTTCATATAACATTGATAACTCTCATAAAACATTTATATAACAATTAATACAATAAAAAAACGGAAGTTAAATAAGTGTTCAACTATTCCTTCTGTACTATGTTTATGCATTATAAACCTAGCCAGACTCACCAGTTCCCAACAAGAGCACTGTGTAGACGTGTCGGTCCAGGGCTGCCACCCTGTGCACGACCATCTTTACGTAATTGACACTTCTCTTGAACAGTAGGGGGTGCTCTCCTATGGGGTGGACCTGGGTGGACATCAGTGGGTGCTGCCTCGCGAAGGCTAACACGTCGTCTGGGAGGTCACGGGACGAGTTGATGCCCTGGGACCTGTGCACGTCTGTCATACACTGGGCAGTGAGAGAACGACAGAGGTCGGAGAAGGAAAGCGAGCGAGAGAGCAGTCAATGCAGATCAGAAAAGAGTGAGTGAGACAGAAATAGAGACAAGGGTGCACCTCAATAGCATTGATGGCCTTCCTCTTCTCCTCTCCTTTCATACATTAGCATATAAAATAACTATAGAAAGACTGAATTAGTGAAAACCGTGTCTAAATACTGCTTTCACCAATTCAGTCTTTCTAGATGCAGGAAAGAAGACGAGGAAAGGAGGACACTGTGTAGAGAGTATTGAGATTGATCCAAAAGATAGTATGTAATGAGGGCAAGGGGAGAGAGGGAGGCATAAGGTTTTCTGTAGCAGGGAAATAGAGGGGTATTACTAGAGACTTACCGAGCCAGGCCTTGGTACTGGAACCTTCCCTGTATATTCCCTCCATTTGGAATCCTGCACCTCCATGTAAGGCCCCTCGAAGGCCCTCTGAATATCTGTGAAGGAGTACTGGCACACCGCAGATGCCTTGATATTTTTCCTGAGAGAGAAAAAAATGCACAAAGTCAGAGATTAATAATTCAACGTTACATCAACATTGAAGCGTTTGTTCTCTTGGAAAGTAAATACCACCTGCCACCCAGATCGAATTTCTAAATCCACGAGCACTCACCAAGAGGGAACATTTGAATAGACTTTAGTTAGTTTGTAGTAGATCATTCACTGAAAGCTGAAAGCTGTGGTGGGTGGGGAAGGGAGTGAAACTTTGGTTTTGGGCAACAGTCATATTTTCTTGTTTCTGTCTTGTCTACAACAGGGATATGGGGATTTGGGAGTATGTCACTGACAGGGGTAAGGTCGTCTTATCTCAGTAGTAAGCTTATGCTTTATTTGCATTCAATGTACACTTTAGTCATGTGCTCAGGGCCGGCGCCAGAACGAATCAATTGGATGGCCCTCTGATATCCATAGCCAGGCAAGTTTTTTCACAGGACTTCCTGTGTGCACGGGCTTGCATGTTATATTAAAGACCAACGAATCAGTTGGTTGGCCCTCTGATATCCATAGCCAGGCAAGTTTTTTCACAGGACTTCCTGTGTGTTTCAAGTTTGGGGAAGCTTACAACTTGTCCTACCATTTCTACCGGTCCAGAGTGAAATAAATTATTGTTTTATTGTGCACATTTGTATGGAACAGATTATTTTGAATAATAACGTTTTTGTTTCGCAAAATCATTGTCACGTGGTTAATCACGTGATACAAATCTAAAAGTTAAAGTTCAACGACGGCGAGAGCACCATTCTTGATACACGGTGGTACATTGGCGACCATAGAAATGAGTGCATATAACTCAGAGGTAGCCTATAGGCCAATGCAGGAGTAGGTCTATAACTTCCATTGTCATCTAAGTAAAAAAACATAGGCCTAAAGCCGACAAAATAAAACAGTAGAAAATATCCTAATGAAAATGTTGGTTCTTTCAATCACATTCCACTCTCTACTTTGTTTCTATCTATCTTGTCTTGACTTGAGCTATTGCTAGTGCAGTGCAACATTGTTTCAAATCATCAACTGGAACCAGACGGATATATGGGATCGTCATATTTTGCCCTTTCACAACGAGGCTTGGTGATTATCGAGGCCAGGAGTGTTGGAAAGACATTTCAAATACTGAGGAACTATCATTCGCAATGGATGTAACCATGTGTGAGGTGAAGAGAAAAAGACTGAGAAGCTCGGCTTATTCGTGGTGTACGTGGTTAGTTAAGACAATCAGAAATCAGACATTGCCTAATGGGCACTTTTCCTACATTCGCATGCAGCAGGCCAGGTAGGCATACCTCTCTCTATCCGTGCTCAGGCGGGCGCGCTCAAAATTATGACAGAGAAACCAGACACATGCTCATTGCTTTTCGGAGCACTCCAAACAAAAGACAATGAAAAGATTTACAAAACTCGTAATGGTTATGAAATAAACCAAAACTTGTTTCTCACAAGTATAGCCGGTTGTGAACTCCGCAAACATCCTTTCCACTCCGAGAAATGAGAATGATAAATGACTGTAGCCTAATTAATACATGCATTAACAGAAATGTACGTGCTCGTGTTTCTTGGTTTGTTCATGTATTCATTAAATGTGTTCACTCCCTGTACGTACTTGCTTCCCGACTCTCAGCGTACATCGTTACACACAATGAAACAATAAATAGATTAGCGGGAGATTGCTGAGCCCATTCTGGAGAGTTGAGTGCATGTATTGGTTTATTTAACTAGGCAAGTCAGTTAAGATCAAATTCTTATTTACAATGCCGGACTACGCTTCGCCACACATCCCTCTTCTTCTTGTTGCAATATTTTAAATTATACTCAAGACACCACGTCTTCACACATATTTGAGATACTTTTCACTGACAGACGCAACTCAATCAGCTAGACATATTGCCGCGTGCGCTGCCCAACTCGCGCGGGGGGGGGGGACTATATAAATTGTGTGGCTAAGTCACGTTCTCTTTCAAATGTTTTTATTTAGACAGGAGTAATTATATAATTTTGGCAAAACATCCATTTAGTTTAGGGGAAACCAGCATCCTAACAGTGCACCCGCCAACTTTTCTTTCCAATTTGCAAGAGGCTGAAACCAAATATCTGTATATAATGACGAGATCCTCATGTCCTCCGCCTTAACAATGGGAGTCGCGGGAAGGTTTAGGTCTACATATTATGCCCATAGAAACGCATTGGGCTTATTCTGGACAGATTTTGGCGAGAGTGAGCCCTCTCTCTTCGACTCTTCCTCTCTGCTGAAATATAGAGTCTGGCTTACTCACTCAAGTCACACACATGGTGACAGGTTTAACTCACAAAGGTGCACTTTCGTATGTCACAAATCGGGGGGGGGGGGGGGGGGGGCAAGACAGTATAAGAGCCAGTGAGGGAGAGAGAGGGAGAGTCCCAATACAAAGGAGAAGAGAGCCAGTGAGCGTGAGAATGATATTTTTTGCTGTTTTTACCCTCCATCTGATTCTTAGTCCCGTTAGGACAGTTGGATGCCGCATGACTCTGCATATCACATCACCTTTGTGAGACTTTAATATTCACATGGAAAAGTCCACAAACCCACTCAAAAAAGGCTTTCGGAGCCGTCATCGACTCAGTGGGTTTTGTCCAACATGTCTCCGGACCTACTCACTGCCACAGTCATACTCTGGACCTAGTTTTGTCCCACGGAATGAATGTTGTGGATCTTAATGTTTTTCCTCTTAAACCTGAACTATCGGACCACCATTTTTTACATTTTTAATCGCAACAAATAATCTGTTCAGACCCCAACCAAGATTCATCAAAAGTCGTGCTATAAATTGTCAGCCAACACAAAGATTCCTTGATGCCCTTCCAGACTCCCTCTGTCTACCCAAGGATGTCAGAGGACAAAAATCAGTTAACCACCTAACTGAGGAACTCAATTTAACCTTGCTCAAAACCCTAGATGCAGTCGCACCCCTAAAAACTAAAAAAAATTGTCATAAGAAAGTAGGTCCCTGGTATACAGAACATACCCGAGCTCTGAAGCAACCTTCCAAAAAATTGGAATGGAAATGGCGCCACACCAAACTAGAAGTCTTCCAACGAGCTTGGAAAGACAGTACTGTGCAATTTCGAAGAGCCCTCACTGCTGCTCGATCATCCTATTTCTCCAACTTCATTGAGGAAAATAAGAACAATACAACATTTATGTTTTATACTGTCGCAAAGCTAACTAAAAAGCAGCATTCCCCAAGAGAGGATGGCTTTCACTTCAGCAGTAATAAATTCATGAACTTCTTTGAGGAAAAGATCATGACCATTAGAAAGCAAATTACGGACTCCTCTTTAAATCTGCGTATTCCTCCAAAGCTCAGTTGTCCTGAGTCTGCACAACTCTGCCAGGACCTAGGATCAAGGGAGACACTCAAGTGTTTTAGTACTATATCTCTTGACACAATGATGAAAATAATCATGACCTCTAAACCTTCAAGCTGCATACTGGACCCTATTCCAGCTAAACTACTAAAAGAGCTGCTTCCTGTGCTTGGCCCTCCCTATGTTGAACATAATAAACGGCTCTCTATCCACCGGATGTGTACCAAACTCACTAAAAGTGGCAGTAATAAAGCCTCTCTTGAAAAAGCCAAACCTTGACCCAGAAAATATGAAAAACTATCGGCCTATATCGAATCTCCCATTGCTCTCAAAATGTTTTTTTAAACTGTTGCGCAACAACTCACTGCCTTCCTGAAGACAAACAATGTATACGAAATGCTTCAGTCTGGTTTTAGACCCCATCATAGCACTGAGACGGCACTTGTGAAGGTGGTAAATTACCTTTTAATGGCGTTAGACCAAGGCTCTGCATCTGTCCTCGTGCTCCGAGACCTTAGTGCTGCTTTTGATACCATCGATCACCACATTCTTTTGGAGAGATTGGAAACCCAAATTGGTCTACACGGACAAGTTCTGGCCTGGTTTAGATCTTATCTGTCGGAAAGATATCAGTTTCTCTGTGGATGGTTTGTCCTCTGACAAATCAACTGTACATTTCAGTGTTCCTCGAGGCTCCGTTTTGGGACAACTATTAATTTCACTTTATATTTTACCTCTTGGGGATGTCATTCGAAAGCATAATCTTAACTTTCACTGCTATGCGGATGACACACAGCTGTACATTTCAATGAAACATGGTGAAGCCCCAAAATTGCACTCGATGGAAGCCTGTGTTTCAGACATAAGGAAGTGGATGGCTGCAAACCTTCTACTTTTAAACTCGGACAAAACAGAGATGCTTGTTCTAGGTCCCAAGAAACAAATAGATCTTCTGTTGAATCTGACAAATAATCTTGATGGTTGTACAGTCGTCTCAAATAAAACTGTGAAGGACCTCGGCGTTACTCTGGACACTGATCTCTGTTTTGACGAACATATCAAGACTGTTTCAAGGACAGCTTTTTTCCATCTACGTAACATTGCAATAATCAGAAATTTACTGTCCAAAAATTATGCAGAAAAATTAATCCATGCTTTTGTTACTTCTAGGTTAGACTATTGCAATGCTCTACTATCCGGCTACCCGGAAAAAGCACTAAATAAACTTCAGTTAGTGCCAAAAACGGCTGCTAGAATCCTGACTAGAACCAAACAATTTGATCATATTACTCCAGTGCTAGCCTCCCTATGCTGGCTACCTGTTAAGGCAAGGGCAGAGTTAAAGGTTTTACTGCTAACCTACAAAGCATTACATGGGCTTGCTCCTTACCTATCTTTTCAATTTGGTCCTTCCGTACATACCATACACATACGCTACGGTCACAAGACGCAGGCCTCCTAATTGTCCCTAAAATGTCTAAGCCAACAGCTGGAGGCAGGGCTTTCTCCTATAGAGCTCCATTTTTATGGAATGGTCTGCCAACCCATGTGAGAGACGGAAACTCGGTCTCAACCTTTAAGTCTTTATTGAAGACTCATCTCTTCAGTAGATCCTTATGTAGTAATTTGTGTGTCAGGGGGCTAGTGTCAGTCTGTTATATCTGGAGTATTTCTCCTGTCCTATCCGGTGTCCTGTGTGAATTTAAGTATGCTCTCTCTAATTCTCTCTTTCGGAGGACCTGAGCCCTAGGACCATGCCTCAGGACTACCTGGCATGATGAATCCTTGCTGTCACCAATCCACCTGGCCGTGCTGCTGCTTCAGTTTCAACTGTTCTGCCTGCGGCTATGGAACCCTGACCTGTTCACCGGACGTGCTACCTGTCCCAGACCTGCTGTTTTCAACTCTCTAGAGACAGCAGGAGCAGTAGAGGTGCTGACCTGTTGCACCCTCGACAACCACTGTGATTATTATTATTTGACCATGCTGGTAATTTATGAACATTTGAACATCTTGACCATGTTCTGTTATAATCTCCACCCGGCACAGCCAGAAGAGGACTGGCCACCCCTCATAGCCTGGTTCCTCTCTAGGTTTCTTCCTAGGTTTTGGCCTCTCTAGGGAGTTTTCTCTAGCCACCGTGCTTCTACACCTGCATTGCTTGTTTGGGGTTTTAGGCTGGGTTTCTATACAGCACTTTGAGATATCAGCTGATGTAAGAAGGGCTATATAAATACATTTGATATCAGCACAAAACATAAACACCACTGCTGCCAGCTACTCTATACCTTCGCTTGTCCTTCCCATTCATACGTCCCGACTGCAGCCTCTCAAAAACGACTATCTACTTACACTAGTCAACAGACAACAAATCTCTGCATACTAAGTTGTGAGTGTATGACCATACAACAGTATCAAGCCAGTGGCAGTATGGTAAACAACTCGCATTAGTCCATCCTCTTACCATTCCAGGCCAAAGATCCCGTAGAAGACGGTGCTGTGTATGTCTCGGCCCTCCAGTACGAAGACACTACGCAGCACATTGAGGTGTAGCTCGTAGTCAGGAACGGAGCACACCAGCCTGGCCTTCAGGAAGGACGTCCACTTCCTCTGCAAGGTCCTCTGGCCCCCCCAGTCACCCTGGAGGGAAGAGAGCGAGGTGAGAGATAAACAGGTCATCAGAGTCACACAAACACACATCAACACAGGTTCTCTCATGTTCATACATACCTATACCACGCACTCATACGTTATACACACAGAGACAGGTGCACACACACACACTAACACAACCACAACTACACAATAGAAGCATTACCAAGTACCACTGAATGAGAGTGTTTGGTTCTGGCTCAAAGTGTGCCTACTTGAGCATATTTACTCTAATTGCATTTCGGGCAGCAGCAACAACAGCATAGGAGGCGCTCGGAGGCGATGGCATTGAGAAAAAGCCTGAATAGACAGATTGTGCCCCTCATTTAGAGCAGAGACTTCTCGTCTCTTTGTTTGTTGGGGTTTTAATAGATCACCACTGGGCACACATTGTGTGATTCAATGTTGTTTCTACTTCATTTCAATGAAATGTGCCCAGTGGGTTGCTCTTCATTTCTGTTTTTACATAAAAACATATTTCTACCCAGCCTCAGTACTTTATCCTTCAGACAATACAGTAGTCACAGTAAACAAAGCAAATTAAACAAACACAAAACAGCACACGTTACTCATACAGTACCAGTCCAACGTTCTAGAACACCTACTCATTCAAGACCTTTTCTTTATTTTTTTTTACTATTTTCTACGTTGTAGAATAGTAGTGAAGACATCAAAACTATGAAATAACACATATGGAATCATGTACTGTAGTAACCAAAAAAAGTGTTAAACAAATCAAAATATATTTCAGTTTTGAGATCCTTCAAAGTAGCCACCCTTTGCCTTGATGACAGCTTTGCACACACTTGGCACTCTCTCAACCAGCTTCATGAGGTAGTCACCTGGAATTAATTTCAATTAACAGGTGTGCCTTGTTTAAAGTTCATTTGTGGAAATTCTTTCAGCTAGGGCCGATAGCTTTTTGGGCTGCGAGCCAAATAGGCCTGCCTCAAGCATGGACGCCACATCTGGCAACTGGGTGGCTCTGCAGTAGACCGTACACCGTAGATGCTGGTTGCCGATGGAAAGGAGGTTGGGGATTTGCTGAGAAGCAGACAGACCTGTGGCACGCCTCCAGTTGTGGTCTGGCTAGCGACTAATGTGAACTCTGTGTCTGCGGATCTGTCGCCGCCACAACTGTCATCATCATGGGCGACTGCCACTGTGCCATTGGGGTGAATCGAGCCCACCCCCAGATTTAAATCTGCATGGGCTGCTGTGGCCCAGTTAGGGCTGGATCCATCACATTCTACCCCCCACCATCGCCACTACCACAGAGCAGACATGTCCCCATTTCCAGAAAGCTGAATTTTTGTATATAGAGGTACTGCAAGCATGAAACAATGGAGATTACAGTTACACCAGGCACAGCCAAAGAGAGAGGAGGAGGAGTGAAAAAAACAGCCTTCTGTATCTCCAGGAGTGGTTTCTGGGCATGCTGATCTCCAATGAAATGAGGTGGTGAGAGAGGGAGTGGGAGGAAGAGAGGGGGAGAGGAGAGAAAATGACAGACAGAGAGAGAGAGAGAGAGAGAAAGGGGGAGAGAAAGAAAGACTGCCATTGGAGCAGGTTTGGGTGGGCTTCTACTCTGCCTGGCAACAGTGGCACACCAAGGAACCCCTCAGAAAGCAGCCGAGATGGCTGGTCTGAGGCACTGCATCACAGTGCTAGCTGTGCCACTAGAGAACCTGGTTCGAGTCCAGGCTCTGGCGCAGCCGGCAGCGACCGGGAGACCCATGGGGTGGCTCACAATTGGCCGAGCATCATCCGGGTTAGGGGAGGGTTTGGCCGGCAGAGATGTTCCTGTCCCATCGCGCACTAGCGACTTCTGTGGTGGGCCGGGAGCAATGCACGCTGACAGGGTCGCCAGGTGTAAGGTGCGTCTGGCTTCCGGGTTAAGCAGGCGTGGTGTCAATAAGCAATGCGGCTTAGCTGGGTTGTGTTACTGAGGTTACTCACCACAAAATCTACTTAGCGGAGCTGGATCCCTTCATCACAGGAGCCCTTTTTTAAAAAAGACATTGCTGGAGAAGAGGAAGGAGAGCTGGGGTTCTAGTCCGATTAAGGAAAAGGTCAAACCACCCTCCGCTTCCTACTATTTTACATGCTAATGTACCGTCTCTGGACAATAACCTTTGTGAGATCAGAGCGCAGATGTCCTACAAGAGAGAGATATGAGCGACTGTAACAATCTGCTTTACAGAGACTTGGCTGATGGAGGAGGTGCTTGATCAGGCTATACAGCCTGGCAACATTGGGGTTTCCATACATCATGCAGACATGGAAAAATAACTTTGTGGGAAAAACCAAAGGCGGAGGAGTATGATTCATGATCAACAACTCATGGTTGGATTGTAGAATTGTAGGACTGTACAAACCCTTAAGAGTTTCTGTTCCCCTGACTTGGAATACCTCACAATCAAATGCCAATCCAATTATCTCTGAGAAAATTCACAGCTGTTTGTATCACAGCTGTGTACATCCCCCCCTTAAGCCTACACCACGCTGGCACTCAAGGAATTACACAGGACTTTGAACAAATTGGAAACAGCATATCCCAAGGCCACATCTGTTGTAGCCGGGGACTTGTAAGGAAAATTGCCTTGAAATTCCACCAACACATTTTTTTGCCCCATTCGCGGGAAAAATACATTAGACCAAATCAAATCAAATGTATTTATATAGGCCTTCGTACATCAGCTGATATCTCTGTGATATTCTGCTGTACAGAAACCCAGCCTAAAACCCCAAACAGCAAGCAATGCAGGTGTTGAAGCACGTTGGCTTGGAAAAACTCCCTAGAAAGGCCAAAACATAGGAAGAAACCTAGAGACGAACCAGGCTATGAGGGGTGGCCAGTCCTCTTCTGGCTGTGCCGGGTGGAGATTGTAACAGAACATGTCCAAGATGTTCAAATGTTCATAAATGACCAGCATGGTCAAATAATAGGTCTGGGACAGGTAGCATGTCCGGTGAACAGGTCAGAATTCCAAAGCCGCATGCAGAACAGTTGAAACTGGAGCAGCAGCACGGCCAGGTGGACTGGGGACAGCAAGGAGTCATCATGCCAGGTAGCCCTGGCATTGTTATTCTCTTTTCCAAGATAGATACAAAGCCCTCCTTCTGCAAATCAGACCATGGCTCCATTCTGCTCCTCCCCACCTATAGGCATAAGTTAAATCAGGAAGCACCCGTGGTAATGTCTGCTCATGTCACGTCCTGACCTTAGTTCCTTTTTATGTCTCTATTTTGATTTGGTCAGAGCGTGAGTTGGGGTGGGCATTCTATGTTTTTTTCTGTGTTTTGTACTTCTATGTGTTTGGCCTGGTATGGTTCCCAGTCAGAGGCAGCTGTCTATCGTTGTCTCTGATTGAGAACCATACTTAGATAGCCTGTTCCCACCTGTGTTTGTGGGTAGTTGCTTTCTGTTTTTGTGTCTGCACCAGACAGAACTGTTTTGGTTGTTCTCATTGTTGTTTTGTTAATCAGTGTTCAGTTCCATTAATAAAAGGATGAACACGTACCACGCTGCACCTTCTTCCTCACCTTCTTCCACCAACAGCCGTTACAGTTCAATGCTGGTCTGACCAACCAGAATCCATGCAACAGGATGGTTTTGATCACGCGGACTGGGATATGTTCTGGTCCATCTCTGGGAATAATATAGACGAATACACTAACTCTGTCTCTGGGTTTATTGGTTTGTTTGGATCCCTAGAAGTCCAGCATCCCAGAGTCGCGTCTTCACTGTTGACTTTGAGATGGGTGTTTTGTGGGTACTATTTTATGAAGCTGCCAGTTGAGGACTTTTGAGGCGTATATTTCTCAAACTAGACACTCTTATGTACTTGTCTTCTTGTTCAGTTGTGCTCCGGGGCCTCCCACTCCTATTTCTATTCTGGTTAGAGCCAGTTTGAACTGTTCTATTTCTCAGAACAAGAATAGACTGACGAGTTTCAGAAGAAGTGCTTTGTTTCTGGCCATTTTGAGCCTGTAATCAAACCCACAAATGCTGATGCTCCAGATATTCAACTTGTCTAAAGAATGCCAGTTGTATTGCTTTTTAATCAAAACAACACTTTTCAGCCATGCTAACATAATTGCAAAAGGGTTTTCTAGTGATCAATTAACCGTTTAAAATTATAAACTTGGATTAGCTAACACAACGTGCCTTTGGAACACAGAAGTGATGGTGGCTGATAATGGGCCTCTGTACACCTATGTAGATATTCAATTAAAAATCAGTTTCCAGCTACAATAGTCTTTTACAACATTAACCTCTTGGTCTAAACTGTATTTCTGATCAATTTGATGTTATTTTAATGGACAAAACATTAGCTTTTCTTTCACAAACAAGGACATTTCTAAGTGACCCCAAACTTTAGAACTGTAGTGTAGGTAGAGTTTTGGGGCTCCCGAGTGGCGCAGTGGTCTAAGACACCTCATCTCAATACTAGAGGCGTCACTACAAACCCTGGTTTGATTCCAGGCTGTATCACAACTGGCTATGATTTGGAATCCCATAGGGCGGTGCACAATTGGCCCAGCGTCGCCTGGTTTAGGGTTTGGCCGAGGTAGGCCGTCATTGTAAATAAGAGTTTGTTCTTAACTGACTTGCTTAGTTAAATAAAGGTTAAACAATAAAAGGGCGGGCTTCTGAATCTGGTTGGCGGTTGCAGTTCAAAAATATATCTACTGTTTATTACACCAATAATATGTTCCTTTATTTTTATTACAATTTTTTTCTTTGCTTCCTCTTGGGCCCCGGCAAGCCTCTGCATTTGTCCAGCCCTGAATAGGACCCCAGTTATCACTCAACTAAACAGAGTGCATACCAATAGTGTTGGGTCTGTGACATCCACTTGTATTGGTCATATATTGTCCTCCCCAACCCTCTTTTCACACTGCTGCTACTCTCTGTTTATTGTCTATGTATAGTCACTTTATTTATATATATTTTTATATTTAACATTTATTTAAATAGGCAAGTCAGTTTTAAAGAGCAAATTATTATTTACAATGATAGCCTACCGGGGAACTGCCTTGTTCAGGTTAACGGCCTTGTTCAGGCACAGAACGACCAATTTTCAAGCAAGAGGAAAAACATAATTCAGCAGTCCATTAACCAGTTGTTGTGTATAAGTCTGTGTGTGTGCTGAGGAGTTGACGCTACGAACCCACAGGCGTGGCTCTCTGATGACTTCCAGGCTTTTGGGAGGGAGGGTGTACAATGAGCCTGTCATAGCGAATGTAAGCAATGTCCCCACACATTCTGGCAGTTTTAATGGATGGGATACGTTCTTTCCTCTTCTGGCGCACAGCTTCAGGATAGTCCTCATTGAGGAAGATGTACGTTCCTCTCAAGTTCTTGGCTCTTTACAGAACAGCTACCTTGTCCTTGAACCTTAGGAACTTGAACACTATCGGCCTGTGCCTGTCACCTGGGCCAGAGGTGGGGTCTACAGGTGGGGTCTACAGTCCCATCGAGCTGACCCTGGGAGAACTGAACACTATTCTTCAGGTCCTAGAACTCTCTGGTCAGATCGTCCATTCTTTTATTAGTTGACTCAGTATTTGGACACACCTGAAGTTATTTTCTTGTTGTTGTGACAAAAGCTTGTCGAACTATTTTTGTTAATTTAAAAGATCCTTCACCTGTGATAGAGAGACACCACTGTCCTCAATGGTATTCCCAATGGCTTTGGTCTTTGTCATGGTTGTGATGTAGGCTAACGCTGGTACTCCACGCAGTTCCAGACAGCACAGCTTGCAGAGCCGTTGGAAACAGCAACAAACAGCTGGGATTTAAACAGCCACAAGCCACGTGAATATCCGCGGTCCCAGCCACAAGAGCTATCCGCGTCGCGGGCTGTGTTCAAACTGTCAAGGAAATCTGGCTAGCTGGATATGCTTCACCAAGCAGCAGTTCTTCAGACCTTAGGGTTTGGTTTGGCAGTACGTGTGTAATTGGTTCTTCAAGCTTCTGAGATTGAGGTGAATCCCACATGTGAGATCTCACTCATAATATCAGAGAACCTGGGTTACGCAAGTAATCTTGAGGTTCCTTGTGTTTGATACCGTTACATTCATTCCATTACAGCCATTGAGCCATTTCTCCACT
Organism: Oncorhynchus keta; assembly: GCF_023373465.1. Classification (NCBI taxonomy): domain Eukaryota; kingdom Metazoa; phylum Chordata; class Actinopteri; order Salmoniformes; family Salmonidae; genus Oncorhynchus; species Oncorhynchus keta. The sequence continues at coordinate 45,141,918 of NC_068444.1, forward strand.
TTCCCCCTCCATTGAGTTGGGCAACCCCTAATGCCATAACACATGTCCCCCTTCAGGCCTACCTTGCAGATGCGGGCCACCCGTGCCACCCTGGTCTGGCTGGGGTAGGCCATCTGCTCCTGGCTCCTCTCTGTGAAGAAGAAGTAGATCTTGTCGTCGTCGCCCACTGAGCTGTTGACACTCTCCTTCAGCAGCGCCGAGCCCACAAAGTCCGCCTCTGCTCACGCAATGACAAAAACAGATCATCACACTGTGTACATTCTGTCCAACTCCTGGCAAAGCACATACTATGGAGAGATTCATGTTAATTGTCATCATCATACCATACCACCTACTGATACAGAGATAATGTAGGTGGAAAGCAAGGATAACCACAGTATATGAATTAGAGTATGCTAAGGTGAAGGCAGAGCTTGTATTATGAAGGAATGACTATTAAATGCCCTATGTTTTCAGCCAGTACTTAGTACCACACTTGGGATCAAATAATTAGATTTATAATATTTACTGCATTTTAATGACTTTCATATACATTTCAAAACAATTACTTGGACAACGTTAATTTGAAAATACAAGTAGTTCAATATTTCCGGAATGTATTTGGAAATTGGAATGTATTGTCATGTATTTACAACGAACTACCGGTATTTGAAGTAATGTATTTTCAAATACTAATACTTTACCCATTGAAGACCCCACCCAGTTTGACTTGCATGTTTAGGTCAGCCCAAGGGGACCCCGAAAAATAGAAATAGTTGTATGTAAATATGCATGTATTTGAACCTAGGTCTGCTTAGTACCATATAGTTGTAGTATAATGAATCAGAATTACAGATTACATTGGTATTCCAAAATTGCATAGCTGTACAGATCAAACAGGACCACAGTGCCCGGTTCAGGGGCGTATGCATGGGTGGGTCTGGGTGGACACAGGCCCACCCACTGGGGAGCCAGGCCCACCCAATCAGATTGAGCAAAAACAAAAAAAGAATACATTATTATTTACAAAAATGCTTCTCCACACATCAACAAATTTCTGGCTATGCCCCTGGTCCGGTCTGGAGCGTGAAGTCAAGAGCTCTGTTGGTCAGCTACTGCGTAGCAACCTAGTGATGCCAAAACCCTGGTCTGCCCGAGAAAGCCTATATAAATTACAATCTCCCGAACACATTTTTTTTTAGATGGACGTTTTGGGCTCCCCAAGGTGAATTAAGTTCATTACAAATTGAGACATTTAAGTAAATAGTGATCCATTCTGACCACAACATTTGTCGTCACGCACGACACACGACAAATGTCGTCACACACAAATCACACAGACCAATCACGGGCCAGCAGGCTATGAGAAGGCTCCATAGACGTTAAGGTTAACTCTATCAGGCAGGATGAAAATGACTATATCGACCTTAATCTTTTGCGAGTTATGGCCACTTTCATCATGATCCTTAGATAGTTTTTGGTGCCATTCAGCCCCATTCAGCAATACGGCACGTTTCAAATTCAAATACTTCTGCCGATCAGGAGAAATACGCGGATGACGTCAGCACTGTCACTATCTACTGGTTTTAATGTATATGGGAACAAACCACAAAATGAAACCAATGTCTATAAGATAACGGATGGGTCAGCCTCTCTTTACCCAGCAGCCATCTGGTGGGGGCCTCCTCTGTCCTCAGAGTGGGGAAGGGGAAGTTCCGACGGACATCCGGAGAACTGCGGAACTCATACTGGGAGGCTGAGAACATCTCACCGTCTGCAATCAGGACCAGAGAGATGGAGGGATCAAAGAGAGAGAACACAGAACAGGGGATAGATGAGTGTCTCTCAGTTCATTCTGAGTGGTGGGTTAGGGCAAAATAGTGCAGCCCAGGGGGTAGATTAGGGTTCTTACCCACAAGGAGGCCGGTGTAGCCCTTGGCTGGGTCGTAGGGACACCTGTCCCTGCCCTCTTCGAAGCCAGAGGAGAAACTGAAGCGTTCCACGTCCTGGTAGAAAAGAGAAGAGAGAGGATCAATAACTACTGTAGAGGAATATAAATCAAACCATAAATCAAACCATCACCAAAGCAGGTAACCCAGCATTCTAATAGAGCACTTCAGTATGAATCATAATACCCATAAAACCTAGCGGTCAAATACGGAAATGGTTCCAATCGATTTTACATCCTTAATTTTCCCATAAGGGAAACACTTAAAAGAATCAAATCAAAGTGTATTTGTCACATGCGCCAAATACAGTCAAACACAGTGAAATGATTACTTACAAAATAAGGGCTGTGTTTTATGTATTTATTTAACTAGGCAGTTAGGAACAAACTCTTATTTTCAATGACGGCCTAGGAACAGTGGGTTAACTGTCATGTTCAGAGGCAGAACAACAGATTTTTTCCTTGTTAGCTCAGGGATTCGATCTTGCATCCTTTCAGTTACAAGCACAACGCTCTAACCACTAGGCTACCCTGCCGCCCCTTTTGTGTAAGCTTAACCTGGCTTCTGTGGTCGAAAAAGTACCCAATGTCATACTTGAGTACCGTAATTTCCGAACTATAAACCGCTACTTTATTCCCACACTTTGAACCTCGCGGTTTATACAATGACGCGGCTAATTTATGGATTTTTCCCGCTTTCACAAAATTCATGCCGCCAAAATACTGAGCACCGTCACATAATGTGACGTAAATCGAGCGCGCTCAAACTTCCCATCATTCTGATTACGGTAGTAATGTTGTCACCCTCATCATGGCAAAGACACTGAGAAATGCATATGATGCAGCTTTCAAGTTGAAGGCGATCGATCTGACTGTTGGAATAGGAAATAGAGCTGCTGCATGGGAGCTTGGCCTTAAATGAGTCGATGATAAGACGTTGGAAACAGCAGCGTGAGGAACTGACTCAGTGCAAAAATAAAACAAAAGCTTTCAGAGGGAAGAAAAGCAGATGGCCCAAAGTATTTGCAGCCACTCGACATCAGTGTAAATCGTGCATTTAAGGTGGCGCTCCTTGTTCAGTGGGAGGCTTTGGTGACAAGTGGGGAGAAATCCTTCACTAAAACGGGCCGCAGGCGAAGAGCATCTTATGGTCAAGTCTGCCAGTGGGTCCTGACAGCGTGGAGCATTGTCAAAAAATCCACTATCATCAACGGGTTTCGAAAGGCTGGACTGCTGCGTGTTGAAGGGGCAGCATGAGCTCAGCGGGGTATTTGCCTCCGGATGAAAGTGAGGAGAGCGACAATGAAAACGATCCAACATCGGATGAAGCAATTCTGAGGCTTTTCAACTCCGACACCGAAGGAGATGACTTCAGTGGTTTCAGTGCACAGGAGGAGGAAGATAGTGACCAATGACTTTCTTGGTAGGCTACTGTTTTAATTTTTGTTACAAGCCGTGTTTCGTTAAAGCCTATTTTTTTTTGTTACAACACCGTGTTTCGTTTAAAGGCTGTGTAAAGTTCATTTATTATAGACATGTGCGGCTTATTTATGTACAAAATACATATTTTTTAATAATTCAGTGGGTGCGGTTTATATTCAGGTGCGCTTAATAGTCCAGCAATTACGGTAGATACCTTAATAGAAAATGACTTAGTAAAAGTGAAAGTCACCCAGTAAAATTATACTTGAGTAAAAGTCAAAGTATTTGGTTTTAAATATACTGAAGTATCAAAAGTAAATGTAGCTGACGACCCTCCCAACTCCGCCCACCGGCATCCTAATAAGGAAACAAGAACAAAGAGAGAATACAGCAGACAGAGTGGGAGGGTCGTCAGTATAGCTACAAGGAAAGGTAATGTAACCTTATTTAGTCCTATTTGCATTGGTGGGTTTTAAATGAATTGTTATTCACACATTTGTTTTTGAGGTAGAAATACTGATGCCAAATTGCCAACATTACTCCAGAACCAATGGGTGAGCCTGAGTCTTATCAACTCTTATCACCTCCACTAGGAAAGCTGTTTCAACTTCCTGTAATATTTCAGTCATTGCAGGAAGTCCAGAAGAGCAGGAGTGCGTGAAGGGTTTTGTCCCAGCCCAACTCTAACACCTGATAATCAACATAACAAATCACAACGATAGGCTATGATTTCTAGTCAGGTATGCTTTGTAATCAGGGATGGCAGCGTAGCCTAGTGGTTAGAGCGTTGGACTAGTAACCGGAAGGTTGCGAGTTCAAACCCCCGAGCTGACAAGGTACAAATCGTTCTACCCCTGTCGTTCTACCCCTGAACAGGCAGTTAACCCACTGTTCCCAGGCCGTCATTGAAAATAAGAATATGTTCTTAACTGACTTGCCTGGTTAAATAAAGGTAAAATGAAAAATGAAATACTGTAGATGTTATATATAACGCATGCTCCACTCTCAAGTTGAACTTGTTGACTGATGCCAAGGCGGTGGTTGCGAAGATGAAGGGAACAGCTGCAGACCAGAAGACTGTAGCCAAGGCATCACTGGTCCACACCTGCCCTGTCCTATCTATTTGTAAGTTAATGTACTGGCCTCTGTGGTGCACATTACAATATGTGTTGTAATTTGTTGCATCATATTGCTTAGTTTATCATTTGTGTCAACTTTGAATTCAATCTTAGCCACAGATTGTTAACGTACTTCATTTTGTACTTTACCTTTTATAGACATTCAAGCAACACTTTGAGAGCATGTATCTGTAAGTCTTCAATGGTCCCAGTGCTGGTTGATGTGCAGGCCTAAGTGACCACACAAATGGAACTCCAGCTAGGGTAAGATTCTTTCATCATTCACACACAGTAGACATAGTCCATGCTTTTGTCACTTACAGGTTAGACTACTGCAATGCTCTACTTTCCGGTTACCCGGATAAAGCACTAAATAAACTTCAGTTAGTGCTAAACACGGCTGCTAGAATCTTGACTAGAACCAAAAAAATGTGATCCTCTTACTCCAGTGCTAGCCTTTCTACACTGGCTTCCTGTTAAGACAAGGGCTGATTTGAAGGTTTTACTGCTAACCTACAAAGCATTACATGGGCTTGCTCCTACCTATCTTTCCAATTTGGTCCTGCAGTACATACCTACACTTACGCTACAGTCACAAGACGCAGGCCTCCTTACTGTCCCTAGAATTTCTAAGCAACAGCTGGAGGCAGGGCTTTCTCCTATAAGAGCTCCATTTTTATGGAATGGCCTGCCTACCCATGTGAGAGACGCAGACTCTGTCTCAACCTGGCCGGTTCCCCTCTCTCCACTGGGATTCTCTGCCTCTTCTCAGCCTCTGAGTCACTGGCTTACCATGCCGTTCCTAGGAGGGGTGCATCACTTGAGTGGGTTGAGTCACTGACGTGATCTTCCTGTCCGGGTTGGCGCCCCCGCTTGGGTTGTGCCGTGGCGGAGATCTTTGTGGGCTATACTCGGCCTTGTCTCAGGATGGTAAGTTGGTGGTTGAGGATATCCCTCTAGTGGTGTGGGGGCTGTGCTTTGGCAAAGTGGGTGGGGTTATATCCTGCCTGTTTGGCCCTGTCCGGGGGTATCGTAGGATGGGGCCACAGTGTCTCCCGACCCCTCCTGTCTCAGCCTGCAGTAGTTTATGTGTCGGGGGGCTAGGGTCAGTCTGTTATATCTGGAGTATTTCTCCTATTTTATCTGGTGTCCTGTGTGAATTTAAGTATGCTCTCTCTAATTCTCTCTTTCTCTCTCTCGGAGGACCTGAGCCTTAGGACCATGCCGCAGGACTACCTGGCCTGATGACTCCTTGCTGTCCCCAGTCCACCTGGCCGTGCTGCTGCTCCAATTTCAACTGTTCTGCCTGCAGCTATGGAAGGAACCTTGACCTGTTCCCCGGACGTGCTACCTGTCCTAGACCTGCTGTTTTCAACTCTCTAGAGACAGCAGGAGCAATAGAGATACTCTGAATGATCGGCTATGAAAAGCAGAATGACATTTACTCCTGAGGTGGTGACCTGGTGCACCCTCAACAACCACTGTGAGTGTTATTATTTGACCCCGCTGGTCATCAATGAACATTTGAACATCTTGACCATGTTCTGTTCTAATCTCCACCCGGCACAGCCAGAAGAGGACTGGCCACCCCTCATAGCCTGGTTCCTCTCTAGGTTTCGTCCTAGGTTCTGGCCTTTCTAGGGAGTTTTTCCTAGCCACTGTGCTTCTACACCTGCATTGCTTGCTGTTTGGGGTTTTAGGCTGGGTTTCTGTACAGCACTTTGTGACATCAGCTGATGTCAGAAGGGCATTATAAATACATTTGATTGACATAGTGTCAACAAAATGCTGTCTTCAATGCTTAAGGCCAGGCACCACACCCTCATAGGGTACTTTCCCCCCCTTAATCATATCACAATCAACTTTTACCAGTTAAATGTAGACACAAATGTATGAATATTTTATATGAAACATTTCTGAAATATGTTATTAAAATATGCAAATATTTTCATATCGCGCAAATCCATTTTTCAGGACACTGGATGAAGTCAGACTAAATATTTTGATTTCATTTTAAGACACTTCATGATGGGACTTGTCCAGAGCAGATTGTGGATAAATACATTTTTAATCTTTCTATCTGTAAAAATACAAAAGACATGTATGTAAAATGCATTTTGGCATATTTTTCCAAAGAAAATCATCTATAATAAAAAAAAAAAAAAAAAAGTATTTCAACAATTCCCTCTGGGTAGGTCTGGAGAATATATCTATTCAGATGCTTCTGAAGCTGAGAAAAATTAGTTGATGTGTGGGAAGAGTCTGCCCTTCGGGAAATTGCAGTTAAAGACAAGTACACTGAATTTCGACTACCAAACGTCTATTCAGAAAGGGGAAAGGGCAACCTAGTTGCCTAGTCAGTTGTTCAACTCAATGTATTCAACTGAAATGTGTCTTCCACATTAAACCCAACCCTTCTGTGACCCAATAACCATCTGTTCAAAGTAAGTTACTAATATAGACCAGTTTGTAACAATCTCTATGAAATGGGCATTTAAATTGTGTCATTTAATGTAGTGAGACTTCAAATCATTGATGTATCTCAATTTTTTAGGTGTTTAAAATTCATTAAAATGTTGAAGGTAGTATGATAAACTAAGAAAATATACATTTTCATCAAGTTTTTGTCATTTTTATGTTTACTTTTTGAAAATACTAATATTAATGGACCAAAATACCAACAAATCTCAAAATTGAAAGGTAGATGCAAGAATGTCATTTCATTCTGTGGTGACTGGCCTTAAATTCACAGATCACCGCACCTGCCCATCTGTAAACAGCCCATCTATCTCCCTACCTCATCCCCATACTCTATTGATTTATTTATCTTGCTCCTTTGTACCCCAGTATCTCTACTTGCACATTCATCTTCTGCACAACAATCACTCGTGTTTAATTGCTATATTGTAATTACTTCGCCACCATGGCCAATTTATTGCATTATCTCCCTTATCTTACCTCATTTGCACACACTACTGTATATATACTTTTTCTACAGTATTATTGACTATGTTTTGTTTATTCCATGTGTAACTCTGTGTTGTTGTATGTGTCGACTTGCTATGCTTTATCTTGGTCAGGTAGCAGTTGCAAATGAGAACTTGTTCTCAACGAGCCTACCTGGTCAATAAAAAATAAAAATACATGTAAAAAAGTGATATTGTGTATGGCTCAATATGTTGAAATGCTGTGATCACTCATCGCCTTTAATGTTGTGATTCACATACACACAATGAGCATGATATGAATGCTGCAACTGACAGAATGACTACGCTGAGACCCCGATTGCGACTGGACATTGGGCGGATTTTTGTGACAATGACCTAAAAAGGGGTGGAGAAACACACACCCCATTTTATGTTTATTCCATGACCAACCATCCCTCTAGCGACCCCTTATTCCAGACTATGCCATTTATGCCCGACGGTCCCTCGAACTTCGCACACTTTGGAACTCTCCATCTTGTCTCTTCTAAACCCACCCTACCTTCCCAATTTCCCTATGCTGCTTCCATCACTACTACTTTTGATTTGATTACATCTGTTTCTGCTACCTTTGTTTTTGCCTGTGTAATGCAGTTCTCATGCTGGTCACAATTGACAGCAGCAACACGGACCCGTCAAATTGACAAGATGGGTGTTGACACAGCTGCGTGTAGGCATGGCTTCCTTGTTTTGAGTCGGTTTCTCATTCTGCTGGTGTTGAGCTAGTCTTTTAGATTAAACATACCTTACACACCCAGTTGTTTCTCCATTTGTATCTCACCCACCAAAAATCACAACATGCCGTTTTACATGTTGTTATTAGTGCTGGTCTAATTCCTCAAATGGAAAAGCAGGAGAATCTGGGCTCTCTCGGATATGTTAGTAATAATAATTAATACCGTGCTCTTCGATGTCCCAGGTTCCTGGCATTGATGAATAAATAATGTAATTTTTACTTCAAGTCAGATATGTTATGTATGAAAGGCATATGTACGCATTGTTTACTATTTTGATCTATTTAATTGATGTAATTGTTCGAGTGGCCTAGAATTCGTAGCACATTGTAAATATCTGACTGCTACTAGGTTAGTATTATGTACAAGACACAAGACCAAATGCATAAATAAGACAACAAATATTAGTTAAATAAAATATCGAACAGTAAATGAAAATGTTCAACATATCTTTCATCTTGGATCAAGGAAGCTAGTAGCCAGCTAGCTGACAGCAAAGGTGTCAACTACAGATGACGTGCAGGAGCTTGCAGGGATTTGTAGTGTTGCAGGACGTCTCATTTGATGCTAATTAGCATTTGTCCGAGAGAGATTTACGCTGTTATCAAAACATCACACCAGGGAAAGCCTACATGAAACACAGACCTTGTTTGAAGTGGTCCCCGTAGGGAAAAATGGATGGTGAAAAAAGATTTGGATCCATTTCTGTGTTTGACCACTAGTTTCTATGGGTTTTATGACGTGTCCACAGTGGGGCTCTATGGGCAGTTTGTTGGGAGCCTGAATGTAAACCAGGGAATCCCGAGCAAAAGGAAGGACAGCTCTTACTATGTAAGCACAGAGGGGCCTGAAGGCGTGCGTGCCACAGACGTACAGGTGAGTCTCATTGTACCTCTGCAGGAAGCGGATGTGATTGTAACAATCTGTCTGTAGGAGAGACACAACAGTGTGGTTATACATCTATACAACATCCACCTAATCTTGAAGGCTAACACATTCACTTGACTCCTTCGTGATCAGAAATACATTGTTACATTATAATAACAACACCACATAATTGTTATACGAGATAGGGCCATCGAATAAAGAGGGAAAGAGTCAGAAGCAGAGAGAGATAGTTTGTGTGTTGAGCAGCGGGTGCTACTACACGCCATTGGTTATACCTGATTGTCTTTTCCTTTGTTGAGACACTGCTTCTTCTGCTCTTCCGAAGCTTCCCAATCAATCTGCAAACATCGGGAGACAATAATGACCACCCAGTGGGAGCATGGGGCAGTGTACCATGGCAATACTTGAATACTCCATTTTATTACTCCAGTTACTCCCATCAACGACATCATTGTGTTTTAAGCTATTCTATTGGCCCGTGAGTAAACTTGCCACCTACATTTAATCCAATAGTCACACTGCAAAAAATGTACCTATTATAGGATTTACTGAATCTCCTTAAGGCTATTATTAGCCAGGCCAGTTTAAGAGTTGTGAAAGAGAAAAAGATTTGTGAAGGAGAAAAAGAGTTGTGAAATAGGATTAGTTTTGCCATTGCAACATATCGGTTATATGATATGTTGTGCTGTCACAGCTAACCAGTTTAGCAGTTATAAAACAATACAACTTTGTTGCCCATTGAAACGGAAAGTTAGCGTCCAGGCTGGTGCTCACCGTGAGATTGCCAGGTGTAGAGATGTTGGTGGTGTCCAGGGCGTAGAGAGCCCCCCTGGCCCCTACATACAGCACACCATTGTCCTCCTCCAGTAGCAGTGTGCTGTAGTTCTGAGATGGGCTGCTGAACCGCTGGCAACCCAGGAGACCTGAAAACAAACACACAAACTTACTGAGACTTTGGGGCAATTTAACTGAGCCTGCAATGTGGTATTTGCACAGTTTTCCAATGGCCAAATAAAGTCACAGAATGGTTTTGGTACTGGAAAAACCTATAATTACTATTACTACTGCCAAGCACAGGTACAGTTGAAGTCGGAAGTTTACATACACTTAGGTTGGAGTCATTAAAACTCGTTTTTCAACCACTCCACACATTTCTTGTTAACAAACGATAGTTTTGGCAAGTCGGTTAGGACATCTACTTTGTGCACGCCACAAGGAATTCTTCCAACAATTGTTTACAGACAGATTATTTCACTTATAATTCACAATTCCAGTGGGTCAAAAGTGTACATACACTAAGTTGACTGTACCTTTAAACAGCTTGGACAATTCCAGAAAATTATGCCCTGGCTTTAAAAGCTTCTGATAGGCTAATTGACATCATTTGAGTCAATTGGAGGTGTACCTGTGGATGTATTTCAAGGCCTACCTTCAAACTCAGTGCTTCTTTGCTTGACATCATCGGGAAAACAAAAGAAATCAGCTAAGACCTCAGAATATAAATTGTAGACCTCCACAAGTCTGGTTCATCCTTGGGAGCAAATTCCAAACGCCTGAAGGTACTACTTTCATCTGTACCATCAATAGTACGCAAGTATAAATACCATGGGACCACGCAGCCGTCATACAGCTCAGGAAGGAGACGCATTCTGTCCTAGAGATGAGCGTACTTTGGTGCGAAAAGTGCAAATCAATCCCAGAACAACAGCAAAGGACCTTGTGAAGATGCTGGAGGAAACGGGTACAAAAGTATCTATATCCACAGTAAAACGAGTCCTATATCGACATAACCTGAAAGGCCTCAGAAAGGAAGGAGTCACTGCTCCAAAACCACCATAAAAACGTCAAACTACAGTTTGCAATTGCACATGGGGACAAAGATCATACTTTTTGGAGAAATGTCCTCTGGTCTGATGAAACAAAAACTGTTTGGCCGCAATGACCATCGTTATGTTTGGAGGACCAAGGGGGAGGTTTGCAAGCCATAGAACACCATTCCAACCATGAAGCACGGGGGTGGCATCATTATGTTTTGGGGGTGATTTGTTGCAGGAGGGACTAGCTGGCATCATGAAGAAAGAAAATTATGTGGATATATTGAAGCAACATCTCAAGACATCAGTCAGGAAGTTAAAGCTTGGTCGCTTCAACTTCCAAAGTTGTGGCAAAATGGCCGAAGGACAGCAAAGTCAAGGTATTGGACTGGCCATCACAAAGCCTTGACCTCAATTCTATAGAAAATTTGTGGACAGAAATGAAAAAGCATGTGCGAGCAAGGAGGCCTACAAACCTGACTCGGTTACACCATCTCTGTCAGAAGGAATGGCCGAAATTCATCCATCTTATTGTGGGAAGCTTATGGAAGGCTACCCAGAAACATTTGATCCTGTCTGGTATGCGTAAATGGCTGCAAGGGAGTCTGGCGCAGGAGAGCAGAAATTGGGTAGCAGGCGAACCAAAAGCACACGGCACAATGAACACGAAATACAAAATGGGTATACATAACCCAGCGCAACCAGACTAACGTGCGCATACATCAAAACAGATAAACAATACCACACAAAGACATGGGGGAAACAGAGGGTTAAATACACAACACATAATGAGGGACAATGAGAACCAGGCGTGTGGGAAAACGAGACAAAACAAATGGAAAATTAAAAATGGATTAGCGATGGCTAGAAGGCCGGTGGCGTCAACCGCCGAACACTGTCCAAACAAGGAGAGGAATCGACTTCGGAAGAAGTCTTGACAGACCCAAGTAAAAAAAATTAAAGGCAATGCTACCAAATACTAACTGAGTGTATGTAAACTTTTGACCCACTGGGAATGTGATGAAAGAAATAAAAGCTGAAATAAATCATTCTCTCTACTATTATTCTGACATTTCACATTCTTAAAATAAAGTGGTGATCCAAATTGACCTAAGACAGGGAATTTGTACTACGATTAAATGTCAGTGATTGTGAAAAAATTACTTTAAATGTCTTTGGCTAAGGTGTATGTAAACTTCCGACTTCAACTGTACATGCTTCCACTTTTCAGAATAAGAAAACATTATGTTGGGTCTGGTATTATTCTTGTATTCGGGTATATGTCTTGCCTCATAGAATGAAACTGTCTGTACTTAAAGTTGTACTTAAAGTAATATAGTTGGAAAATTATGCACATACTTTCTCTTTACAATGGTTTCTGTGACACTTTAGCAGGCTGTGTTTTCTACTAATTCTTTCTCTTTTCCAGTATCTTAACTCTGCCCCTATGCTCCATACACAGCTGCAGTATAGACTCTCTATCAGAAGTAAAGGAGTGTAACAAATTGACTGAAACAAACGTTCATCTGTCCCCAGTAAATCAATGGGCGCAACGAAATTAACATAAATTCCCTTATTACTGCGAGCAGCCTGGGACACACTCCCATCAATTCACCAGAGAAAGGAGGGTGGAGGAGGATAGAGGAAGGAAAAAGAGAAGCACACAGGGAGGAGAGGATAAAAGAGAGGAGGGTAGAATGTGTGCTATATTATTATACCCATCTGCACCACGCTGACTCATATTACTCAGTGTATTTTCCATTGTTCCTCTCTCCTTCTGTCCATCCCTCCCTCGTCATCTCTCACTTATTCACACTCTCTGTCAGCTTCCATCTCCGTCTTAATCGCTCTTTCTCTTTCTATCCCGTATCCTCACGTTTGAATCTTGATCTTCAAACTCCATCAATTAACTTTCAGCGCTCCTATATCAAATGAATATCTGCTATCTTGTCGCTAAATAAGACCACATCTTATTATTGCAGCAACCTCAATGAAAACAATGACCTCTCTTCACATCTCATATGGAGGGCAGTTTGCCCCCAATTCAGACGTTCTAGACTGCTGATCAAATATTTAGTTGGATGAGTTTCCATGAATGAAGGGAAAAACACAAAAGGAATGAATGTGTTAACCCTGTGTTGTTTGTGTGCTGTATTTTTTTCCCCAAGGGATATGAAGCGCAGACGCTGTACAATATGTACAACCCATAGGAACATGCAATGGTTTTGAGCGGGCGCTGTGCATATTCAACAAATATGAAAAGAGGCTCCCGTGAGGTATATTGAAACAATGTTTTGAGTCTTTGGTCTTCTAACGGTCAAACAAAACATACACTTGGAAATATAGATTTGCAGGGTGCCAAGGCACACTATACACACAGTAATGCCAGTCAGATTGATTATGTTATTCTAATAGGGTTAAAGACATGCTCCGGTACTTTGGTGGCTATAAAGTATTTTTTAAATCTCCCACTTTGGGCTGGATGTATCAATGTGTAGTTCATACATGCAGAATCTTTATGCAGAATTATTGTCTTGCCTTAATTAGTCACAAAATCCCTAGTTTGAAAGCAATTGTTTTTCTGGGAGCTGTGCTGCACTATTTTTCCTACATTTTCCCCCATGTGGGCCAGCCCCTTAGCAATTCCAGTTCAACCAATGAGCTTCAGCCCCTCGCCATATGAGTGACAGCTAGAAAGATGCACATGATGCACCCACAGCAGAGCTGGAGAGAGAGCAATGAAAAGGTCCACATATCTGCACATATGTGACAGAGTATGTCACTTTCGGGAAGCACTTTTGGCTCGTGAGCTCTACTTTCAGAACTACTGGCTGAAAAGTACACAAACAAATCGGAGAATCCCTTTAATAATGTAATTAAATGCATTACTGAAGTTTTGGACAAAAAAGTCAATACATCTCTGTGGACAGGTGCACAATTACAAATACCTCAACCACCCTCGCAGACTGCAATGGCTAAAATGAATTTGGGACTGCCAGTTACTACAACAAATACTACATGTTGCTGTCACTGGTTAAGTCACTTTGATATAATGTCAAACCTCTTTGAAGACCCCCTTCCCACACAAACAACCTAAATAGTCTCTCAGGGATACAATGGTGATACTATGAGTAGCACCCATGACTATAACCAGACTGAGTCGGTGTCAACCCACTGCCCACCCCCTATGTCTTGAGGGCACCAGGCAGCCAGGCAGGCAGAGAGCTAGTCAGACAAGCAGGCAGAGAGCTAGGCAGCCAGGCAGGCAGAGAGACAGGAAGCCAGGGAGGCAGAGAGCTAGTCAGACAAGCAGGCAGAGAGCTAGGCAGCCAGGCAGGCAGAGAGACAGGCAGCCAGGCAGGCAGAGAGCTAGGCAGACAAGCAGGCAGAGAGCTAGGCAGCCAGGCAGGCAGAGAGACAGGCAGCCAGGCAGGCCGGCAGAGAGCAAGGCAGCCAGGCAGGCAGAGAGCTAGTCAGACAAGCAGGCAGAGAGACAGTCAGCCAGGCAGACAGAGAGCTAGGCAGACAAGCAGGCGGAGAGACAGGCAGAGCCATGAGTGAGCCATGATATGATCTCTTCTCCACTCACGAACTCAAAGGTCAGGACACACTGGGGGGATTATGAGGAGAGGTAGGTGCATTCACGACACAGCAGGACACAAACACATTGACAGATGTGCGTGCACACAGACACAAATACACACAGGCGCAGGAAGACAGACAGACACACACATACAGACACACACTCACACCATAACTGTCCCTTTCTAAACAACCCAACTTGAACCCCACAGGAATGGTATGTTTAGTCTAAGATTACAATGATAGCCCATGGCTATCACAATGATAGCCCATGGCAATGTAAAACACATTTCATTTTTCACTTATTCTATGAGTCATCCAAGAGTGTGCACGAGAAGTGGCTTGGATTCTACATAAAATAAATAGTGGCAGACCATATGACGTAACATGCCACGCATGATGACAATGATGAGGATGACGCAAAATGGCCGCCACCCAAGGCAGTTGGGGGCGAAGATTCCTTGATGTCTGTTTGAAGCCTGACCAATGAGCTGCTCCGAAGGCAATGTTCTGAGGCCAAACAAGCACATATGTACAGCTATGACAATTGTGGAATTTTGGGTAACAATTAATTGTCATGCTAATGACCAAGGTATATGTCATAATTTATTTGTATGTTATTAATTTTTTAAGCTTGTAATGTATCATAATGCATCTTTGAAAATGACCTACGACATACCTAATCAATACAGCACAGCTTTGGTGACACCTTGTCTCAAAAACAAATGGTTTTGACAGCGTGGAACTTTTGGAATTGATGCTCCTCTGCCTTTCTGCACGTAAAAAAATGTTCAAAGTTTATTGGGTAAATCTACTTGAAAATAAAGTTGAATCCCCCCTCCTACAACAAATGTACTAAAATGATTATGACAAGACAAACCAAGGTCGGTTACAAGATACAATAATTGTGACAGCCCTACACATAAGTATTAGGAAGGCCCGCCTTCTCCTGACTAAGCAAAAAGACAGGTAGAAAGAGGGAGAGAGAGAGAGAGAGAGCGAAAGAGACATATATTGGCTTGCGGTTCCTGCTCTAAACCCACAGCACAAGCTGCACATTGGGCTCTGTTAATCGATGATGAGAGACCACAAAGCGAGGGGGCATGCCAGTTGAATCTGAGCTGAAAGGGCGGTTTCTATTTAACATTGTCGAATGCACCCTGTGTGTACACTGAACACACACACTTTGCATCTATGGCAGTTCACCTGACTCAAAACTCATTCAGTATCTGTGTGTGTGTGAGAGAGAGAGAGAGAGAGAGAGAGAGAGAGAGAGAGAGAGAGAGAGAGAGAGAGAGAGAGAGAGAGACACAGACAGAGAGAGAGAGAGACACAGACAGAGAGAGAGAGAGAGAGAGAGAGAGAGAGAGAGAGAGAGAGAGAGAGAGAGAGAGAGAGAGAGAGAGAGAGAGCGAGAGACACAGACAGACAGAGAGAGAGAGAGAGAGAGAGAGAGACAGAGAGAGAGAGAGAGAGAGAGAGAGAGAGAGAGAGAGAGAGAGAGAGAGAGAGAACCTTGGGGTAAATTGAGCCAGTGGCAAATGTATCATATTGAAGTGTTTTCTTCCCAGGCGTAACGCAAGGCATTATTACTGGGATATGAGGTAACAACAGGGTCTGGCCCATGCTAAAAGTGTTTCAAAAAAAGTATGTTTTATTAGGTGCTAAGACTGTGTTATAAAATGCTTAAAATGATTAAAAGACCAAAAGAGATTGTGATTGTGTTGAAGAGTGTTTAGGAAATAAAGATAGACATGATATAAAAAGTAGTGTTAATACTTAATTCAGTACAGAAATGTGTAGGCGGCTTAACTTGCCCTGTCCTTGGCTCAGTTTACCCCACGCTGTGCCAAGAGAACACCTTTTAAGACAACCTATGGCTTATAAAATGGAATGTTTACATGAATTCTGATTATTTCTAAGCATACAAAGTATTATTTGTTATAATTTGTATTAAGTTAGGGGTAGACCAGCTTTAATATTGCAGATAGAATGTAGCTTCCATCAATGTAATTGTCTGCATCACTTCCAATCATCACTTCCAATATGTTCCTATATTATTTTCCCCTAACCCTACCATCCCTCCCCTAATTAGAGTAAACTAACAGACAACAACACTTAGGCTTCAACTTCCAGAGTATACAGATGAAGTAGGAAGTTTACATACACCTTAGCCAAGTACATTTAAACTCAGTTTTTCACAATTCCTGACATTTAATCCAAGTACAACTTCGCTGTCTTAGGTCTGTTAGGACCACCACTTTATTTTAAGAATGTGAAATGTCAGAATAATAGTAGAGAGAATGATTTATTTAAGCTTTTATTTCTTTCATCACATTCCCAGTAGGTCAGAAGTTTACATACACTCAATTAGTATTTGGTAGCATTGCCTTTAAATAGTTGAACTTGGGTCAAACGCCTTCCACAAGCTTCCCACAATAAGTTGGGTGAATTTTGGCCCCTTCCTCCTGACAGAGTGTAACTGAGTCAGGTTTGTAGGCCTCCTTGCTCGCACACGCTTTCTCAGTTCTGCCCACAAATTTTCTATTGGATTGAGTTCAGAGCTTTGTGATGGCCACTCCAATACCTTGACTTTGTTGTCCTTAAGCCATTTTGCCACAACTTTGGATGTATGCTTGGGGTCATTGTCCATTTGGAAGACCCATTTGCGACCAAGCTTTAACTTGCTGACTGATGTCTTGAGATGTTGCATCAATATATCCACCTAATTTTCTTCCCTCATGAAGCCATCTATTTTGTGAAGTGCACCAGTCCCTCCTGCAACAAAGCACACCCACAACATGATGCTGTCAGCCCCGTGCTTCACAGTTGGGATGGTGCTCTTCGGCTTGCTAGCCCCCCCTTTTTTCTCTAAACATAATGATGGTCATTATGGCCAAACAGTTCTATTTTTGTTTCATCAGACCAGAGGAAATTTCTCCTAAAAGTACGATCTTTGTCCCCATGTGCAGTTGCAAACCATAGTCTGGCTTTTTTATGGTGGTTTTGGAGCAGTGGCTTCTTCCTTGCTGAGCGACCTCTCAGGTTATGTTGATATAGGACTTGCTTTACTGTGGATATAGATACTTTTGTACCTGTTTCCTCCAGCATCTTCACAAGGTCCTTTGCTGTTGCTCTGGGATTGATTTGCACTTTTCGTACAAAAGTATGTTCATCTCTAGGAGACAGAATGCGTCTCCTTCCTGAGCGGTATGACGGCTGCGTGGTCCCATGGTGTTTATACTTGCGTACTATTGTTTGTACAGATGAACGTGGTGCCTCAGGCGTTTGGAAATTGCTCCCAAGGATGAACCAGACTTGTGGAGGTCTACAATTTTATTCTGAGGTATTGGATGATTTATTTGGATTTTCCCATGATGTCAAGCAAAGAGGCACTGAGTTTGAAGGTAGGCCTTGAAATACATCCACAGGTACACAGGTCCAATTGACTCAAATTATGTCAATTAGCCTATCAGAAGCTTCTAAAGCTATGACATCATTTTCTGGAATTGTACAAGCTGTTTACTATCTGGCACAGTCAACTTAGTGTATGTAAACTTCTGAACCACTGTGATACAGTGAATTATAAGTGAAATAATCTGTCTGTAAACAATTGTTGGAAAAATGACTTGTGTCATGCACAAAGTAGATGTACTAACCGACTTGCCAAAACTACAGTTTGTTAACAAGACATTTGTGGAGTGATTGAGAAATTAGTTTTAATGACTCCAACCTAAGTGTATGTAAACTTCCGACTTCAACTGTACATACTATATACATTTTACAGACACAGAATATCTTACATTATAAACTGGGTGGTTCGAGCCCTGAATGCGGATTGGCTGATAGCCGTGATATATCGGACCATATACCACGGGTATGATAAAACATTTATTTTTACTGTTCTAATTATGTTGGTAACCAGTTGATAATAGCAATAAGGCACGTCTGGGGTTTGTGGTATATGGCCAATATACCATGAGAAAGGGCTGTATCCAGGCACTCCACGTTGCATCATATGCCACACCCCCTCGTCCCTTATTGCTTTAATAGTTATCTTTTGTTTGTTGTTAGTCCCAGCGTTCAGCTCCACTCAACACCTCCCATCTATCTCTGAACACCATCCAGTCTTCATTTCTAATGGCCATATATATTTTTTTATCTGTGCTGTGATGTTTCACAAAAGTTCTGAACCTTTCTATTCTCATAGATTCTACATATTGTACATAAAAATACATTTGCTATGAGTATTATTATATTATTGATCGATTGACTGTGACTTTTGAAATCACCCAGCAGCGCTATTTGCAGAGTTAGCTCCAGGTAAATGCTGCAATTCTTAATTAAGCCATTCCTGACCCTGCGACGAAAAACAAGCTACATATGGGCGGTACCAAAACAAATTATCGAATGATTCTGTCTCTTTGCAGTGAAATCTGCAGAGCTGGGATGGTTGTAACCCCCATATGTAGACATCTTTGTTGGAAAGAATACTATATTTCCATTGACGGAGTGATGCTGAATGTAGAAAATGCCTCAACTCCCTTACATGTGCTGGGGGGACAACAGTTTCAATCATTTTCAAGTTTTGTTGTCACATGACTTAACCACTGTAGACACTGGTGAATACTGTCAGCTGTTGCTAAGTTGATCAATGATATGTAAGCCGCTATCCTGGTGTAGCAAGCACCATGCTCTACCAACCGAGCTACAGAGGACCAACATTTCCTGTTTCCTATTTTCAAAAACCTCCAAAATGTCTGAAAGTATCTCTAAATAGATTATTTGGACCAAAGGATCGGCATAGCTGCCTCAGCCTCGGTGGCTTAATTTCCTTAAGTGAATCATCCCACCGGGAACAGTTCACACACAGTCAGCATAAACAAGACTGTTCCCTCGATCACTAGTGAAGTCTGTCATATTTACCATCACGCTTGTGATCTTTGGCAGTACTGTGGTTTTCACCTCAGTGCTCGTGGTTGCCTGTATCAGCGTGACTGTCTATTTCGAATATAAACTTTTGCCGTGACTGTTTCGAATGACGATATAACAATGAAAGCAGTGCACGCACAGCATTAACAGAAAGCAGAGATCTTTATCTCACGGTGGCAAATCAAGCAAAATCTCCCAGTGAATGCATACAGTACACTACTCCTATCCTGGTGCTATTTCAGGTACTGTATCTACGCAAAGTCTGTCGCTGCTCAGATCCTGTCAAAACCAAGCCCAGGGAACATCAGAGAAAGAGACCAAAGCATCTGAGCATAACTCCAACTCCTCTCTATTGTCACCAGCAGGAATTTCACATTAAAAGAAGCCATTTTCTGCAAATACTGACTGGTGAGAACAAATTGTAAAAATGCTGTATACAACAAGAATGAAAGGCAGAGTTACTCTAGAGGCTGAGAGAGACAAAACATTTGCTTCCAGATTGAGTTTATGTTAACTCATTCTAATTTTTGTGAGTAATTTATCCTTTATTCTGTACAAATGTTTTAACTGTTTTGTCTGTTCATCTCGTCACAACAACTGACTTGAATAAATACCTGTGATTTACAGGTCAACATTGCCATTTATTATTTATTTACCTTACAATCGCATAGGTTCATGCCTCAGGATTGGTATGCTAGTCTACATAAAATCTCCCAACTGATGAAACTGCAATTTCAAGGAGATTATTTTATTTTAACCAGTATTTCCTCCCCAAATGGTAGTTACAGTCTTGTCCCATCGATGCAACTCCTGTATGGTCTGTACGTTGATCCCGGGCTGCGGGAGCTAATGTCGAGAACCAGAATCTGTAGTGACGCCTCAAACACTGCGATGCTGTGCCTTAGACCGCTGCGCCACTCGAGAGGAGAAAAAACTATTCTAAACCATGTCTAAATAATATACAGAAATCCACTACTATCAAGCCCTCCGCCGCCCTCTCCTCGTAGCAACAGTAGACAGATCTTACACATGCATCAATATTGCATGGTTCCATTACTTCAAGTCTGGTTGGCACCAGCAGAGGGCAGGACATGGGAGACAACCCCCTCGGTACACCCTTGAGTTCAGACTAGGGCTGTTGCAGTGACTGTATTACCGCCATACCGGCAGTAATGAGTCATGAGCGCAGTCAAATCCCATGTGACCGTTGAGTCACGGTAATCTCCTCTTATGCATTCTGGATATGCTTTGGAAGTACCCAACTTGCTAACAACCATCGGGTCCTACTCAGGGCTCTAGTGTCCCTCTAACCACTCTGACATCAATGCAAATCCAGTCAAAAATCACATCAAACACTTATCATCAAAACAGTATCTTGCTTTTAAAACTCACCTCACTGTGATGATCAGTTTGAAGAAAGACGTTCAACAACAGGTTGAAACTGAGTCTAAAACGTGTTCGTTGTGGATGTTGTTTCAAAGCCTAACAAAACAAAATGGATAGTACTTTCTAAGGTGATGATTAATTCAAAACATCCATACGCATAGGGTTATGAGCCCCAAAAAACTGAATTAAAATGACGATTGTTCATTTTTATTTTCTTTATCCTATATTTAGCATTGTGCCGTTATACAATACATTGCCTACTGCATAGTAAGCATGGCAGAACAACACACATCTAAACTGATTTAAGATGTCTTTGGTCAATAATTGGTTCTCCCAAATACTCAAAAATTAAACAAATTGAAGTAATCGCCTTTGAATGTGGACTGTATTATTATTCATGCTGGGTGGACTGGTTACTTTATGCTATGGTCCAAAATGTCTATCCACGAGTCAGGGAGAGAACATATAGGCCATGGCGATGCTGTTGGTTCATTGATTGTGCATGGCGACTTACAGAGGTAGCCTACAATTATAGTGAATTTGTATTTGATTTTGAATAGCCTATTAATAGGGCATTTTCATAATTAATTGGGTGACACATTACCTTTAGCTATACAGCATATCTCCCCAACAATGTTCTTCCATCTCCTCCTCTCTCTCCTTTATTCCTTTCTAGAGTAGGCAGGGGGGCTGTCAACAGTTTAGTCACGCTTGCTCCCACTCCCCCTCTCTGGCGCTCGAGGGCGCCGAGCTGCCCATCATTACGCACACCTGTCACCATCATTACATGCATCGGCGCTTCATTGGACTCACTTGGACTCCATGACTTTATTGATTGCCTCCTCTATATCTGTCTATTCCTGTTTCATCCCAGTGTCAGCATTAATGTCGTTCTGTTTCCCTTGTCCAGACTCAGTCCATGTTTTGTTTCGTGTCTGTTATTAAATATTCACTCCCTGTACTTGCTTCTCATCTCGCAGCGTCTGTCCTCACAATGACGTAGGGCATAGACAGATCAATCTTTTGCATGACAATAAACTGCTGACAAAATGTCATGACCACCACAGCCCTAGTTCAGACCAGAGTCAGGCATTCATCTATCCACAGAGAGGGACACACACACACAAACAAATGCACACACACAAGAACACAAACACACACTTTTTTTTCTCCAATTACAGTATGTCAAATATGCCCTTTTTCTATCATGGTTCTAAATGATTTCTCTGTTTTATTGCGAGTTAATGTACACCCACTCCTACAGACCAACTGTAAAACATGTGCAAATGAATGATCGCCCTCTCAAACTGTGAAGCATTATAAATCCACCCAGAGCGACACATACATTTATGCTCCGACTCTACCAAACACAGTGCCACCACCAGCACCACCCACATAGCCCTTATTTCCATACACAGTCCAGTCAAGTGCCCGGTGGCCATTTTCCTCTAGGACGTGCTACTCTGCACTCTCCAGTTCTGCACTTGGGCATGTTTCGAAGGGAAAATGACAGGGGGTGCATGCCCGTGCAGATTCTCAATGTGAGTAGGGATCATACATGCATGCACACGCCCAAACGTACACACACACACACAACCCATGGGAGTCCGAATGTAGGTCAATGGCTTCATTTTACGAGGATAAGGAGAAAAATAAGATAGACCGACTCTGTGCCACACACTTCTATAATAAAAGAGTGTTCCAAATTAGCAGTAGAGGCTTTCTGAACAAAAATGAACATGACAATAACATGGTTCCCATAGGAACTCACTGATACTTCTGCATCACACTATCTGGAATCCATTTCCCTGAATGGGGAACCCAGTGACATCCTACATTTCAGTGGTTTCATGTCATTTTACTGTTGTGCTCAAGCATTGCATGTGAATTACACATCATACATGATTTTAATACTACCTCCGGTGAGGAGCAACATAGCTAGCAAAGACTTTTGAGTAAAATGCCCATTTAAACACCCTGTCTATCTCTTATCTCTAACCATCTCTTTCCACTGCAATAGTCTGGTTTTGTGACTGCACCACAGTGCAGGCAGGCGAAGCACCCGGCTCTCGTCACTCCCCTCGTCTGTTAATAATATTTCTCCTCTCAAGACAGGAGTGGAGAGGATTGGAGAGCTGACAGCAGCCAGGTACAGTATAGTTGTCTGAAGAGCCTGCCAGGGATGGTCTGATCCCTCTGCAGTAGCTTCTGCTGCAGTAGATAGAGAAAGAGAGGCTGAGCTGCTATGGGGGAGTGTGTGTGTGTGTGTGTGTGTGGGAGGGGGGGGCTGATGTGTATAAATGACGTACCCTAACCCTTCTTCGTACAATCATCTATTCAGCACTACTTCATTTTCAACACAGCCACTGGACAGGGCTCCACCGTAGAGGGTTCCTCTTTTATGGGCGATGATAGCTTCTGTCTATTCTCTATTGTTTCATTAGAGCTGCATGGTGAACTAAGTGAACTAGGACAGGACTTGAGAGAGAGGATTAACAAGTAGGGGGTGGCTGTCTTCGGGGCCAACTTCCAAAACTGTGCCACTTGTTTAAAGTGAACAGGAGGGAGTTGGAGCAGCCTTTGTATTGAATCAGCACAGTGAGCGTGATACTAGTTTATCGTAGACATTCTATAAGTATAGCCAGGATTTTTTTCAGGCCATATGGCATGACCAGAAAAAACTCCTATGCCACAGCCTATAACTCGGTCCCAGAGATTTCTTTAGGTCAGGTGTAGTCACTTTTCTAGGACAACCTCCTGGTCTAGTGTACCGCAACCTGGAGCCTTGGTCTGGTCTTACCTTGGTAGAGCACCGTGGTCCTGGGGGTGACGTCAAGGACAGGGCCGAAGGGGAACCCCCATACCCCTGACAGGCTACAGAGGAGCAGCTGTAGGAAGGGGGGCAGAAGTGTGATGTGGTCCCCCATGTTTGCCAGGCTGACCTGGGTGCAGGTGGAGCCCTGTGCGCTGTCACACACCTTTGTTGCTTACATACACAAGTGATATTATCCTCTGTTGGGCTCAGCAGTGGTGGCTTCTAGGTCATCCTCTGTCTGTTGGAAGGCTCACTCTGCACAGAAGACAAAGAAGAAAAACAGATAGTATCCCACACTGTAGATGCCATTGTTTAGATCAAATCAAATGTTATTTGTCACATACACATGGTTAGCAGATGTTAATGCGAGTGTAGCGAAATGCTTGTGCTTCTAGTTCCGACAATGCAGTAATAACCAACGAGTAACGACCTAACAATTTCACAACAACTACCTTATACACACAAGTGTAAAGGGATGAAGAATATGTACATAAAAATATATGAATGAGTGATGGCCGAACGGCATAGGCAAGATGCAGTAGATGGTATAGAGTACAGTATATACATATGAGATTTATTTATTTCTTTTTTATTTCACCTTTACTTAACCAGGTAGGCAAGTTGAGAACAAGTTCTCATTTACAATTGCGACCTGGCCAAGATAAAGCAAAGCAGTTCGACACATACAACAACACAGAGTTACACATGGAATAAAACAAACATACAGTCAATAATACAGTATACACAAGTCTATATACGATGTGAGCAAATGAGGTGAGATAAGGGAGGTAAAGGCAAAAAAAAGGCCATGGTGGCAAAGTAAATACAATATAAATATAAAACACTGGAATGGTAGATTTGCAGTGGAAGAATGTGCAAAGTAGAAATACAAATAATGGGGTGCAAAGGAGCAAAATAAATAAATAAATAAAATAAATACAGTAGGGAAAGAGGTAGTTGTTTGGGCTAAATTATAGGTGGGCTATGTATAGGTGCAGTAATCTGTGAGCTGCTCTGACAGTTGGTGCTTAAAGCTAGTGAGGGAGATAAGTGTTTCCAGTTTCAGAGATTTTTGTTGTTCGTTCCAGTCATTGGCAGCAGAGAACTGGAAGGAGAGGCGGCCAAATAAATAATTTGTTTTGGGGGTGACTAGAGAGATTTACCTGCTACAGGTGGGTGATGCTATGGTGACTAGAGAGCTGAGATAAGGGGGGACTTTACCTAGCAGGGTCTTGTAGATGACATGGAGCCAGTGGGTTTGGCGACGAGTATGAAGCGAGGGCCAGCCAACGAGAGCGTACAGGTCGCAATGGTGGGAAGTATATGGGGCTTTGGTGACAAAACGGATTGCACTGTGATAGACTGCATCCAATTTGCTGAGTAGGGTATTGGAGGCCACTTTGTAAATGACATCGCCGAAGTCGAGGATTGGTGGGATGGTCAGCTTTACAAGGGTATGTTTGGCAGCATGAGCGAAGGATGCCGATTCTAGATTTAATTTTGGATTGGAGATGTTTGATGTGAGTCTGGAAGGAGAGTTTACAGTCTAACCAGACACCTAGGTATTTGTAGTTGTCCACATATTCTAAGTCAGAGCTGTCCAGAGTAGTGATGTTGGACAGGCGGGCAGGTGCAGGCAGCGATCGGTTGAAGAGCATGCATTTAGTTTTACTTGTATTTAAGAGCAATTGGAGGCCATGGAAGGAGAGTTGTATGGCATTGAAGCTTGCCTGGAGGGTTGTTAACACAGTGTCCAAAGAAGGGCCAGAAGTATACAGAATAGTGTCGTCTGCATAAAGGTGGATCAGAGACTCACCAGCAGCAAGAGCGACATCATTGATGTATACAGAGAAGAGAGTCGGTCCAAGAATTGAACCCTGTGGCACCCCGATAGAGACTGCCAGAGGTCCGGACAGCAGACCCTCCGATTTGACACACTGAACTCTATCAGAGAAGTAGTTGGTGAACCAGGCAAGGCAAGCATCTGAGAAACCAAGGCTGTCGAGTCTGCTAATGAGGATGTGGTGATTGACAGAGTCGAAAGCCCTGGCCAGATCAATGAATACGGCTGCACAGTAATGTTTCTTATCGATGGCGGTTAAGATATCGCTTAGGACCTTGAGCGTGGCTGAGATGCACCTATGAAACCAGATTACATAGCAGAGAATGTATGGTGAGATTCAAAATGGTCAGTAATCTGTTTGTTGACTTGGCTTTCGAAGACCTTAGAAAGGTAGGGTAGGATAGATATAGGTCTGTAGCAGTTTGGGTCAAGAGTGTCCCCCCCTTTGAAGAGGGGGATGACCGCAGCTGCTTTCCAATCTTTGGGAATCTCAGACGACACGAAAGAGAGGTTGAACAGGCTAGTAATAGGGGTGGCAACAATTTCATCAGAGAATTTTAGAAAGAAAGGGTCCAGATTGTCTAGCCCGGCTGATTTGTAGGGGTCTGGATATATGAGTAATGTAGGGTATGTAATGTATGATGAATAATGAGATGGGTAATGTAGGGTATGTAAACATATAAAAGTGGCATTGTTTAAAGTAGCTAGTGATACATGTATTACATAAAGATGGCAAGATACAGTAGATGGTATATAGTACAGTATATTGTCACACCCTGACCATAGTTTGCTTTGTATGTTTCTATGTTTTGGTTGGTCAGGGTGTGATCTGAGTGGGCATTCTATGTTACATGTCTAGTTTGTCTAGTTCTATGTTTGGCCTGATATGGTTCTCAATCAGAGGCAGGTGTTAGTCATTGTCTCTGATTGGGAACCATATTTAGGTAGCCTGTTTGGTGTTGAGTTTTGTGGGTGATTGTTCCTGTCTCTGTGTTTGCACCAGATAGGACTGTTTTGGGTTTTCACGTTTCTTGTTAGTTTATTCATATATAGTGTCTTTATAAATTAAACATGAATAACCACCACGCTGCGCTTTGGTCCGCCTCTCCTTCAAGTCAAGAAAACCGTTACATATATACATATATACATGTAGGGTATGTAAACATTATATTAAGTGGCATTGTTTCAAGTGGCAATTGATACATTTTTACATCAATTTTTCTATTATTAAAGTGGCTGGAGTTGAGTCAGTATGTTGGTAGCAGCCACTCAATGTTAGTGATGGCTGTTTAACAGTCTGATGGCCTTGAGATAGAAGCTGTTTTTCAGTCTCTCGGTCCCAGCTTTGATGCACCTGTACTGACCTCGCCTTCTGGATGATAGCGGGGTGCACAGGCAGTAGCTCGGGTGGTTGTTGTCCTTGATGATCTTCATGGCCTTCCTGTGACATCGGGTGGTGTAGGTGTCCTGGAGGGCAGGTAGTTTGCACCCGGTGATGCGTTGTGCAGACCTCACTACTCTCTGGAGAGCCTTACGGTTGTGGGCGGAGCAGGCGGTGATATAGCCCGACAGGATTTTCCTGACACCACACTCCGAGGGCCCTCACCTCCTCCCTGTAGGCCGTCTCGTCGTTGTAGATGAGTGTGTGTGTGTGTGTGTACACGCGTGTGTAGGTACACATTTCCTGAGCCTGTTTGAATTTTTGCATAATCACACTGTTTCCACCATGGGTCACCCCATGAGTCAAGATGCATTACATAAAACACCAATTACAAAAGTTGATGATGAAGAAGAATTGTTGTTTTCTCTAATGTTCTGGAACATGGTTCCACTTCTCCACTTCCTAATTAGCAGTGTGTGTTGGGGGGCTAGGCTTGGCAAGGTAGGCTATCTGATGGCTAATCTAGTGATTAGGCCCGATGCCAACAGATCAGTCTCCGCCTGGTTGGCCACACTCTTGTGCTCTGTCACTGATCAAAGGCCTCTAACATGAATCATGTTCTCCTCCCCAACCTACAGTGTAAACACACCAGCGTCTCACCCATCTGACACTATATTGGGTCGATGGTGTTGCGTGTGGAATGTGGCCCGGGCGATGACCGCCTATCTGTCATCACCGTGACGACAACACGGAAACTGCACATGGAAAGATAAACACATCTGCCTGACCCATGTCACGCCTGGATAAAAAGACGCATGAACAATTAGAAAGGGTAGAACACAAAGCACGAGAAGGATGTCCTCTGAAACGCTTGGTAAAATTGCTCAAATCTGACCAAAACATCTTTTGACGTGTATTTTTTGCTCAAACATTTTAAATGTATTAACTGTTGACATGGACTGAAAATATTTTGAAGGGTTTTATCTGTAGAAGCTCGGTTGCATGTTACTTTTTTAGCACTGCTGTTGTAGGCTACTTGCCATGACAGTCTCTGACTAGTTTCCCACAAATTTACCTCAGTTGCCTCCCTGTTCAGAAAGCCCAGTTATATTGATTGATGGCCTACAGAATGTGAAAAGATATAAAATGGAGTTATAGTCTCTCTGGATATGGCCATCTGTCAGGCAAGACATAATGATATGAAAGATATTATCCAGCCTGACATTTCTACAGATGGCCAAGGAATACGCTCATATTACCCAAGTGTCTCATATAATCCTTGCTTTACTGTAGCTATGAAAAGATAATATCACCTAATACTAAAAGCTTAAAAACCCCAGCAAATAAGCATTTTCTCTACTATACCCCTAATTTGGTAGAGTTTCTACAAAATTAAATATTAACCCCCT
Organism: Oncorhynchus keta; assembly: GCF_023373465.1. NCBI lineage: Eukaryota > Metazoa > Chordata > Actinopteri > Salmoniformes > Salmonidae > Oncorhynchus > Oncorhynchus keta. Next base: position 45,170,153 of record NC_068444.1, read on the forward strand.
AGAGTGTATTGATGCTAAGTAACATAACAAAGCAAAATCTGTCAATTCATTTGCATGGGCTGCATCTCAAACCACCACATTTATCAGACCATGAGACATCCCGAAACAAATAGGTATTCTCACCAAAACGTCTGAAGCATCCAAACGGTTTGCCCACTCTATGAAACGATGAGACTCCCACGAACACAATGGTGATCAGTGTTTTGCTCTACGACCCCCACAAGCTCCAAAGGACTATGGTGAAATCGGTACTGTCGATGTGCCAACTTCTGTTTGCAGCATCAGAAGCGTTTTTCTTTATTTTTACAAAAAAAATGTTAAACAAATCAAAATATATTTTAGATTTGAGATTCTTCAAACTAGCCACCCTTTGCCCCTTCTTCTCAATTTCCGCCTAAAGACATACCCTAATCTAACTACCTGTAGCTCAGGCCCAGAGGCAAGGATATGCATAATCTTGGTATCATTTGAAAGGGAAAACCCTGAATATTGTGGAAATGTGAATTGAATGTAGGAGACTATAACACAATAGATCTGGTAGAAGAAAATACAAGGAAATAAACATACATTTTATTTTTTTATTTTTGCTGCATCATCTTTCAAATGACCGCGAACAGCCAAACATACAGATAGGATGCTGGGGTTGATTTGAATGAAGAACATAAGATGGCTACAATCGCTGAGCAAAGTTCTGGACAGATAACTTAAAAAATGAGCGAGCTAAATGACATTGAGCATGAACTCACCCAGCTGTCCCATACAAATGTAACCAAATGTACCCAAGTGGCCGAATTGGTACAGTGATACATTTTGAAGGAAAGATCTATATACAAAATACATAAATGCTATTCTAACACCGGTCCTACCATTGGTGCGCAATGATGTCATTGATTGGTGTCTTCAAATCGGTTTGTTTCGGTCAATACGTCCCGGGAAAAGAACCATCAAGTATGGTTGTGTTAGTAACAACCAGAGGATTGCAATGAAACCAACCATGACTGGATAAACGTTTGTTTAGTGTGTGTAATTACCACGAAGCATCGTCCAAAGTTGAATGAGACGGAAATTATGACGCAAGCAGTTTACAAATGTTTCGTGTTAGGCTATAAAAATGGATTTTATCAAACAAAACGAACATTCACTGTGTAGTTAGGACACGTGGCATTGCCACCAGAGGAAGATCTTCAATGGTAAGCAATTTATTCTATTGTTATTTCTGACTTTCATGACGCTAATGCTTGGTTGGAAAATGCTAGTAATACTTGTGTGTACGTGGCGCCGTCCTCAGAAAATAGCATGTTTTCGGCTTTTTGAAATCTGACTCAGCGGTTGGATTAATAAGACGTTCATCTTTTAAATGATGTAAGATACATGTATTTACAAGAATGTTTACTATAACAAATGGTGTATTTAGAATGTTAGTTTCACTGGATGTTTGCCTGGTGGGACGTTAGCCTCTCCAACATAATCCAGGTAGAGTCAGGCATTCGCCAGGGCAGTTGTCTAGGCCCCTTAATTTTTTCAATCTTTCCTAATGACCTGCCACTGGCACTGAGTACAGCTTATGTATCTATGTACAGTATGCCGATGACTCAACATTATTCACATCAGCTACCACATCAAGTGAAATCACTGCAACAGTTAACAAAGAACTGCAGTCCGTTTTAGAATTGGTGGCTAGAAATAAGATAGTACTAAATATTTTTCAAACTAAAAGCATTGTATTTGGGATAAATCATTCACTAAACCCTAAACTGCAACTAAATATTTCACTGAATAATGTGGAAATTGAGCAGGTTGAGGAGACTAAGCTGCTTGGTATAACCCTGGATTGGCGACTGTCATGGTCAAAACATATTGATGCAATGGTAGCTAAGATGGGGAGAGTGTTTGTGTCTCTTTACAGTCTACGTTGTTCCATAAGGTGTAGTTGTATCTGTTTTGTATCTGATTTTATTGCTTGCATGAGTCACATGATGTGGAATAGAGTTCCATGTTGTCATGGCTCTGTGTAGTACTGTCCGGTTTCCAGTCTGTTCTGAACTTGTTGCATGTCTTGTGGGGTATGCATGGGTGTCTGAGCTGTGTGCCAGTCATTTGAATAAACAGCTGTGTGTATGCATAGAGAAAAAAATACAAATAATTATAAGGGTCAACTCAAATATTCTGTCTAGTTATTTTGTTAGCTATTTAGCAGTCTTATGGCTTGGAGATAGAAGTTGTTCAGGAGCCTGTTCGTGTCAGACTTGATGCACCGGTACCGTTTGCCGTGCGGAAGCAGAGAGAACAGTCTATGGCTTGGGTGGCTGGAGTCTAACAAGTTTCTGGGCCTTCCTTTCACACTACCTGATGTGAAGATCTTGGATGGCGGGGAGCTCAGCCCCAGTGATGCACTGGGATGTCCGCAACACCCTCTGTAGCGCCATGCGATTGGGGGCAGTGCTGTTGCCATACCAAGCAGTGATACGGCCAGTCAAAAGGCTCTCAATGGGACAGCTATAGAACTTTTTGAGGATCTGAGGGCCCATGCCATACCTTTTCAACTCCCCAAGGGGGAAGAGACGCTGTCGCGCCTTTTTGACAACTGTGCGCGTGTGTTAAATTTTAAGACCTTAGTGATTTGTAACCGAGGAACTTGAAGCTTTCAAGCCCACTCCGCTGCAACCCCGCTGATGTGAATAGGAGCGCGTTCGCCTGTAGTCCACGATCAGCTCCTTGGTGACGTTGAGGGAGAAGTTATTGTCCTGGCACCAGACTGCCAGGTCACTGACCTCCTTCCTGTAGGCTTTCTCATTGTCGGCGGTGACCAGGTCTACCACTGTTGTGTCATCAGCAGACTTGATGATGGCGTTGGAGTGGGGCGTGGCCACACAGTCATGAGTAAACGGGGAGTACAGCAAGGGGATTATGCACAAATCCCTGTGGGGCCCCCAGTGTTGAGGGTCAGTGTGGCTGAGGTGATGTTGCCTACTCTCACCACCTGGGATCGGCCTGTCAGGAAGTCCAGGATCCAGTTGCAGAGGGAGGTGTTCCATCCCTGGGTCCTAAGCTTGGTGACAAGCTTGGAGGGGACAATGGTGTTGAACGCTGAGATGTAGTCACTGAACTGCATTCTCACGTAGGTATTCCTCTAATCTAGATGGGTGAGGGCCTTATGAAGTGCAATTGAGATTATGTCGTCTATGGATCCATTGCAGCAGTATGCAAATTGGAGTGGGTCTAGGGTATCTGGGATGATGGAGTTGATGTGAGCCATAACCAGCCTTGCAAAGCACTTCATGATTACAGATCTTGTTCCACGCTGTCAGCGTAGTAGGACATGTAATATCTGTCTTTGTCTTATCCCATGTCTTATCCCATGTAAATAGCCAGTCTTTTTCATATATATCTTAATCTCGCTTTCTATCTACGAACTTAATATACTTTCCTGCAACCCGCCTCACCCAATGTGGTATGGATCTGCTATTTTTATTCCTTATAACTGGAACTTCCATCAGAAGCTAGCCAGCTAACTAGCTACTAGTCTTTGTTAGCCACAGCTAGCGGTCCTCGCCTTTTCCCCCCCGGCATCAGCCAGCCTTAGCTCGGACAACAGTCCAGTCTGCATAGCGCGATATCAGAGCATATCGAACTGCTTCTCTCTACCATATCACCAGATTCCTGCCGCTCTGGATCATTACACCGGATCATTACTCTGGATCATCGCAGCTAGCTAGCTGTAACCGAGTGGCTACTGTTAGCTAATGCCTCTGTTCCGAAGCAAGCACCAGCTAGCCTTGAGCTAGCCTCAAGCTAGGCCCACATACCAGCTAATTCTAGGGCTACAATACCTCCTTTGCCAATTGGCCTGGACCCTTTATTGTCTACATGGAGCCCAGCCGATCCATCACGACTGGACTGCCGACGTGATCACCCGATCACAGGCTATTCTGTTACGATATCGCTGAAGAACCATCTACTAGCCCCGGCCAGCTAGCTTTTCTGAACGCTGTGTCCCCTGCTCGCCTAGCGTAGTAGTGACTACTGAACAGCAACCTGACTCACCTTTTGCTGCTCTTTTGACTCTATGATCACTCGGCTACACAGCTGATGCCCCCTGGACTGTTTCAATAACACGGTACCTCATTTTGTTTACCTGTCGGCCCCAGCCTCGAACTCAGGTCCTGTATGTTCCTAACTGACCCACTCTGCCCATTCATCGCCATTTACCCGTTGTTGTCTTAGCTCTCCTGTTCAACACCGGTGATTGCTTTATGCCTCTCTCTAATGTCAATATGCCTTGTCTACTGCTGTCTTAGCTAGTTTTTGTTGTTTTATTTCACTGTAGAGCCCTCAGTCCCGCTAAACAACCCTTAAATAGCTCTTTCGTCCCACCCCACACACATGCGGAGACCTCACCTAGGTTAACTGATGCCTCCAGAGACGAAACATCTCTCATCGTCACCCAATGTATAGGTTTAACTCCACTGTACTCACATCCTACCATACCCTTGTCTGTACATTATGCCTTGAATCTATTCCACCACGCCCAGAAATCTGCTTCTTTTATTCTTTGTCCCCAACACACCAGATGCCCAGTTCTTATAGCCTTTAGCCGTACCCTTATCCTACTCTTCCTCTGTTCCTCTGGTGATGTAAAGCTTAACCCAGGCCCTGTAGCCCCCAGTTCCACTCCTATTCCCCAAGCGCTTGTTGACTTCTGTAACTGTAAAAGCCTTGGTTTCATGCATGTTAACATCAGAAGCCTCCTCCCTACGTTTGTTTTTTTCACTGCTTTAGCACACTCCGCCAAAACCCTGATGTCCTAGCCGTGTCTGAATCCTGGCTTAGGAAGGCCACCAAAAATGTGGAAATTTCCATCACCAACTACAACATTTTCCACGGGTCGAACTGCCAAAAGATAGAACTGCCAAAAGGGGTTGAGTTGCAATCTACTGCAGAGACAGCCTGCAGAGTTCTGTCATGCTATCCAGGTCTGTGCCCAAGCAGTTCGAGCTTCTACTTTTAAAAATCCACCTTTTCAGAAATAGGTCTGTCACTGTTGCCACTTGTTATAGACCCCCTTCAGGCCATAACTCTGCCCTGGACATTACATTTGAATTAATCGCCCCCCTATTTATCTTCAGAATTTGTACTGTTATTGTGACCTAAACTGGGATATGCTTAACACCCCGGCCGTCCTACAAACTAGATGCCCTCAATCTCACATAAATCATCATGGAACCTACCAGGTACAATCCTAAACAAGGGCACCCTCATAGATATCATTGTGATCAACCTGCCCTCTAAATACACCTCTGCTGTCTTCAACCAGGATCTCAGTGATCACTGCCTCATTGCCTGCATCTGTAATGGGTCTGCGGACAAAAGACCACCCCTCATCACTGTCAAACGCTCCCTAAAACACTTCAGCGAGCAGGCCTTTCTAATCGACCCGGCCCGGGTATCCTGGAAGGATATTGACCTCATTCTGTCAGTAGAGGATGCCTGGTTATTCTTTAAAAGTGCTTTCCTCACCATCTGAAATAAGCATGCCCCATTCAAAAAATGTAGACGTAAGAAAAGATATAGGCCCTTGGTTCACTCCAGACCTGACTGCCCTTGACCAGCACAAAAACATCCTGTGGCGTACTGCATTAGCATTGAATAGCCCCCACGATATGCAACTTTTGAGGGAAGTTAGAAACCAACATACACAGTCAGTTAGGAAAGCAAAGGCTAGCTTTTTCAAACCGAAATTTGCATCCTGTAGCACAAACTCCAAAAAGTTCTGGGACACTGTAAGGTCAATGGAGAATAAGAGCACCTCCTCCCAGCTGCCCACTGCTAGGAAGCTAGGAAACACTGTCACCACTGATAAATCTACGATAATCGAGAATTTCAATAAGCATTTTTCTAAGGCTGGCCATGCTTTCCACCTGGCTACCCCTACCCCAGTCAACAGCTCTGCACCCCCCACAGAAACTTGCCCAAGCCTCCCCCATTTCTCCTTCACCCAAATCCAGATAGCTGATGTTCTGAAAGAGCTGCAAAATCTGGACCCCTACAAATCAGCTGGGCTAGACAATCTGGACCCTCTCTTTCTAAAATCATCAATTGTTGCAAACCCAATTACTAGCCTGTCAACCTCTTTTGTATCATCTGAGATAACCAAAGATTGGAAAGCTGCCGCGGTTATCCCCCACTTCAAAGGGGGACACACTCTAGACCCAAACTGTTACAGATTTATATCTATCCCACACGGCCTTTCCAAGGTCTTCAAACGCCAAGTTAACAAACAGATCCCCGGCCATTTCGAATCACCTCCAACCTACCTGACACCCTAGATCCAGTCCAATTTGCTTACCGCCCCAATAGGTCCACAGACGACGCAATCGCCATAACACTGCACACTGCCCTAACCCATCTGGACAAGCATCCTTCAAAAACATACCCTTGTGAAACTGACTATCCTACCGATCCTTGACCAATGTCAGGAATGTATGCTCTCGTTGGCTGGCCCTCGCTTCATATTCGTTGCCAAACCCACTGGCTCCAGGTCATCTATAAGTCTTTGTATTAAGCCCCACCTTCTCAGCTCACTGGTCACCAGGTAACTGTGAGAATGCTGTTAATCGATTACAGCTCAGCATTTAACACCATAGTACCATCCAAACTCGTCATTAGGCTCGAGACCCTGGGTCTCGACCCCGCCCTGTGCAACTGGGTCCTGGACTTCCTGATGGGCCGCCCCCAGGTGGTGAGGGTAGGTAACAACATCTCCACCCCGCTGATCCTCAACACTGGGTCCCCACAAGGGTGCGTTCTCAGCCCTCTCCACGACTGCGTGACCATACACGCCTCCAACTCAATCATCAAGTTTGCTGACGACACTACAGTGGTAGGCTTGATTACCAACAACGACGAGACGGCCTACAGGAAGGAGGTGAGGGCCCTCGGAGTGTGGTGTCAGGAAAATAACCTCACACGCAATGTCAGCAAAACAAAGGAGATGATCGTGGACTTCAGGAAACAGCAGAGGGAGCAGCCTCCTAGCTACATTGACGGGACAGTAGTGGAGAGGGTGGAGAGTTTTTTAAAGTTCCTCGGCATACACACCACGGACAAACTGAAATGGTCCACCCACACAGACAGCGTGGTGAAGAAGTCGCAGAATGTTGTTTCCTCCGATACATTGGTGCAACTGGCTTCCGGGTTAAGTGAGCGGGTGTTAAGAAGCGCGGTTTGGCGGGTCATGTTTGGGGGATGCATGACTCAACCTCTGCCTCTCCCGAGCCCGTTGGTGAATTGCAGAGATGAGACAAGATCGTAATCATGAAATTGGGGAGAAAAAGGGTGTAAAAATTACAACAACAAAAAGAGCGATATAAACTGGTACTTTTTTCGGGGTTCGAACCAGTTCAGAACTTTATTTTGCTTGTTGGAACATAGGAACTAAACAAAAAAAAATAGTGGTTCGAAACAAACCCTGGGGTAAAGCATATCCTTTGAACACAATGAACATTTAGCATATTCACCAATAGCCCTATCTGACACATTGCACCCAACAACAAACTACATTGAGTATGGTTACATGCACGCAATTATTGTGGATTGTCTGATTAATATAATTGATGAATATAATTAAAACCTTTACATGCTTTGCAAGAAGAATGATTTCCCTAATAATCCTGTTTACATGGAGACATCTGAAATCAGGCTACCCGATGGCACTCTGATAAATGCAGAAAATCACCAATCAATATAAACATTTTAACACAGCGACCATGTTATTTTCGGGAAGCGTACTTGATTCTGAGTTCGGACATACAAAGTTTGCATGTGAAAACTACTTCTAAGACGCATACTTTCAGTTGTTCCGAAATGACTTTACTTGCGCTAAAGAGGGAGGCTCGTTCGGCGGGTGTTAACACATGCGCAGATCAAATACACAGCTGAAATGCCGATTAAAGTGTTTACATGTCCTAAGAATTCGAAAGATTGCTCAGTTTTAATCGCCGTATGCTTACTTTAATTTTGACGTTACACTGAATAAGATAAGCAGTAAGGTGTTTACATTACTATTGCATAATCAGCCTACTACCATAATCAGTTTAATATCTAATTATTACTGTGCATGTAAACATACTCACTGTCACAACATTACCACAACACAGTAATAGAGGCACATTAACAATTATGTCACATTGACAGAGAGGGGTTTCAAATTTTTTCAGTAAAACATCCAACTGAATAAAAGGTTTATTTTTAAAACCAAAGCCAATCCAGATAAGGGCAGTAAAAGGCTATACTCATGAATAGTCATGACACAAGGTAATTTCCTTCTCAGTGTTGGAAAAGCAGCTACTCTCTGTCATTTGAACCCTGAGGGTACAGAACTGAATAAACTATTGGTGATCCACAAACATGAAGAGGATGACACTGGATCCCCATTTTGATGCGATTTCCACCCTAACTCACAACAACCCTCCATCTCCGGTGTCACCTTGAATCAGTGTCCATGAGTTACAGGGTCACAGAGTTCAGGTTGCCTATCATCATAACTTCTGGTGCTCCATACTATATTACCTATTATAAACTGGGTGGTTTGAGCCCTGAATGCTGATTAGCTGACAGCCATGGTATATCAGACCGTATACCATGGGTATGACTAAACATTTATTTTTACTGCACTAATTACATTGGTAACCAGTTTATAATAGTAATAAGGAACCTCACGGGTTTGTGATACAGTGGGGGGGGGGGATTATTTAGTCAGCCACCAATTGTGCAAGTTCTCCCACTTAAAAATATGAGAGGCCTGTAATTTTCATCATAGGTACACTTCAACTATGACAGACAAAATGAGGGAAAAAAATCCAGAAAATGACTTTCAAATTATGGTGGAAAATAAGTATTTGGTCACCTACAAACAAGCAAGATTTCTGGCTCTCACAGACCTGTAACTTCTTCTTTAAGAGGCTCCTCTGTCCTCCACTCCTTACCTGTATTAATGGCACCTGTTTGAACTTGTTATCAGTATAAAAGACACCTGTTCACAACCTCAAACAGTCACACTCCAAACTCCACTATGGCCAAGACCAAAGAGCTGTCAAAGGACACCAGAAACAAAATTGTAGACCTGCACCAGGCTGGGAAGACTGAATCTGCAATAGGTAAGCAGCTTGGTTTGAAGAAATCAACTGTGGGAGCAATTATTAGGAAATGGAAGACAAACAAGACCACTGATAATCTCCCTCGATCTGGGGCTCCACGCAAGATCTCACCCCATGGGGTCAAAATGATCACAAGAACGGTGAGCAAAAATCACAGAACCACGCGGGGGGACCTAGTGAATGACCTGCAGAGAGCTGGGACCAAAGTAACAAATCCTACCATCAGTAACACACTATGCCGCCAGGGACTCAAATCCTGCAGTGCCAGACGTGTCCCCCTGCTTAAGCCAGTACATGTCCAGGCCCGTCTGAAGTTTGCTAGAGAGCTTTTGGATGATCCAGAAGAAGATTGGGAGAATGTCATATGGTCAGATGAAACCAAAATAGAACTTCTTGGTAAAAACTAAACTCGTCGTGTTTGGAGGACAAAGAATGCTGAGTTGCATCCAAAGAACACCATACCTACTGTGAAGCAGTAGCCAGTCTCCAGATCTCAACCCCATAGAAAATCTTTGGAGGGAGTTGAAAGTCCGTGTTGCCCAGCAACAGCCCCAAAACATCACTGCTCTAGAGGAGATCTGCATGGAGGAACGGGCCAAAATACCAGCAACAGTGTGTGAAAACCTTGTGAAGACTTACAGAAAACGTTTGACATCTGTCGTTGCCAAAAAAGGGTATATAAACTTTTGTTATTGACCGAATACTTATTTTCCACCATAATTTGCAAATAAATTCATTAAAAATCCTACAATGTGATTTTCTGGAATTCTTTCCCCTCATTTTGTCTGTCATAGTTGAAGTGTACCTATGATGAAAATTACAGGCCTCATCTTTTTAAGTGGGAGAACTTGCACAATTGGTGGCTGACTAAATACTTTTTTGCCCCACTGTATATGGCCAATATAGGTCAAGTTAAAATGTACAGTGCATGGCTTCCCGAAGGTCTTACTAATTTCTACCTGTCCTGATGGAGTGCTTCATATAATTAATTACGGCGAAGGGCTGTATCCAGGCACTCCGCAATGCGTCGTGCATAAGAACAGCCCTTAACAGTGGTATATTGGCCATATACCACACCTCCTCTGGCCTTATTGCTTCACTCCATCAGGACAGGTAGAAATTAGCAAGACCTTCGGGAAGACATTCACTGTACATTTTAACTTGACCTATAAATTGCGTGGGGATTATGTGCCTTATATTGTAACAAAGGAAAGCTTCCATATACTGCAGCATCAGTTTGTCCCAGCTCTAAGTTGTCACCATGCATATTTGCTGGACTCGGCCGCAACTTTCACTGGGGACGGGGGGACATGATCCCCCCCACATTCTGAACATGCATTTTGGTCCCCCACAGTTTCACTGCACTGTGATACAAAAAGCGGCATCGGTGTGCTTTAGGACCATGCGGATGCCTCTGAGCTATTGGGTAGGCTGTTTGGCGAATCAACAGGCTGGATTTCAAACCACGCGGACACCACAGAGCGTGCCAACAGAGACAGCTGTGGTCTGTGTGTGTGGTGCTTTTTCTCAGCGTTGTAAAAGCATGCAGACCAGAAACTGACTACTCTTCATTTGACTGACGTAGCTGGCAAGGTAACTGCTGTTTGACTTAACAGAAAAATGTATTTATTCCCAGTGCTGAGTTAGTAGTATAACTGACATGAAACGTGTCAGTTACACATGTTTCATCCCCTCTCGACTGAAGTTCTGTCTGAAGTGAATTAACTACCTAGCAATTAGCTACCACAGCCAGTTTAGCTATAGCCTCTAGTTTTCTGTAAGGTAACAGTATCTAACAGCTGTTGTGTGTATGGACATGTTTTGTAGCCTTTGTTTTGTCCTGTTTCAACAGAAGTAAAGTAACTTGGCTAGTTTTCGGCAGTTGATGAACCATTAGAGCTAGCCAAAAGTTGGCTAACGTTAGCTAGCCAGCTAGCAAGCTTACAATCCCTAGCTGCTGGGCTGCTAAGTCCTGGCACTGGGGGTCTGCCATACTCTTGGTTATCACTCTGGCCTTGGCCTAACACACCTGAAACCAATAATGAATGTTGCACGAAGATCTTAAAGCTGAGTGAGATGTGTTGGGTTGGGGCTCTGCAGGGTGGTGGATCTCTAGGGGAAGGAAGTGGCAATCCAGCAATGTTGTGTGCAATTAAAAAGAGCTCTACAGTACTATTAGGCCGATGATATGAATTACATCGCCCTCTGTAATTATTGGGTCAATTAAGCATTTTTTTCTATAGTCCAAAAGTGAGGATTTGAAATCAAACAATGATTGTGAAATTAAAGTGCAGACCCTGAGCATTAATTTGAGGGTATTTTAATCGATATCGAGGGAACCGTTTAAAAATGATATCCCTTTTTGTACATATTCCCCCCATTTTAGGAGAGCAAAAGTATTGGGATAAATTAACTTGTATGTGTATTAAAGTAGTTAAGTTAAGTATTAAGTCCTCCGTTCATAGCAGGCATTGACTACATCAAGCTTGTGACTACAAATTGGTTGAATCTATTTGTTTTGGATGTGTTTTGGACGCGTTTCAGATTACTTTGTGCCCAATAGAAATCAATGGTAAATAATGGATTATGTCATTTTGGAGTCACTTTTATTGTAAATCTGAGTAGAAGTGTTAAACATTTTTTATATTAATATGGATGATACCATGATTACGGATCATCCTGAATGAATCATGACTAATGATAAGAGAGAAAGTTAGATGCACAAATTTCATACCCCTAAAACTAACTTCTTACCACTACAATAACACGGGAGGTTAGCATTTTGGGGGGGATATGATATTTGTGCATCTATAACTTTCTCACTCATCATTATTCATGATTCATAGATGATTATCCATAATTATGGTAGCATCCACATTCATGTAGAAGTATTTAGAAACATTATGTTCTTTTTACAATAAAATTTAACCCAAAATGACCCCAAAAGGGTGATATTACAGTACCAGCCAAACATTTGGACACATTCATGGGTTTTTCTTTATTTTTACTGTTTTCTACGTTGTAGGATAATAGTGAAGACATCAAAACGATGAAATAACACATGAAATCATGTCGTAACCAAAATAGTGTTAAACAAATCAAAACATATTTTAGATTCTTCAAAGAAGACACCCTTTGCCTTGATGACAGCTTTGCACACTCTTGGCAGTCTCTCAACCTGCTTCACCTGGAATGCTTTTCCAACAGTCTTGAAGGATTTCACACATATGCTGAGCACATGTTGGCTGCTTTTCCTTCACTCTGCGGTCCAACTCATCCCAAACCATTTGAATTCAGTTGAGGTCGGGTGATTGTGCAGGCCAGGTCATCTGATGCAGCACTCCATCAATCTCCTTATTGGTCAAATAGCCCATACACAGCCTGGGGGTGTGTTGGGTCATTTTCCTGTTGAAAAACAAATTATAGTTCCACTAAGCACAAAACAGATGGGATGGCGTATTGCTGCAGAATGCTGTGGTAGCCATGCTGGTTAAGTGTGCCTTGAATTCTAAATAAATCACTGACAGTGTCACCAGCAAAGCACCCCCACAGCATCACACCTCCTCCTCCATGCTTCTCGGTGGGAACCACACATGCGGAGATCATCCATTCACCGACTCTCACAAAGTCAAGGTGGTTGGTACCAAAAATCTCAAATTTGGACTCATCAGACCAAAGGACAGATTTCCACCATTCTAATGTCCATTGGTGTTTCTTGGTCCAAGCAAGTCTCTTCTTCTTACTGCTGTCCTTTAGTAGCGGTTTATTTGCAGAAAATCGACCATGAAGGCCTGATTTACGCAGTCTCCTCTGAAGAGTTGATGTTGAGGTGTGTCTGTTACAATTTTCCGGATTGACTGACCTTTATGTCTAAAGCAATGATGGACTGTAATTTCTATTTGCTTATTTGACCAGTTCTTGCCATAATATGGACTTGGTCTTTTGCCAATCTTCTGTATACCATCCCTGCTTTGTCACAACACAACTCATTCGCTCAAACGCATTAAGGAAAGAAATTCCACAAATTAACTTTTAACAAGGCACACCTTTTAATTGAAATGCATTCCAGGTGACTACCCCATGAAGCTGGTTGAGAGAATGCCAAGAGTGTGCAAAGCTGTCATCAAGGCAAAGGGTGGCTACTTTGAAGAATCTCAAACACTTTTTTGGTTACTACATGATTCCATATGTGTTATTTCATAGTTTGATGTGTTCACTATTATTCTACAATGTAGAAAATAGTACAAATAAAGAAACTGTTGAATGAGTTGGTGTGTTCAAACTTTTGACTGGTACTGTAGATTGTGTAGAAACCAGGAAATTAGCTTTCGATGACCCAAAACAAATCTGAGGCAGGACCCCCCAGACCCCCCTGCGAGGTTATGTCCCCTCCACTTCTAAAAGCAAAGTCTCGCCCCTGGCTGGACTGGTGAGTTGTCCTCTTCGGAATGTACCTGTATTCCAAAGGCTCATGTCATGAATAATGACTAATAAAGTAATCTAATATAAAGGCCTTGCTCAGTCCACTAATACTTGAAGAGAGCACCAAAGGCAGTTTCCAGTGTGAAATCAATTTGTTACCAGTCCTAAACACACACACAAACACACAGCAAGGGTGCAGTTGATGGGAACATCTAGCAAACCAAAGGTTGTGTGTTCGAATCTCATTTATGGACAACTTTAGCATTTTAGATAATTAGCAACTTTGATACTTTTCCCTACTTTTTAGCTACTTTGCAATTACCTAGTATGTTAGCTAACCTTCCCCTAACCTGAACAATTTTAGCTAATAATTCACCTAACTCTAACCTTAACCCTAACCTTTACCCCTAACCCCTAGAGCTAGCTAACGTTAGTCACAACAAACTGGAATTAGTAACATCAAACCCAATTTTATTTGTCACATGTGCCAAATACAAAACAATGCTTACCTACAGGCCCTTAACCAACAATGCAGTTCAATAAATAGTTAAAAAAATATTTACTAAATAAACTAAAGTAAAAAATGAAAAGTAACACAGTAAAATTACATAAAAATAACGAGGCTATATACTAGGGGGTACCAGTACAATGTGCGGGGGTACAGGCTAGTCGAGGTAGTTTGTACATGTAGGTTGGGGTAAAGTGACTATGCATAGATAATAAACAGCGAGTAAATGTAAATGTAAATAGTCGGGTGGCCATTTGATTAATTGTTCATCAGTCTTATAGATTGGGGTCAGAAGCTGTTAAGGAGCCTTTTGGACCTAGACTTGGTGCTCCGGTACTGCTTGCCGTGCGGTAGCAGAGAGAACGGTCTAGGACTTGGGTGACTAGAGTCTTTGACAATTTTCCGTACCTTCCTCTGACACAGCCAAGTATATAGGTCCTGGATGGCAGGAAGCTTGGTCCCAGTGATGTACTGGGCCGTACGCATCACACTCTGTAGCGCCCTACGGTCGGATGCCGAGCAGTTGCCATACCAGACGGTGATGTAACTGGTCAGGATGCTCTCGATGGTGCAGCTGTAGAACTTCTTGAGGATCTGGGGACCCATGCCAAATATTTTCAGTCTCCTGAGGGGAAGTTTTGTCATGCCATTTTCACAACTCTCTTGATGTGTTTGGACCATGATAGATCGTTGGTGATGTGGACACCAAGGAACTTGAAACTCTCGACCCGCTCCACTTCATGTTAATGGGGCCTGTTCAGTCCTCCTATTCCTGTAGTCCACGATCATCTCCTTTGTCTTGCTCACATTGAGGCAGAGGTTGTTGTCCAGGCACCACACTGCCAGGTCTCTGACCTCCTCCCTATAGGCTGTCGCATTGTTGTCGGTGATCAGGGCTACCACTGTTTTGTCGTCAGCAAACTTAATGATGGTGTTGGAGTCATGCTTTTTCACACTGTTGTTGATGAACAGGGAGTACATTTACATTTCGCAAATTCATAACATATTGTACGTTTAGCAAATTTGTGAACATATGGACGAATTGCAATTCATAACATATTGTACGAATTGCAATTTGTAAGATATACAAATTGTAATTCGTAACTTATCATACAAAATAGATGATGGATCCACAAATGCATTATTACATACCATATGAAGTGTCAGATATCATAGAAACGTAACATATCATACTAAATGGAGTGTCTTGGATTAGACTAGAATAATAGGACATGCTCTGAAACCAAGTTGAAATATTTTGCCTCACCATTGCTTGTTCTAGTGAACATAAACTGACCTATATGTCTTTGCCTATTAGAAAACTTCAACAGCAATGCACTGTATATGGCCAGGAAAATGTTGCTTATAGATAAGTAACCTCGAGTGCAATATATGCTCTCAATATCATAGCAAGTTTGTAGGATAAATATTTTACATTATGACCGAGATCAGACAAAACCGTCATGGGCTTCATTTGCATCCCAGCACCTAATTGTACACATCGCAACATAACTTCGGATCATTCTGCCACGCGCGCAAGCGTTGTCTTATGTTATTATTACCCATTTTCAGAGTAGCCTACCGATAATAACCATGCAATGTGCTCTGTCTGAAATAAATGATCCTATTTAGCCTAATACACCACCGCGACGCAATACACATTTCCACAATGTTACGTGTCTGACGAACACTGCAGCATTTTAAAAATACTTAAAGCGCTTTCTCACACACCTTCACCTGCCTGCGATTTGTCATATAACTCACACCCCATTCAAGACTGAATAGGTAAACTGAACGAAATAGAATACAGAGCACTGTACAGTAGGCTACAGTACAGTACAGTTAGTCTACTGTAGTTACAATGTTGTAAACCTTACCTTGCAAATGTTCTACGAAACTAGAGAATACTCTTCTATAGAATAATTATTTGTGAGTCCCCGCGTGGTGTTGGAGTGGTGCGCAGTCCAGCGCGCATATGCCAGCCTCTGCTCTGTCAAACCAGCATATTGCGCATGCATATGTCTATTCTAGTCCCCACACCGGTGTCGCGCTCACGCTCTCTCGCTTTCTCAATACATTCGCAAATGGTTTCAAATTAGAATGTTAATCAATCCCTTCTTGCCATTGTAAACAATTATCTCTATGCTCATATCCTTGCTACTTCTGACATGGTAACATGCAACTCATTGGTCAGATGTGTCCCTACACGTAGGTTGAAATGTGGGTTTCCGAGTGGCGCAGCAATCTAAGACACTACATCTCAGTGCTAGAGGCGTCACTACAGACCCTGGTTTGATTCCAGGCTGTATCACAACCGGCTGTGATTGGGAGTCCCATAGGGTGGCACACCCAGGTTAGGGTTTGACAGGGGTAGACCGCCATTGTAACCAATCATTTTGTTCTTAACTGACTTGCCTGGTTAAAAAAAACATATGATATTTGAATTGGTGTGACTTAATGTGCACCTGATGTGGAAAGCCTATAAACAATTCTAATAGCTTCCTACGATGGTATATTCAAATCAATATAATAAATGTTTTATGCATGCGTGTGTGTGGCAACAAATTAATTTCACACAGGTTATACAGGAAACGTACTTTATCATAATAAAGATGCACTCCTGCACTCACATCGACTTAGCACCACCAGTTGGGGGACCATGGGAGTTGAAGTGATATCAGGGTCCAAATGTAAAAAATGTTTTGTAAGGTCCTAGGAATCATGTTAAACCCTGTTTTTAAAACCCCAGCTCAGAGTAGGTTTTAAGACGAAGTTAAGACACTGCCTAGACAGACTCTGAGCAAAGAGTAAAATCAACTCCTAAAAGTTTATCTCACTGGTAATCGCACAGTTTGAGGTACCACAAAGGGAAGATAGAGATGACGCTCATTGACACTGTTGCAAATTATGGAAAATAACCAATCAAATTATGGACAATAAGCAATAACCAATTAGACACCGCCAGCTGTGAACTCTATAGCACGCTTAAAACAACCACAGTGAACGTGACTGTACATCAAATGTTGTCATGGTAAAACGTTTAACATAATTTTTTGATTAATCTTAATTATTGCCTAATATGTTGGCATGCATAACCTTTATTATAAAAAAAATGTTTTACCAAATCTGATGGTTGTCAAAATTCTGTTAAATCAACAGGCTACTCGTCACTCCCGTTTGATAACTCTAAATAGCTTTGGCACAGTTACACGGAACCCAAACCGCCTGCCGCGCATACATTTATCCCCCCCCCCCGCATTAAACATGTATGGCAATTTAGCTAGTTAGCTTGCTATTGATAGCTAAGATTAATTTGTCCTATTTAGCTAGCTTGCTGTTGCTAGCTAATTTGTCCTGGGATATAAACATTGAGTTGTTATTTTACCTGAAATGCACAAGGACCTCTACTCCGACAATTAATCCACACATATAACAGTCAACCGAATCGTTTCTAGTCCTCTCTCCTCCTTCCAGGCTTTTTCATCTTAGAATTTACCCCACGACTACCGGCAAAACAGTTCGTCTTTCAATCACCCACGTGGGTATAATCAATGAGGAGAAGGCACGTGGGTACCTGCTTCTATAAACCAATGAGGAGATGGGAGAGGCAGGACTTACAGCGAGATCTGTGTCAGAAATAGGAATGACTTCTATTTTAGCCCTTGGCATCGCTGTCACGCCCTGACCTTAGTTTGCTTTGTTTTCTTTATTATTTTGGTTAGGGTCAGGGTGTGACAAGGGTGATATGTGTTTTTGTACTGTCTAGGGGTTTTGTATGTTTTATGGGGTTGTTAACTATCTAGGTGATTTGTATGTCTATGGTTGCCTAGATTGGTTCTCAATCAGAGGCAACTGTTTATCGTCATCTCTAATTGGGAACCATATTTAGGCGGCCATATTCTTTGGGTAATTCGTGGGTTATTGCCTGTGTCAGTTGCCTGTGTCAGTTGCCTGTGTCAGTTGCCTGAGTCAGTTGCCTGTGTCAGTTGCCTGTGTCCGTTGCATGTGTCCGTTGCATGTGTCCGTTGCCTGTGTCCGTTGCCTGTGTCAGTTGCCTGTGTCCGTTGCCTGTGTCCGTTGCATGTGTCCGTTGCCTGTGTCCGTTGCCTGTGTCCGTTGCCTGTGTTCGTTGCCTGTGTCCGTTGCCTGTGTCCGTTGCCTGTGTCCGTTGCCTGTGTCCGTTGCCTGTGTCCGTTGCCTGTGTCCGTTGCCTGTGTCTGCACTTATCATATATAGCTTCAGATTCTCTGTCACTTTGGATTTTCTTTTTTCCTTGTTTTGGAAGAGAACGTGAGCCGGGTGTGCCATTCTCCTTGCGGAGATGGCGCAAACTTCAACACGGTCGGTCCCTGGGATTGGGCTGGCCAACACGATTTGTTTTGCATGGAAGGAAAAGGAGATGGAGCCTTTAGGACGGAAAACATTTGGAAGGACCATCTTGATGGGGATCCTAAAGCTGACGGTGAAGGACGTGTTTTGCTTCCAAGGCAACTCGTTGGAGGGAGCATACGACGTGGCACTACACACAGAGGAGAAACATGATGAGATCCTGAGAAGGGCAAGAGCAGTGGGAGGTGAGAGGCCGATGTGTCACTATGAAGTAACCAGCTTGGCGAGGAACAACTTTAGGGTTGTGACTGTAAACATTTACAAACCATACGTTAAGGACGAGGAGGTGAGGGCCTTTCTGGGGAGATACATGGATAACATCTCCTCAGCAAGGCACCTCAAGGACTCCCTAGGGTTTTATAATGAGAGTAGAGGCTTCCAGGCCCTCCTCAGGGAGGACCCAAATGGACATGGTGGCTACCTCCATCATCCTGCTATGTTCTCCCTGGGGGCTGACAGGGGGACGTTGATTTATGCACGTCAGCCCCCATTTTGCAGGCGCTGTATGGCCTACGGCCACATCCTCGCCTCGTGCAGCACAAGAAAGTGCAGATTTTGTGGATCTGGGGAGCACGAGGCGAAGGATTGTGACGAGCCTAAGGCGTGCCACAGGTGTGGCTCGTCAGCACACCTGTGACGGGGGTGCCCGGCTCGTCAGAGGTCATGCGCGTCTGCGGCTGGGGGGGGGTAGCAGGAGCGGGGGATGGGGGAAGAAGAGGAGGGGAAGGAAGGAAGCCTCATGACCAGAGTACAGGCCCAGAGGGGAAGGCCGCAAGGAAGGAGGAGGAGCAAGAAGCAGCGGATGGAAGAGAGAAGGAAACGGAAGGCACGGGAGTAGGAGAACCGGGAAGAGAGGAGGGAAAAGCGGCGGAAGAAAGCAAGCGAGTGGAGGAGCATGAGAGAGAAGAAAGCGAGGGAGGGGTGGTGGAGAAGGAGACGGTGGAAGGGCAAGTGGGGGGAAAGCGCCCTGGTGGAAGAGATGAGAGGTATGGTGGAGGAGCTGGCGGGGGGGTGGTATCTCTCCACTGCCGCCATCACCAGAGAAGAGAGTGAAGAGGAGGGTGCGATTGGGCGACAGTGAGAGGGAGGGGATGGTCAAGAGAGCGATGGGGGTGGGAGAAACCTCTGGGTTGCTGCTGGTTTCCCCAGGCCCTCAACTCCTGTTGGGTGGGGACCCACCTAACAAGGCCCAGGACTGGGTAGAGGAGGAGGTGGGGAGTTTTTTTGTTTGGGGACTCAGCCTTCCCTATTTTTTTTCCCAAACCAGCTACAGCGCTGGGGAGAGGGAGGAGTGTGGGGGTAGACCCAGGGTGCAGAACACCTCGGTGCCAAACACTATTCCTGCATCCTGGGTTCCTGGGCTCGACTATATTTTTGTATCCAGATCTTTGGGTAAGTTGCCTGTTTTCTTTTCAGATCACGACGGGGTGGTCCTGCAGGTGGGGTCGCCAGTCTACCTCTTCGGTAGGGGGTACTGGAAGTTAGATCGGGATGTGCTGGAGGAGCAGGCTTTTGTTGACGTTTTTTTTTTGTTTCTTTTGGAGGCTTGAAGGCCTCCGGTCCATGTGCGAGGTGGTGTTAGAGTGGTGGGAATTGGTTAAGGTTAGGATTAGGGCTTTTATAATAGGGTATTGCAAGAGGAAAAAAAGGGAGGAGAGGAGGGAGGTGGATCGCATCCAAAGGTTAATCGAAATCGAGTACGAGGCAGGCAACCTTGGCGGGTCGTTTGACTGGGAGAGATCCGCAACCCTAAAGGCGCAGCTCAGGGAGCTGCAGGAGCGGAAGGCTTGAGCTTTCCTGGAGCGTTCACATAGTGGCTTTCTAGAACACAATGAGACTTGTTCCGCTATGTTCTTTAAGTCGGTTAGGGCCAGACAGATTAGGAAGGTAATGCATGGCATTAGGGAAGAAAATGGTAGTATAGTTAGAAAACCAGAGGAAATGGTCAGGGTGACAACTGACAATTTCCGAGGTTTATTTAAGGAAAGGGAAATAGATGTAGAGCAGGGAAATGTGTTTTTAGAACACTTCTCCAGGTGGTTGCCGGAGGACATTAGAGAAGTGATGGAGGCCCAGATCTCACTAGAAGAGGTTGAGAGCGCTCTTAGGAGGATGGGAAAAGGGAAGGTGCCTGGGATGGATGGGCTGCCGGCTGAGTTTTATCTCAAGTTTTGGGGTATACTTGGACCAGTGGTCCTCAATGTCATGAAGGCCATCCTTGAGACGGGGGTCCCGGGGGGATTGATGGCTGTTGGTGTGCTGTCACTTCTGTATAAGAAGGGGGAAGCAACAGACCGTGGCAACGTGCAGCCGTTGACCATGCTGTGCGTAGATTACAAGCTACTTGCAAAGGTTTTAGCAGACCGGTTGCGCACAGCCCTTCCCTACGTCGTCCATGAGGATCAGACGTGCGGGGTAGAGGGCCGCTCTTTTAGATGGAACCTACAGTTAATCAGGGACTCCATCGCTTGGGTTGAAGATAGAGGTCTGCCTTTAATGGTAGCAGCGCTAGATCAGACGAAAGCCTTTGATCGCATGAATAGATCCTTTTTCATTCAGAGTGTTAGGTCGATTAGGATTTGGGGAGAAGTTCATAGGATGGATTCGTACATTATATGTCGGAGCGGGGTGCCGAGTTAGTGTAAATAGTCACTTGGGTGACGTTTTTGACCTCTCGTCTGGGGTCAGGCAGGGGTGCCCACTCGGCTCTCCTCTTCGTTCTGTACATGGAGCCTCTGGGGGCTTAAGATTAAGATGACGCAGTATGCCGACGACACTTCCTTGCTGCTGTGCAAGGACTCGTGCCTGACAAGGTCCCTTGCCATCATTGGGGATTTCGCCCGAGCGTCGGGAGCGGTTCTGAACCATGCAAAGTCTTCCGTTAAGTTTTTCGGAAGATGGCGCGGTAGGACAGATGTGCCCGGGGGGTTCTCTCTGTGAGGGGGCCCTGAGGATTCTCGGGGTCCATTTTGAGACCTCCGGCTCAGCGACGCTGAACTGGAACATGGGTATCGCAGTGGTACAGAGGAAGCTAGCGATGTGGAGGGCTAGGTAAAAAAACAATCAACAACTGCAAGGCAATTCCATGTGTTGCTGGAAGCACTTACTCATTGCATTTTTTTTCTATTATCAAGACGCCTCCTGGTAACTTAACTGGTTGGGACAGCTCATGAGATCTCCTAAATATCTGTTAGTGCTGAGTGACCATTTTATTTTTTCATTTTTTTAAACAACTAATTTGACTTATGTTAGGTTAAATTATTTGAATTCCATTTCTTTGTTTTTTTTCTGTGAGCTCAACCCTTCCTGTAACGGTTAATCAGATTAAGCCTGAACTGTGCAATGTTGTAGGGAGTTGTAGTTTCCAACAGGCCAATATTCGATGTAGTTTAGCTCAGAAGTTTAGCTCAGAAAACGTGGCAATTAATTACAATGACCATAATCCATTGCGCACCCATTTAAACTCATCTGGTCTGTGCGGAGCGGAAGAGAACGTGCAATCCCAAGCAGTTGTTTCAGGAGCTTGAAAATACATGATTTAAGTGATTAATAGTTGGTATTCAGCAGTCATAAAAGTATGCCTTATTTACCTTGAAGAACTAGTAAAATTATGATTTTGTCAGACAGCATCTCTATATAGAGATGAGAGGATAACTTGGAATTAAATAAAACAAATGTTTTTTTAATGTAATGTGAATAAATGATGGTTAATAAGTGATCAGCAGTAATGGGCAGTCACTACCATCATGGAACTTTTATTCATTGTTTTATTCTGTGTTGTTACAGCATTCAACCCACATAATGCACAGGCATTTAATGTTCTAACCTCACTGTTTAAATAAAGGTTAAATAACCGCATTCATTTTGATCGAAGAGGCTAAACTGATCCGTTAATCAGCACTCATACTCCGAGAAGCTTGATACATAGGCAATTCCTTATTTTAGTAGGCTATTCAATTAAAATAGATTTTCAGTCATAACTAATATCACACAAGACCCAAAATGAAGAGACAAAACCCCAAATAGTTCCCAATTGAGGGACTCACCTCCTACTGAGACATACAGTCACATTTTATAACCTACAATAATAAACCTCTAAGAAAAAGAGGTTAAACAATGGCCCGAGCCCTGGGGTGGTCTAGTGGTCTGAACCGCCTCTAGAATCACATGTACTGTGTACAGCTGCAAGCAGGGGTCTCTTCCTTCCTTCCTTCCTTTCATCTCTACCCCTATCTCTATCCTATCCAATAATCCTTTTTAACACCAGAACGGTGTAGGTTACATGGTGACATTTGATGATTTGTTTTTGTTATGCATCACAAGTTTATCTTCCTCTAGTCCACAGGCCATCTTTAGTTCCCATCTCTCTGCACTGTGTTACAGTTCAATCTCGACTGGGGGAATTCCTAGTTCCTTTTCCAAGCAGTCCCTTTTGTATTTTTATGGGAACCAAGGGCCGGCCAGCCAGTCATCTGTTTCTCTATTCTCAGAACTGCATTGTACTGTATATTTGTATTGATTCAGAGGCTCCCTCCCATCCCTTCCCCTATTACTTGGAAGTGACTGCTTGGCTTAACTTGTGGAAAGACAGACACCGAGGTAGATTTGGCACAGAGGGTATGTATGTAGAGAGCTCGTCATACACTAACATGGTACGTATCAGAAAGGCTTGCAATAAACAAAGTCAAACAGAAGACAGCACATAATTATCTTTGGATCAAAGTTGTCTTTTTCTTTCAACAGATATCTGTTGTACAACGTGGTTACAGTGACAATTCCAACAAGGACTGGGGACCGGTGGAACTTCATCTTGAGTGAGAAATGGAAACGGGTAAGTTAGTGATTCTCTCTCTTGTATTATTATGCCAATGCTGTTCAATATTGTTACTAGTCGCCCTCTAACAGTTGCTTTTGACTGCTCTCTATCCAATTTTATTCTGTGAATTAAAACCTCAGTGAAGTGGATGGTTTTGATCGTTTTTAGTTTATCCACATACTTGTATTGTTTGAAAGAGTGAACAGGAGAGAGAAAAAGAGAGATTAAACAGTTGTGACATAAATTGGACTCAACAACAAGACAAAGATCAATCAATCACTTTACACTGGTCCACAACATACATATCACGACACAGCAGGCTATATCCTACAGTATGTGTTGTACATACTGTATGTCATTCCCTGTAGGGAATCAGATGCCCACCCTGGGCCTCATGTGACACAGCATGTCTGATCACACACATCTGCATGCTGTGACTCAGTGGCCTAGAGATATCCCTGACTCATTCATTCTCATGGGGGTTTGTTTTCTCTGCAAATCTATTGTGTAATGCTTTTGCCACTCTTTTTTTCCCCGCTAATGGACAAGACATTTCACTGTCATTCCAGCTAGGATTGTGGGGAGGGTTTTGAATCAGCCCGAGCAATGTCAATTCATTGTACTTTCAATGTACTCTCAATGGACATAAGCACATAGATGTGCTGTCAAAGAGTAGAGGTATGTGTCGCTTTAAATGTCAACAGTGCTATGCTATTTCATATTAATATGTCTATCAAATAAATCAATCAAGTATGAAAACATTTATTTCTGGCCCTTCTGGTGTACTACTTTGTGGTCTACTAATACAATGTAATTGTGTAAACCAACTAGGCCTACCTGATGCTGCATTAGTCTTGATTTGCGGATGCAAATGAGTGTTTGGCCATGAGAACTGAATTCCATAGATGGTAGTCGCTCAGATAGACATCTATGGACTCAATTCTTCTTGCCTGGCAGCTACAATCAGCAACCAATCACCTGTCAAGGACAACAGAGAAAAGGAAAGAAATTGCTTTTGATTCTGGTAAGATATTGCAACAATGTCTGGCCCCTAAGCAAATACATCTGAATTATCATTCAGTCTCTATGGGGGTGCCACAGGGTTCAATTCTCGGGCCGACTCTTTTCTCAGTATATATCAATGATGTTGCTCTTGCTGCGGGCGATTCCCTGATCCACGTCTACGCAGACGACACCATTCTGTATACTTCTGGCCCTTCCTTGGACACTGTGCTATTTTACCTCCAAACGAGCTCCAATGCCATACAACACTCCTTCTGTGGCCTCCAACTGCTCTTAAACGCTAGTAAAACCAAATGCATGCTTTTCAACCGTTCGCTGCCTGCACCCGCACGCCCGACTAGCATCACCACCCTGGATGGTTCCGACCTAGAATATGTGGACATCTATAAGTACCTAGGTGTCTGGCTAGACTGTAAACTCTCCTTCCAGACTCATATCAAACATCTCCAATCTAAAATCAAATCTAGAGTCGGCTTTCTATTCCGCAACAAAGCCTCCTTCACTCACGCCGCCAAACTTACCCTAGTAAAACTGACTATCCTACCAATCTTCGACTTTGGCGATGTCATCTACAAAATAACTTCCAATACTCTACTCAACAAACTGGATGCAGTTTATCACAGTGCCATCCATTTTGTTACTAAAGCACCTTATACCACCCACCACTGCGACCTGTATGCTCTCGTCGGCTGGTCCTCGCTACATATTCGTCGCCAGACCCACTGGCTCCAGGTCATCTACATGTCCATGCTAGGTAAAGCTCCGCCTTATCTCAGTTCACTGGTCACGATGGCAACACCCACCCATAGCACGCACTCCAGCAGGTGTATCTCACTGACCATCCCTAAAGACAACACCTCATTTGGCCGCCTTTCTTTCCAGTTCTATGCTGCCTGTGACTGGAACGAATTGCAAAAATCGCTGAAGTTGGAGACTTTTATCTCCCTCGCCAACTTTAAACATCTGCTATCTGAGCAGCTAACCGATCGCTGCAGCTGTACATAGTCCATCAGTAAATAGCCCACCCAATTTACCTACCTCATCCCCATACTGTTTTTATTGATTTACTTTTGCTCTTTTGCACACTAGTATCTCTACCTGCACATGACCATTTGATAATTTATCACTCCAGTGTTAATCTGCCAAATTGTAATTATTCGCCTACCTCCTCATGCCTTTTGCACACAATGTATATAGACTTGTTATTGACTTGTTTATTGTTTACTCCATGTGTAACTTTGTGTTGTTGTCTGTTCACACTGCTATGCTTTATCTTTGCCAGGTCGCAGTTGTAAATGAGAACTTGTTCTCAACTAGCCTACCTGGTTAAATAAAGGTGAAATAAAACATAAAATCATAAAGTTTCTTTGTTCTTGTCAGCACACTGTCTCATTACTTTGAATTTGCATAAAAGAAGCAAACACACACACACACACACACACACACACACACACACACACACACACACACACACACACACACACACACACACACACACACACACACACACACACACACACACACACACACACACACAGAACCTGACTCTAGGAGCACATCTTCTTCTTCGATGAGGTTTAACGGCGGTTGGCATACAATAAATGTTGCATTACAGCCACCTACTAGACTTAAGCAATAAGGCATGACTGGGTGTGGTATACGGCCAATCGGAAAATATTCAGATCACTTGACTTTTTCCACATTTTGTTACGGTACAGCGGTATTCTAAAATGGATAAAATAAATTAAAATCCTCAGCAATCTACACACAATACCCCATAATGACAAAGAGAAAAGTTTTTTTATTTTTAATATCTACAAATGTATTAAAACTTAAAAAAACATACCTTATGTACATAGTCAGACCCTCACTATGAAACTCGCAATTGAGCTCAGGTGCATCCTGTTTCCATTGATCATCCTTGAGGTGTTTATACAACTTGATTGGAGTCGACCTATGGTAATTTGATTGGACATGATTTGGAAAGGCACACACCTGTCTATATAAGGTCCCAGAGTTCATAGTGCATGTCAGAGCAAAAACAACGCTATGAGGTCAAAGGAATTGTCCGTAGAGCTCAGAGACAGAATTATTTCAAGGCACAGATCTGGAGAAGGGTACCAAAAAACATCTACAGCATTGAAGGTCCCCAAGAACACAGTAGCCTCCATCATTCTTAAATGGAAGTTTAGAACCACCAAGACTCTCTCTTCCACCAAGACCACCAATACTCTTAGAGCTGGCCAAACTGAGCAATCAGGGGAGAAAGGCCTTGGCCAGGGAGGTGACCAAGAACCTGATGGTCACTCTGACAGAGCTCTAGAATTCCTCTGGAGATGAGAGAACCTTCCAGAAGGACAACCATCTCTGCGGCACTTCACCAATTTGAGCAATCTCAAATATGAAATATATTTTGATTTGTTAACACTTTTTTGGTTATATGATTCCATATGTATTTTTTCATAGTTTTGATGTCTTCACTATTTATTCTACAATGTAGAAAATAGTAAAAATAATGAAAAACCCTTGTTCTAAAACTTGTGACCGGTAGTGTACATTCCATCCCTGCAGTATAGTTATTAACCATTGCTAAAAATCCAATCTTACTGAAACATATCACTTGTTGGTTTATCCCTCTGTACTGGTACAGATCACCTACTCACACCACTCCTCTCAGGATCCCCCTTTGGCCCATCTTTCTCTACTTTCTTCACTGCCTCAGCATATGACAACTTCTGCATTACTCTAAACGTAGAAACCTCAACCTGCCTCTCTCGCAAGGGACATTTCTGATCCTCAGCCCCATGGGCACCCCTACAAATACCACTACTGTCTCATGCCTTTATGCACACTTCTCACACCTAGGAACCTCCCTCCAACACACTGCTGTCACATGCCAATAAGCTTGACTATTCTTCTTTAACAAACCATCTCCCTTTTTTCCTGCCATTTTTAACCGATTCAAGCTCACCCTCTTCCTCCTTCTCTCTCTTAAACCTCCTCTGCCTTCTCCCCTCCCTTACTCCTGGATATTCCAAGTATAAATCTTCTTAGAACACCCCACTTCTGACATACAGTTGATGTAAATTAGAATTTGGTAGCATTGCCTTTCAATTGTTTTACTTGGGTCAAACGTTTCAGATAGCCTTCCACAAGCTTCCTACAATAAGTTGGGTGCATTTTGGCCCATTCCTCCTGACGGAGCTGGTGTAACTGAGTCAGGTTTGTAGGCCACCTTGCTAGCACACGTGTTCTCAGTTCTGCCCACACATTTTCTATAGGATTGAGGTCAGGGTTTGTGATGGCCACTCTAATACCTTGACATTGCCATTTTTCCAGAAGTTTGGAAGAAAGCTTGGGGTCATTGTCCATTTGGAAGACCCATTTTCGACCAAGCTTTAACTTATTGACTGATGTCTTGAGATGTTGCTTCAATATATCCACATAATTTCCCTCCCTCCTGATGCCATCTATTTTGTGAAGTGCACCAGTCCCTCCTGCAGCAAAGCACCCCCACAACATGATTCTGCCACCCTCGTGCTTCACGGTTGGGATGGTGTTCTTCAGCTTGCAAGCCTCCCCCTTTTTCCTCCAAACACAACGATGGTCATTATGGCCAAACAGTTCTATTTTTGTCCATCAGACCAGATGACATTTCTTCAAAAAGTACAATCTTTGTCCCCATGTGCAGTTGCGAACCGTAGTTTGGGGTTTTTATGGTGGTTTTGGCGCAGTGGATTCTTCCTTGATGAGTGGCCTTTTAGGTTATGTCGATATAGGACTCATTTTACTGCGGATTTAGATACTTTTGTACCTGTTTCCTCCAGCATCTTCAAGGTCCTTTGCTGTTGTTCTGTGATTGATTTGCACTTTTCACACCAAAGTACGTTCATCTCTAAGAGACAGAACACGTCTCCTTCCTAAGCGATATGACGGCTGCATGGTCCCATGGTGTTTATACTTGC
The DNA here is from genome assembly GCF_023373465.1 of Oncorhynchus keta. Lineage (NCBI taxonomy): Eukaryota > Metazoa > Chordata > Actinopteri > Salmoniformes > Salmonidae > Oncorhynchus > Oncorhynchus keta. Next base: position 45,198,431 of record NC_068444.1, read on the forward strand.
ATACTATTTGTATACTATTTGTACTGATGAACTTGGTACTTTCGGGTATTTGGAGGTCTTGGCAGAGTTCTTTTGATTTCCCATGATGTCAAGCAAAGAGGCACTGAGTTTGAAGGTGGGCCTTGAAATACATTCACAGGTACACCTCCAATTGACTCAAATTATGTCAATTAGCCTATCAGAAGCTTCTAAAGCCATGACATCATTTTCTGGAATTTGCCAAGCTGTTTAAAGGTACAGTCAATTTAGTGTATGTAAACTTCTGACCCACTGGAATTGTGATACAGTGGATTATAAATTAAATAATCTGTCTTTGAACAATTGTTGGAAGAATGACCTGTGTCATGCACAAAGTAGATGTCCTGACTTGCCAAAACGATCGTTTGTTAACAAGAAATTTGTGGCGTGGATGAAAAACGAGTTTTAAAATGACTCCAATTTAAGTGTGTGTAAACTCCCGACTTCAACAGTACATCTTGATCTTTCATTTAACCGGATGTCACAATCTCCGTACATCAGCCCCTCGGGATGTAGTGCTGATATAGGTGGCGCTATAACCCTTGTCATACTTCAATGAAATGAGAGGGGAATTTAGAGATACTGGGTATAAAGACGAGATGCTTGTGTCTCCACCCTATTCATATTCGTTGTCAACTGAAGGTTGCTCTCTTTGGATTGGTGAATAAATCTCGTTATTTTAATATTTTTTTAAATATTCGATGTATTGACGTTAGCAGCCTGAATTCAATGGAGAGGGAGATGCTGGTCAGTTCAATTCAAAGGGCTTTATTGGAATGGGAAACATATGTTTACATTGCCAAAGCAAGTGAAATAGATAATAAACAAAAGTGAAACAAACAATAAGAAATAAACAGTAAACATTACACTCACAAAAGTGTAGAAGACATTTCAAATGTCATATTATGTATACATACAGTGTTGTAATGATGTGCAAATAGTTCAAGTACAAAATGGAAAATAAATAAATATAAATATGGGTTGTATTTACAATGGTGTTTGTTCTCCACTGGTTGCTCTTGTGGCAACAGGTCACAAATCTTGATGTTGTGATTGCGCACTGTGGTATTTCACCCAATAGATATGGGAGTTTATCAAAATGTGATTTGTTTTCGAATTATTTGTGGGTCTATGGTCATACATTTGGCAGGGGTTAGGAAGTGCAGCTCCGATATTAAGCGGTTTTCCGCAAAATTGCCGGGATGTCACGTGCATCACACTTATATCAGTACACTCGTAATAACCTTAGCATAGCGAAACATCTATCGTATAAAATAAGCCTCGAGTGTCAAAACAGCAATTCATTGTATCTTGACTCAATTCAACACACCCAGTCTTCCCCATTCAGAACTGGTAACTGGACCCATTTTGGGCGGAGTAAAGCCTCTCGCTAGCCTCTTCCTCTCTTGGGAAACCCCTATTCGTGTCTGATTACAGTCATTTGTTGTGACGTCTACTAAATGCAACGTAAACTGTGGCTTGTATTGATTGGAAAGGTTTCCAATTAGTTTCCGATGCTTCGTTTAATGATAATGGTAAGTACATTTTCCGTTTTGTTAGGGGATTGGTCTAACCACAGGTCTAGCTAGTTAACTCGCTGGTTTAGTGGTTAGCCTACGCTAGCTACCAGCTGTCTTTATACGTCTCGGCGACAGCTGATGCAGCGAATACAGCTAACGGTAGCTATCTAACCTGTAGAACGATTGGACACATCTGATACTGGGCCGCAACTATATATTGTGTAGCTAGCTATCTGTATGTGTATAGCTACCTCACTAGCTAACTAGATGTTTGTGTGTGTGTGTGTGTGTGTGTGTGTGTGTGTGTGTGTGTGTGTGTGTGTGATAGCTCCTTTTACTGCATCTAATTCCTGTAAGCCACCCAGTATTGTTATAGCAGCTTTCATTAGGAACGTGTGTGTAATAGCAATAGCTCCCTTTACTGCATCTAATTCCTGTAAGCCACCCAGTATTGTTATAGCAGCTTTCATTGGGAATGTGTGTGTAATAGCAATAGCTCCCTTTACTGCATCTAATTCCTGTAAGCCACCCAGTATTGTTATAGCAGCTTTCATTAGGAATGTGTGTGTGTGTGTGTGTCGGAAGTGGGGTCGAACAATGGGAGTGGGAGAGAACACTTGGCTGCTTATTCCCAGAGGTCTATTCGCTCATCAGCCCAGTCCCAGAGATCAAGTATCAGACCACAGTCCCACGCACTTTCACTGCATCTAACACAGTGTGACAAACTAGCTGTGTAGAGTAGAGTACACAACAAGTGCACAGCCCTCTCTCTGCCAGCCCACCTGCTCTCTCTGCCAAGAAGCTTCTCCAGTCTTAGCAGGCAGGTGAGAGAGCTGCCCTGGCATCCACTATAACTAGAGTTGGTCCTCGTCAGAGGTGTACTGAACTATACTGTACACAAACTACTTTGCTCCTTGTTCCCAGAAGATTAAGTGAGATGGGAATCACATTGTGAGATGTGATCCAATACAGTCGTTCCTCTCCACTGCATGGATCTGATGGGACCAGACACAGCTCGTATTTGCTCTACTCGTAGGCCTATTTGTTGACATTTGGCCTGATCAGAACTCTGTGTGCGATTTCTCTGCTGAGAACCTGTTAGAGAAAACATTACATGGGTAATGCTGGGACAGGGCCATGGCTTGTGTGGTGTAGCATCTAACAGGCAGGTGTGGAGCCGGAGCCTAGGCATTATTAACACAACAAAGATTCCATTGGACGCCACATGTGAGACTTGTGTTCTGAAGGCTGAATCGTGCTGGATCATAGCGGGGAACCTCTATGCTTCACTTCAGATGTCAAACCTACAGCAGTAGCAGTAAACCACCAGGCCACAAAAGACTGGAAAAATACATTCTTAAGCTTTCGAACCAATGCTTTTCAGAATCGCTCCACCCTGTTGACAAATAACAGATGATAGAATTATTTGCTGAAGTGATTCAACATAACATAACATAACTCTATCGAACTTAGACTCCTTTCCTTGATTGACACTGAACAAAGCAAGGCTACACCTTAGTGTGCCTCAGAACCAACCATAGAACAAGAAAATACCAAAAGCTAGAATGTGAGCATCAAGAGATTCAGTGCCTTTTCCATTGTGTCTCTCGTCCTGTGTAAAGGTGGCCAGCCAAATCATTTCTGAGGACAGTGAGGTGGAGTTAGTATCATGAAAGACAGAACCCAAAATCACAATAATCGGAGGATAGGATTACACCGTCCTGTCATCCAGCTGTTCCTAGGTCAGAGGAGACTCATGATTAACTAAGTCATCCTAAATGGGACCCTATTCCCAATGTAGTGCACTACCTTTGACCAAACCCCTAATTGGGTGCTATTTAGGACGCAGCCTAAGGCTCAGCTACTGCTCATAACTTCACTCTCACTTAATGAATACAGTAGGAGTATTCATTATTCAAATGATGTGTACTACAGTTGAGGTCGGACGTTTACATACACTTAGGTTGGAGTCATTAAAACAGTTTTTCAACCACTCCACAAATTTGTTGTTAAACTATAGTTTTGGCAAGTCGGTTAGGGCATCTACTTTGTGCATGACACTTATTTTTTTCCAACATTAGTTTACACACAGATTATTTCACTTATAATTCACTGTATCACTATTCGAGTGGGTCAGAAGTAGAGGTCAACCGATTATGATTTTTCAACGCCAATACCGATACCGATTATTGGAGGACCAAAAAAAGCCGATACCAATTAATCGGCTGATTTAAAAAATATTTATTTTTATTTCTTTGTAATAATGACAACTACAACAATACTGAATGAACACTTATTTTAACTAATAATGCACCAATAAAATAAATTTAGCCTCAAATCAATAATGAAACATGTTCAATTTGGTTTAAATAATGCAAAAACAAAGTGTTGTAAGAAAGCTAACGTTTATGTTCCTTGCTCAGAACATGAGAACATATGAAAGCTGGTGGTTCCTGTTAACATGAGTCTTCAATATTCCCAGGTAAGAAGTTTTAGGTTGTAGTCATTATAGGATTTATAGGACTATTTCGCTCTATACGATTTGTATTTCAAATACCTATGACTATTGGATGTTCTTATAGGCACTTTAGTATAGCTTCCATCCCTCTCCTCGCCGCTACCTGGGCTCGAACCATGGACAACAGCCACCCTCAAAGCAGCATTAACCATGCAGAGCAAGGGGAAGAACTACTCCAAGTCTCAGAGCGAGTGACGTTTGAAACGCTATTAGCGCGCACCCCACTAACTAGCTAGCCATTTCACATCGGTTACAGCGGCCTAATCTTGGGAGTTGATAGGCTTGAAGTCATAAACAGCGCAATGCTTGAAGCATTGCGAAGAGCTGCTGGCAAAACGCATGAAAGTGCCGTTTGAATGAATGCTTACGAGCCTGCTGGTGCATACCATCGCTCAGTCAGACTGCTCTATCAAATCATAGACTTAATTATAACATAACACACAGAAATACGAGCCTTTGGTCATTAATATGGTCGAATCCGGAAAGATCATTTCGAAAACAAAATGTTTATTCTTTCAGTGAAATACGGAAACTTTCCGTATTTTATCTAATGGATGGCATCCCTAAGTCTAAATATTGCTGTTACATTGCACAACCTTCAATGTTATGTCATAATTACATGAAATTCTGGCAAATTAGTTCACAATGAGCCAGGTGGCCCAAACTGTTGCATATACCCTGACTCTGTGTGCAATGAACGCAAGAGAAGTGACCCAATTTTACCTGGTTAATATTGCCTGCTAACCTTTCTTTTAGCTAAATATGCAGGTTTAAAAATATATACTTTTGTGTATTGATTTTAAGAAAGGCATTGATGTTTATAGTTAGGTACACGACAGCCCTTTTTCGTGAATGCGCACCGCATCGATAATATGCAGTGCAGGACACGCTAACTAGTCAATGCTAGCTAGCAACTTACCTTGGCTTCTTACTGCATTCACATAACAGGCAGGCTCCTCGTGGGGCAGGTGGTTAGAGCGTTGGACTAGTTAACCGTAAGGTTGCAAGATTGAATCCCTGAGCTGACAAGGTAAAAATCTGTTGTTCTGCCCCTGAACAAGGCGGTTAACCCACCGTTCCTAGGCCGTCATTAAAAATAAGAATGTGTTCTCAACTGACTTGCCTAGTTATTTTATTTTTTTATTAAAAAAATTCTTCAATCACATGTACAGCGGATTCTCAAGATCTTGCACACTAATGAGATGCTATTGAGCCCACACTACTACACTGTCTGAGCCAAGGACGACATGCCTTCTGGTAAGTTTTGATTACAATACTGGGTGAGGTGAATATACACTGCTCAAAAAAATAAAGGGAACACTTAAACAACACAATGTAACTCCAAGTCAATCACACTTCTGTGAAATCAAACTGTCCACTTAGGAAGCAACACTGATTGACAATACATTTCACATGCTGTTGTGCAAATGGAATAAACAGGTGAAAATTATAGGCAATTAGCAAGACACCAGGGGAGAATGTTTTTCCCCACAAAGGGCATTATTACAGACAGAAATATGCCTCAGACGATCCCGCAGGTGAAGAAGCCAGATGTGGAGGTCCTGGGTTGGCGTGGTTACACGTGGTCTGCTGTTGTGAGGCCGGTTGGACGTACTTTGCTCCGTTTGTCTTTGCCTCAAACCTGACTAGTCTCATAGTCCCAGAAAAACATCTCCACCACATGATGCTGCCACCACCATGCTTCACCGTAGGGATGGTGCCAGGTTTCCACCCGAGGTGACGCTTGGCATTCAGGCCAAAGAGTTCAATCTTGGTTTCATCAGACCAGGTAATTTTGTTTCTCATGGTCTGAGAGTCCAAACTTCTTACATTTTAAGAATGATGGAGGCCTCTGTGTTCTTGTGGACCGTCAATGCTGCAGACATTTTTGGTACCCTTCCCCTGATCTGTGCCTCGACACAATCCTTTCTTGGAGCTCTACAGACAATTCCTTTGACCTCGTGGCTTGGTTTTTGCTCTGACATGAACTGTCAACTGTGGCACCTTACAGGTGTGTGCCTTTCCAAATCATGTCCAATCAATTGAATTGAACACAGGTGGACTCCAATCAAGTTGTAAAAACATCTCAAGGATGGAAACAGGATGCACCTAAGCTCAATTTCGAGCCCAATAGAAAAGGGTCTGAATACTTTTAAATAAATAAGGTATTTCTGTTTTTTTTTAATAAATTGGCAAACTTTTCAAAACTGTTTTTGCTTTGTCATTTTGGGGTATTGTATGTAGATTGATGAGGAAATGTTTTTATTTAATCAATTTGAGAATAAGGCTGTAATGTAACAAAATGTGGGGTCTGAATGCTTTCCGAATGCACTCTAAGTAAGCTGTGTTACTCTTGCTCCTTTGTGTCTATTTGCTAAAGCGGCCTCTTCTCCCACACTGTACATTAACCTAGCCTAGCCCACCTCACACTTCACACATCCACATTTAGTCTTCCCTCCAAATGGTGGTTGACATGTGTCTTGTTTGCTCTGGTAGGAGTGGGTACGGTGGTGCCCCAGCCCCCTGGTCTGTGGGATGACTCGATGAGTGTGGCGGCGGGGCACGGAACAGCAGAGCGACTGAGTGAGAAGAATGGGCAGTAGGGGCTGTGACTGCAGGCTCGCTGTCTCCACTGGTGTCCCTACTGCGGTCCTCTACGGCTCCCTGTCCCTGTTTGTCTCCATTCTGCACAACGTCTTCCTGCTCTACTACGTGGAGACCTTTGTCTCCGTTTATAAGATCGACAAGCTCTCCTTTTGGGTTGGAGAGGTGAGTGACAGTTCCTGCCTTCAATGGATGATTATAATATTTGTGGTTTGGACGCTTTCTGCTTTAGACGATGACAAATGGATAAAGCAGAAAGACTGATACCTGGCTTTTTTTCTCGGTTAGGATGTTTAACTGTCCTGTTACACGAACTCCTCCAACACTGACTCTCTGTCCCACACAGACAGTGTTCCTGATATGGAACAGCTTAAACGACCCTCTCTTCGGCTGGCTGAGTGACCGCTCCTTCCTCAGCTCCCCACAGTAAGACGTTCTCTTTTCATCGTTTTCTCAAATCAATGGTGCACCTCTCTCTCTCTCTCTCTCTTTTTCAATCGCTACGTCTCTCTCTTTTTCACACTGTCTTGGAAGCACGGTTGGATAGCACAGTTAGCGGTAGAAGTTTCTTTACCATTTTGCACTGTCCTTTTTTTCTCTCTCCCCTCTATCGTAGATCTGGCCCCCAGATCTCCAGCCCAGAGGTGGTACTAAAGCGTCTGGCTGCCCTCTCTAGGAATGGCCCCCTGTTCGCCCTCTCCTTCCTGGCTTTCTGGGTGTCATGGGCGCGGCCGGGCCTCCAGTTCCTGGTGTGCTTGTGCTTGTATGACGGCTTCCTCACCGTGGTGGACCTCAACCACAACGCCCTGCTGGCCGACCTGGCCGTGTCGGCCTACGACCGCACGCGCCTTAACTTCCACTGCTCTCTGTTCAGTGCCCTGGGCTCGCTCTCTGTCTTCCTGTCCTACAGCGTCTGGGACAAGGGTGACTTCTACTCGTTCCGGCTGTTCTGCGTAGCGCTGGCGGTCGTCTCCGCACTAGGCTTCACCGGCGTGTCGCGCCTGTTGAAGAGCCGCTTTCAGAAAGAGGCGCGCCTGAGACGGGACGAGGCGCTGAAACTCAAAGAGTAGGTGACATTATTATTCATCATGTATGCACTTGAGAAACACTTGGTTTACATTATGCACTGACAAGCAAGTGGTAACTGAATAACGGCACCCATTCTTGGTTTGCTTCCCACAACTCACCTTATGGCGTCAAATCAGGCGTTTTAATCTGTCTACTCCTGTGGTGTCTATTCCAGCCATGGCCAGGCATTTTTTTCTTGCTAATGGGAATTTCAAAGAGACTGAAATGTGAGCAAATAGAATTGATGCACAGTTTGCACACACTCATTCAGTCTGTTGGGCAGGTAGATAAACAGCAACACCTGCTCAGGTTACAGACTCAATCTCGTGTGTGTGTGTGTGTGTGTGTGTGTGAGTGATGCTACACTAGATGTCATTTCACTAATCCCCCCCCTTCCCTCTGGCTCAGGTTGAGTATTGGCCAGGGCCCTCTAACCCAGCAGGAGAAGCCAGTCACTCTAGGAGAGTATCTAAGGCAGCTCTCCAAGCACAGAAACTTCATGTGGTTCGCCTCTATGAACCTGGTCCAGGTGTTTCACTGTCACTTCAACAACAACTTCTTCCCTCTGTTCCTGGAGCACCTCCTCTCTGACAGCATCTCTGCCTCCACCGGCTCCATTCTGCTGGGTAAGAGGAGTACTGCTTGGATATATGCACCATGACAAGGGATGGGCCTCAAGTATAGAATGGGCTTAGTTTCATACCCTGATCCCAGATCTGTTTGGGGCTGTCTTGGCAATTTCTATGGCCATTGTCACGTTTGGCCTGACAAATGACCATAGGAGTTGGCGAGACGGAACAAACAGATCTTGGATCAGGCTATTCGTTTTGGTCTGTTTACATTTTATGGAAGGATTAGTACTTAGAATGTGAGGAAACACAGTTTATCACTTGTCTGCATACATTTAATAAATATGGCTTTTCAGTCCACGGTCACACTATTTGGTTAGTCTGGATTTTCCATCTGTATATGCTCAACAGATGGTCATACTTTCAACAATCTATCAGTTGATAAGCAACTGCTTGTTAAGATTAGGTTTAGAATTAGGATAAGGGCTAAGGTTAGGGTTAGAGCTAGGGTTAATCCACCTGTAGATGCTGTACAGACTATCCAAATAAAGTGTTACCCAGTCCACTAACAGCTGTTCTTGACAACTCCTCACAGGGATCTCCTACATAGCACCCCACCTGAACAACCTGTATTTCCTGACCCTGTGTCAGCGCTACGGGGTCTACACGGTCATCCGCTGGCTGTTCCTGGTCAAGCTGGCTCTCAGTGTGGCCATGCTGTTGGCCGGGGCCGACCAGGTCTATCTGCTGTGCATCTTCATCGCCAGGTACTGACACACACACACTTTCTTAATTCAATCGAATACTGTGCACTAGCTGCTAATGTAAGATACTGAGCTGCTAATGTAAGATACTGACATCGTTTGCTAGAAATGTTAATAAATAACACATCTGTATTTCATTTTTACATATCAAGGTCATGTACTCAAGTCACGGAAATTATTTTCATATCAAGGACTCAGTGTTGTGTGTTTTTCCAACACTTGTCGAAGCTGAGCGAATGAATGAAGATTCCCAGCTTACCCAGCAGTTTTGTGTGGCTCTGTTTGCATTGTACCTGGCTGGGTGTTGTGTGTCAGCCAACCAACCAATCCCTTTATCAACACGGGGCTGGCAGAGGCTGGACGCAGCCTACCACTAGTCCCCTTGTCACAGTGCCATTGTTTTCCTAGACCGAAATGAGAGAAAGTCATAGTGGAGGAGAGGCTTTTCTCTGTTGGTTTGGGCCTTTCTATAAATGCCTTGACCTTTTAGCCCAGAAGGCGTTTTGCCTTCTCCTTTCTTTCCCTTCTAAACGCCTGCTCGGGGAAATCGGTTGCATATTCCACATCGTTGTATATTAGCAGATCAAACGCAGACAATGTGTAAGCATGTCAGCCCAGGACCTCCACATCCGGCTTCTTCACCTGCGGGATCGTCTGATACCAGCCACCTGGACAGCTGATGAAACTGTGGGTTTGTACAACTGAAGAATTTCTGTAAAAATGGTCAGAATCTGTCTCAGGAAAGCTCATCTACGTGCTTGCTGTCCTTCACGGATGAGTCCCAGTTTCAACTCTACCGGGCAGATGGCAGACAGCGTGAATGGTGCCGTGTGGGCAAGTGGTTTGCTGACGTCAACGTTGTGAACACAGTGCCTCGTGGTGGCTGTGGGGTTATGGTATGGGCAGGCATAAGCTATAGACAATGAACACTTGTATTTTATCAATTTGAATGCACAGAGATACTATGACAAGATCCTGAGGCTCATTTTCGTGCCATTCATCCGCCGCCATCACTTCATGTTTCAGCATGATAATGCACAGCCCAATGACACAGATCTGTACACAATTCCTGGAAGCTGAATATGTTCCAGTTTTTCCATGGCCTGCATACTCATCAGACATGTCACAAATTGAGCATGTTCGGGGTGCTCTGGATTGACGTGTACAACAGCAGGTTGCAGTTCCCGCCAATATCCAGCAACTTCGCACAGCCATTGAAGAGGAGTGGGACAATATTCCACAGGCCACAATCAACAGCCTTATCAATTTTATGCGAAGATGTGTCATGCTGTATGAGGCAAATGGTGGTCACACCAGATAGACTTTTTGTCTGATCCACAACCCTACACAACCCTAAGGTATCTGTGAGCAACAGATTTATATCTGTATTCCCATTCATGTGAAGTTCATAGATTAGGGCGTAATTCATTTAATTCAATTGACTGATTTCCTCATGAACTGTAACTCAGTAAAGTTTTTAATATTTTTGTTCAGTGTATTTAGCTGTCTTATGGCTTGGGGGCAGAAGCTGTTCAGGGTCTTGTTGGTTGCGGACTTGGTTCATCTGTACCGCTTGCCATACGGTAGCAGAGGCCTTCCTCTGACATCGCCTGGTATAGAGGTACTGGATGGCAGGGAGGTCAGCCCCAGTGATGTACTGGGCCGTACACACTACCCTCTGTAGAACCTTGCGGTCTGATGCCAAGCAGTTGCCATACATAACAATGATCTAGCCAGTCAAGATGCTCTCAGTGGTGCAGCTGTAGAACGTTTTGAAGATCTGAGGGTCAATGCTAAATCTTTTCAGCCTCCTGAGGAGGAAGAAGTGTTGTCATGCCTGTGTTCATGACTGTGTTGGTGTGTGAAATTCCTTGAAGCTCTCAACGCGCTCCACTACAGCCCCGTTGATGTGAATGGGGGGTGTGCTCGGGCCTCCGTTTCCAGTAGTCCACTATCAGCTCCTTTTGTCTTGCTGATGTTGAGGAAAAATTGGAAACAGTGTTGACACTACTTCAGTAATGGCTCTGAAATATGCTTCTACTCTTGTGCTCCCCCCCTCCCTCAAGTAACCGGGTGTTTACGGAGGGCACCTGCAAGCTGTTGAACCTGGTCATCACAGACCTGGTGGATGAGGACTTTGTGGTGAACCAGCGCCAGCAGGCCGCATCAGCGCTGCTCTTCGGTATGGTGGCCCTGGTAACCAAGCCTGGCCAGACCTTTGCTCCTCTCATCGGCACCTGGTTGCTGTGTGTCTACACAGGTACAAATTGACAGAGGGGCGAAAGCACAAAAGTCTGTTTTAATAAAGGCTCCTCGAAAATGGAGGAGATGCTAGAATCAAACCAATTTCACTAACCCTCTCTAGGTGGATTCCCACGCGTTCGTGCCTGTTCTTTATTCTCAGCATCTCTCTATTTCCAGGCTATGATATCTTTGAGAGAAACTCCATACAGGACTCTGCGGCAGCGATGGCATCCCCTGTCTCAGGCCAAGCAGGCTTCACTGTTCCACTTCGCCAGGGCTGTTTCTACCTGCTGGTGTTTGTGCCCATCTCCTGCGCCCTGCTGCAGCTACTGGCCTGGTCCCGCTTCACCCTCCACGGCCGCAGACTGCAGGGCGTCAAGGCCCAGAGGCAGGGAACCCAGCACAGCCACCTCATGGATGTCAAGGCCATCTGATCTGTGTCCAGCCCTTCCGCACCTTCGCTCAACTGCATGATGCTATACCACCCTCTGCCACTGGGGTCAGCAGGATGGAACACTGGAGAACAGATTTAAATCCCACTGTCAGGGACAAAAATATACTGTGAGAATCTTGCCTTATTTTGATATTAAGAGGACAAAGACTATATGTATGAACTGATGACTAAATGATACAGCAGAGCCAATCAAAGAATAAGATTCCCATGCCCCTCTCTGGGACAGGGCGAGTAGACCATCCTAGGTTGAGGCGCAGCCTGGAATGCATTTCCATCCCCAAAGGAACACAAATTGTCACCAACTTTGCTATTAAAGTGTGGTTACCCATTTTTGTATTTTTCACCCCATGGCAAAATGTGTTAAATTGCTGTGTGAAGGAAAATATTAAGTATGAAGGGGAAAAAAATGGGTGTATGTGCACACGAGTATAAAATCTAAAGCCTGATTTGCATGGACCTTGCGCTTTAAATTACAATTAGTGTTGAACCATCACCATGCTATTCTCTGTATCTTTATGAAGTACTTCTAGTATGAATCTGCATGTTCAGAATTGTAAAAAGTCAAGGAACTATTTCTCTATTTGTTTTACTGTGACCAGTACTTCTACTATAATAGCTGCCGTCTCCAATATTCAACTGAATTGCCTCGTGTTTTCTCACGCATTGTTGTAACGTTTGAAGGTGATGTGTTTAGCATTTAGGTAGCGATTACAAAACAAGGCCCTTAAACAACTTCTGTTTACATGTGTACCCCAGTTCAGGAAAGAGATGTATCTTTACACAGTGTACGAAACATTAGGAATACCTGCTCTTTCCATGAGACTGACCAGGTGAAAGCCATGATCCCTTATTGTAGTTAAATCCACTTCAGTCAGTGTAGATGAAGGGTTAAAGAAGGAGTTTTATGAATTGCTTATGTTTGCCATTCAGAGGGCGACTGGGCAAAGGGAAAACCTTTAAGTGCCTTTGAACGGTAGGTAGTAGGTGCCAGGAAGCACCGGTTTGAGTGTCAAGAACGGCAACGCTGCTGGGTTTTTCATGCTCAATAGTTTCCTGTGTTTATAAAGAATGGTCCACCATGCAACGGACATTCAGCCAACTTGACACAACTGTGCGAAGCATCCACGTGGAACACTTTCGACACCTTGTAGAGTCCGTGCCCCGGCGAATTGAGGCTGTTTTGAGGGCAAATGTGGGTGCTACGCAATATTAGGAAGGTGTTCCTAATGTTTTGTACACTGTGTATATACTGTACCATGAAGCGAATTGAGAAACAGATTTGACTGAAAATGTGAAACTGTTTTGCCATGATGACCCAACTAATATATGATCATCATGAAGAATACATTCCGTACTTTTTCCAAAGTTTAGTTTTGAATACTGCTGCTACATGGTTTTCTATGTGAACAGAGTATTAAAGGAGTCTTAAATTCCATCACATTAGTATTACATTTTTTTTCTAAAGTATTGTGATAATTTGAAGACGCCTTGATAGTAGTGTTTTTAAGTGACTCAGGAATTCCAGTTTCAGCACCATGTGATTCACTTAGCCAGAATGGAAAGCAGAGGTTTGATCTTATAAGACATCCTTACGGTATACAGCAGAGATGCCTGTATTTGCCAGTTTTGTTACGGAATACTGTACAATGTATCTGTCTGGTTGTACCCCTGCTCATTGTAGCATCGGCCATTTCCGACCATCTTTGTGACCTTTTATTAAAGTGATCTCACTACTTGAGAGTTTGTGGAATGTGTCTTGTTGCTCACTTTCACAGATATGTTATGGTCTGTTAGACTTGTCCTAACTTCGCAGCCTCGCACCAAACCCAGGAGCTCCTGTCTGTGTCTGGGCTACCTTCACTCACTAGACTAGGACAGGTGAAGTGTCACACCTCAGGCCTATTAAACCTAATGACTAAATTCCAAATACCTTTCATTGTAATTAAGGTCCAATGCAGCTGTTTTTATCTCAATATCAAATCATTTCTGGGTAACAATTAAGCACCTTACTGTGATTTGTTTTCAAATGAAATTAATTGATGTATAAAATTGATACTATAGACCTTGCGAACTATGCTTGCCAACTATCGCATGTAATCGCCATACAGAGAGTATCAAGTAACCATTCAGAGCCAGCGATCAGTCATTTAATTAGCCATTTTCAGACGCTGACAAGATGCAAGTGATGTAACACCTGCGGTAACATGATTTTGGACAGTTCAAATCAAATCAAACTTAATTTTTCACATGCGCCGAATACATCACGTGTAGACCTTACCGTGAAATGCTTACTTACAAGTCCTTAACCAACAGTGCAGTTCAAGAAGAGTTAAGAAAATATTTACCAAATATACTCAAGTAAAAAATGATAAAAAGTAGCACAATAACATAACAATAACGAGGCCATGTGTGGAGGTACAGGTTATAGGTAATTTGTACATGTAGGTAGGGGTGAAGTGACTATGCATAGATAATAAACAGTGAGTAGCAGCAGTGTACAAAATACATGGGGGTCAATGTATGTGTCCAGTGGCCATTTGATTAACTGTTCAGCAGTCTCATGGCTTGGGGGCAGAAGCTGTTAAGGAGCCGTTTTGGACCTAGACTTGGTGCTCCGGTACCGCTTGACGTGCGTGAGCAGAGAAAACAGTCTATGACTTGGGTGACTGGAGTCTCGTGACAATTTTATGGGCTTTCCTCTGACACCGCCTATTATATAGGTCCTGGATGGCAGGAAGCTTGGGCCCAGTGATGTACTGGGCCGTATGCACTACCCTCTGTTGTGCCTTATGGTCAGATATCGAGCACAACCGGTCAGGATGCTCTCAATAGTGCAGCTGTAGAACGTTTTGAGGATCTGGGGACCCATGCCAAATCTTTTCAGTCTCCTGAGGAGGAAAATGTTTTGTTGTGCCCTCTTCACGACTGTCTTGATGTGTTTGGACCATGATGTGGACACCAAGGCACTTAAAACTCTTGACCCGCTCCACCAAAGCCCTGTTGATGTTAATGGGGGCCTGTTCGGCCCGTCTTTTCCTGTAGTCCAAACTCAGCTCCTTTGTCTTGCTCACAAAGAGGGAGAGGTTGTTGTCTTGCCACCACACTGCCAGGTCTCTGACCTCCTCCATATAGGCTGTCTCATCGTTGTTGGTGATCAGGCCTACAACCTGTTGTGTTGTCAGCAAACGTAATGATGGTGTTGGTGTCGTGTTTGGCCACACAGTCGTGGGTGAACAGGGAGTACAGGAGGAGACTAAGAATGCACCCCTGAGGGCCCCCAGTGTTGAGGAACAGCGTGCCAGATGTGCTGTTGCCTACCCTTACCACCTGGGGGCGGCCCGTCAGGAAGTCCAGGATCCAGTTACAGAGGGAAGTGTTTAGTCCCAGGGTCCTTAGCTTAGTGATGAGCTTCGTTGGCACTATGATGTTGAACGCTGAACTGTAGTCAATGAACAGCATTCTCACATAGGTGTTCCTTTTGTCCAGGTGGGAAAGGGCAGTGTGTAGTGCGATTGATTCATCTGTGTATCTGTTGGGGTGGTAGGCGAATTGGAGTGGGTCTAGGGTATCGGGCAGGATGCTGTTGATGTGAACTATGACCTGCCTTTCAAAGCAAAGCTACTGACGTGAGTATTACGGGGCGGTAATCATGTACGCAGGTTACCTTTGCCTCCTTCGGTACAGGGACTATGGTGGTCTGCTTGAAACATGTAGGTATTACAGATTCAGTCAGGGAAAGGTTTAAAATGTCAGTGAAGACACTTGCCAGTTGATCCGCACATGCTTTGAGTACACGACCTGGTAATCCATCTGGCCCCCAGCTTTGTGAATGTTGACGTGTTTAAAGGTCTTGCTCGCATCAGCTACCTAGAGTGTTATCACACAGTCATCCAGAACAGCTGGTGCTCTTTTGCATGCTTCAGTGTTGCTTGCCTCGAAGCGAGCATAAAAGGCATTTTGCTCATGTGGTAGGCTCACATCACTTGGCAACTCGCATCTGTGTTTCGCTTTGTAGTCCGTAATAGTTGTCAAGCCCTGCAACATCCTACGAGCGTCAGAACCGGTGTAGGAGGATTCAATCTTAATCCTGTATTGACGCTTTGCTTGTCTGATGGTTCGTCTGAGGACATAACGGGATTTCTTATAGGCTTCTGGGTTAGTGTACCGCTCCTTGAAAGTGGAAGCTCTAGCCTTTAGCTCGATGCCGATGTTGCCTGTAATCCATGGCTTCTGGTTGAGATATGTACGAACGGCCACTGTGGGGACGACGTCGTCGATGCACTTATTGATGAAGCCGATGAGGTGGTATACTCCTCAATGCCATTGGATGAATCCCGGAACATATTCCAGTCTGTGCTAGCAAAACAGTTATGTAGCGTAGCATCCGCGTCATCTGACCACTTCCATATTGAACGAGTCACTGGTACTTACTGCTTTCGTTTTTTCTTGTAAGCAGGAATAAGGAGGATAGATTTATGGTCCGATTAGCCAAATGGAGGGCAGGGGAGAGTTTTGTATTCATCTCTGTGTGTAGAGTAAAGGTGGTCTAGAGTTTTTTTTTAAACTCTGGTTGCACATCGCAGATCATCAATTTTATTTTCCAATGATTGCATGTTAGCAAGTAGAATTGATGGCAGTGGGAGTTTACTCGCTCGCCTATGGATTCTCAAAAGGCAGCCTGATCTGCATCCTCTTTTCCTCTGTCTCAAAAGGCAGCCTGATCTGCATCCTCTTTTCCTCTGTCTTTTCTTCACGCAAACAATGGGGCTCTAGGCATGTTCCCGGGAGAGCAGTATATCTTTCTCGTCGGACTCGTTAAAGGAAAAAGCTTCTTCCAGTTCGTGGTGAGTAATCCCAGTTCTGATGTCCAGAAGTAATTTTTGGTCATAAGAGACGGTATCCGCAACATTATGTACAAAATAAGTTAATAAATAAATGACAAACAACGCAAAAAAAACAAACAAAATAGCACAATTGGTTAGGGGCATGCCATCCTATTCGGCGCCATCTTATCACTGCTGACATGTCAAAGTGTTCATATTGGAACAAAAAGTGGAAATAAAGGTCAGTGAGGCTGTGTTAAGGCAGGCAGCCCAATTCTGACCTTTATTCACTTATTAGTCTTTTTACCAATCAGATCAGCTCTAAAAACTTGATAGATGTTTTAATCACTACTAAAGGTTATTAGGCTGGG
Source organism: Oncorhynchus keta (assembly GCF_023373465.1). Taxonomy (NCBI): domain Eukaryota; kingdom Metazoa; phylum Chordata; class Actinopteri; order Salmoniformes; family Salmonidae; genus Oncorhynchus; species Oncorhynchus keta. Next base: position 45,215,384 of record NC_068444.1, read on the forward strand.
GGGTCTGGGGGGGGGCGTTCTACAGTAGGTGTGGGTGGGTAAGGCCATGAGGGAGTCGAGGGGTGGGATAGAAACAGGGTTAAGGCGTCAGCATGCTGCAGTTCTTGGATGGGAAGAAGCGGGGTGTTGATGGGTGGCTATCAGTGGTACTTAACTGTGAATGGGGGTAACCAGGATATTTTTATTTATTTTTGTTGCCTTGTCTCAAATCTGTTTTATTTTTAACATTTTCATTCTCTTTTACTTTTAATACAGTTTTTGATGTATACATTTAGTTTAAATATGTCAAACTCTTGTCTGTTGTCATTTTTGTAAATAGCACATACATCAAAATGTACATTTGTATAAATTTATACCTCTGCTCTAATAAAACATATTTGAAACTAAATGTATTATTCGAAACTTTCCAAGTTCTCATGGGGATTATTATTCTTTGCAGAAGAACCTGTTGTTGTTTATTTCTTTAACTTTTTACATGGCCATTTTTCTCTTTCGAACTGAAGCTGTTTTTAAATTATTATTCATGGTTGATTCCAGAACCTCTGACACGCTCTAATGTAATGTAAGGCGAAATCAGCACAAGAGTGCCACCTAGTGCCATTCGCTAGTCAACTGCGCATGCGTAGGTATTTACCCATCATGCATCTTGGTCTTACGTGAAATAATTTTCGATTTGAACTGTAATATTTTAAAACAGGAATATATTTATACTATCTTAATATTCTGCGATGCATTCTTATGACTGGACACATTGAACAGGGCACGAAATTTGGTTCTGGGTCCCGAGGTTAGTTTTCCCGCTATAGGTAATGTCATGTTCTTGAAAGCCTTCCCAATTTTACTTTTTTAAATGTAGTACACTCTGGTTTCTCTTCAGATCGCATAAATCTTTCGCCTTTTACTAAAGATTTCCGTGGAGAGGAACATTATGAGTATCAACTAATTTTTTGATGCCCTGCTTTACGGCGGGGCTTCCTTACATTGTGAAAGAAAACGGTGACGTTTTGTATTTATGAATTTCAGGTTGTTGTTTTCAAATGTCTGGATGATTGTCATCTATTTCAGTTGTTCAGTCTTACCTCTCGACTGAGACAACCTGGCCCGATTTAGGTTCCAAGACAAGACCAGTTGAGATTCAGGGCCGGCTCTTGCGTATTTGGTGGCCCTAAACTTTTTTTTTTTTAGTGTCCCCCCTCTTCATGGCAAGAAAATGTACGTTTTAAAGTTAATTTCCTGCAATTCTACACATTTTTTGCCATGGGGCATAGTAAACATGACGCCCCAAGAATGCATATGCCAGGTCAAAATGACACAATAATGTAATATCTGTGTTTTCTTTATATGGGTCTAAAATATTATCAATTTTGAGGAACATAAATATATTTAGTGATGATTTGGATCTTTCAGTAATAACTTTATTGTTTTAAATGTTTTTAGTAGCTCTTCAAAAGGTTGATACACATTTCAATGATGACATGAAAATTCATAAGGGCTTTTGAAAATATTTGCATATTTTTCTTACAGTCAAAGTTTCACATTCAACCTTTTTGTGTGAAAAACAAAATAAATCCACTCTAAACATGTTTTGTAATATTTCAAAACATTTATTTAAAAATACAAAGTTCATCAAAATAAATGACAACAATTGTGAACGCTTGGGAAGAACTGGCACCTCTTCTGGCTCTGGCTGCTCTGAATGGTGAGGGCATGGCTCTCTTTCATCACTCCACATGTTTCCATTGCCTCAGTGATGACCTTTGGTAGGTTGCAACAGGCTACCATGTGCCTCTGCATGTGTGGGATCACAAGCTCTTTGACCAGCTCCTTGATGAAAAGCCGTCGGATGTTGTTCACACCTCCCATGAAGTTGGGGTTGGCAACATCCACCAGCTTGTACCGCAGCACCATTGGCTACCTCCTTGTCTGGTGTTTGCATGTGTAATTACTCACCAACTGATCCATAATGTCCACTACTCCTTTTGTGCAGTAATAGTATTGGATCATCTCTGGCTTCATCTTCGCGCTGGCCTCATCAGCCACTTTGCCGTCATGCAGGGTGCTCAGGAGGACAACAGCCTTTCGCTGCTTCGGCACATAACTCACCATGGCCAAATTGGCATTAAAACCAAACTCAGAGCTATGCACCTTTCTGAACTTGGATGGCATCATAATTGGTGGTATGTCCAGCTTTTTTGGCGAAGAGCCCACAATTGTCAAGTTATTTTCAAAGAGACACTAGTAAACACTGTCAAAAAGACACTAGTAAAGAAGTTGTCCATTGTGATGTTGCAACCTGTGATTCAAAACAAACAATTGGTCAATTTACTTTAATTACTAAATTATAAATTTGGAATTTTTATTCTAGCATTTTTTGTAATAATACAATGTCTTACAATATTGATAAACAGGTGAAGTATGCTCTCTAAGTATTATTGCAATACCTCTCTGACTTAAAAAAAAAAGTTTTCTAGTGTGTATTTTAAAATTATATTTTCATCTTATTTCACTGCACAACTTTCAGACAACACTCTCTCCAGGGTTCTTCTGAACCTCCTCTCATGGCTGTCTGCCTGTGTAGACTATGTCATCAATGGCATAGGGGACTCTTGCATCACATAGCCAGAAGATCTTTATGTCATATTTGGCAGGCTTGCTGGGCATGTACTGTGTGAACCTGCTTCTGCCCCAGAACGGCACATCCTGCTCATTCACTGTGCCGCAGTCGCTAGGGATGAACCTTCCACTACAGTTTGCTAGGAAAAGTTCCCACACATACCTGAAGGCTGACTGGGGGTCCGTTGCCTTTCTGAACCCTCTGGTCCTTTTGTTATCAAGCCTCGGGTAGTGACAGATATCCTCATACAGTTGAATTCGGAAGTTTACATACACCTTAGCCAAATACATCTAAACTCAGTTTTTCACAATTCCTGACATTTAATCCTAATAGAAATTCCCTGTCTTAGGTCAGTTAGGATCACCACTTTATTTTAAGAATGTGAAATGTCAGAATAATAGTAGAGAGAATTATTTATTTCAGTTTTTATTTAATTCATCACATTCCCAGTGGGTCAGAAGTTTATATGCACTCAATTCGTATTTGGTAGCATTGCCTTTAAATTGTTTAACATGGGTCAAACGTTTGGTGTAGCCTTCCACAAGCTTCCCACAATAGGTTGGGTGAATTTTGGCCCGTTCCTCCTGACAGTGCTGGTGTAACTGAGTCAGCTTTGTAGACCTCCCTGTTCGCACACGCTTTTTCAGTTCTGCCCACACATTTTCTATAGGATTGAGGTCAGGGCTTTGTGATGGCCACTCCAATATGTTGACTTTCTTGTCCTTAAACCTGTATTTGAAGTTTTGTTATAGAATACTGTTGTACCCTTGCTCATTGTAGCATCTTGCATTTTTATTCTCATGGGAATAATTATTCTTTGTATGAGATGAGAAGAAACTGTTGTTTATTTCTGTAATTTTGTACATTGCCATTTTTTGTCTTTGGAACTGAAGCTGTCTTTTAATTATTATTCATGGTTGATTCCAGAACCTCTGACACGCTCTAATGTAATCCAAGACGAAATCAGCACAAGAGTGCCACCTACCGACAAGATTCGCTAGTGCAAATTATTCTGCGCGTGCGTATGAAGTTACCCATCATGCACCACACGTAAAATAATGTTATTTCTTTACTATCATATGTTAAAACAGGAATATATTTATACTATCCTAATACTCTGCAATGCATGGTTATGACTGGACACGTTGAACAGGGCACGAGATTTGGTTCGGGGTGCCGATATTAATATTATCGCTATGGGGAATGTCATGTCCGTGAATCCCTGTCCAGTTTGACTTTTTTCAAGGTAGTACACTCTGGTTTCTCTTCAGATCGCATAAATCTTTCGCCTTTTACTAAAGATTTCCGTGGAGAGGAACATTATGAGTATCAACTAATTTTTTGATGCCCTGCTTTACGGCGGGGCTTCCTTACATTGTGAAAGAAAACGGTGACGTTTTGTATTTATGAATTTCAGGTTGTTGTTTTCAAATGTCTGGATGATTGTCATCTATTTCAGTTGTTCAGTCTTACCTCTCGACTGAGACAACCTGGCCCGATTTAGGTTCCAAGACAAGACCAGTTGAGATTCAGGGCCGGCTCTTGCGGCTCTAAACTATTTTTTTTAGTGTCCCCCCCTCTTCATGGCAAGAAAAATGTACGTTTTAAAGTTAATTTCCTGCAATTCTACACATTTTTTGCCATGGGGCATAGTAAACATGACGCCCCAAGAATGCATATGCCAGGTCAAAATGACACGATAATGTAATATCTGTGTTTTCTTTATATGGGTCTAAAATATTATCAATTTTGAGGAACATAAATATATTTAGTGATGATTTGGATCTTTCAGTAATAACTTTATTGTTTTAAATGTTTTTAGTAGCTCTTCAAAAGGTTGATACACATTTCAATGATGACATGAAAATTCATAAGGGCTTTTGAAAATATTTGCATATTTTTCTTACAGTCAAAGTTTCACATTCAACCTTTTTGTGTGAAAAACTAAATAAATCCACTCTAAACATGTTTTGTAATATTTCAAAACATTTATTTAAAAATACAAAGTTCATCAAAATAAATGACAACAATTGTGAACGCTTGGGAAGAACTGGCACCTCTTCTGGCTCTGGCTGCTCTGAATGGTGAGGGCATGGCTCTCTTTCATCACTCCACATGTTTCCATTGCCTCAGTGATGACCTTTGGTAGGTTGCAACAGGCTACCATGTGCCTCTGCATGTGTGGGATCACAAGCTCTTTGACCAGCTCCTTGATGAAAAGCCGTCGGATGTTGTTCACACCTCCCATGAAGTTGGGGTTGGCAACATCCACCAGCTTGTACCGCAGCACCATTGGCTACCTCCTTGTCTGGTGTTTGCATGTGTAATTACGCACCAACTGATCCATAATGTCCACTACTCCTTTTGTGCAGTAATAGTATTGGATCATCTCTGGCTTCTTCTTCGCGCTGGCCTCATCAGCCACTTTGCCGTCATGCAGGGTGCTCAGGAGGACAACAGCCTTTCGCTGCTTCGGCACATAACTCACCATGGCCAAATTGGCATTAAAACCAAACTCAGAGCTATGCACCTTTCTGAACTTGGATGGCATCATAATTGGTGGTATGTCCAGCTTTTTTTGGCGAAGAGCCCACAATTGTCAAGTTATTTTCAAAGAGACACTAGTAAACACTGTCAAAAAGACACTAGTAAAGAAGTTGTCCATTGTGATGTTGCAACCTGTGATTCAAAACAAACAATTGGTCAATTTACTTTAATTACTAAATTATAAATTTGGAATTTTTATTCTAGCATTTTTTGTAATAATACAATGTCTTACAATATTGATAAACAGGTGAAGTATGCTCTCTAAGTATTATTGCAATACCTCTCTGACTTAAAAAAAAAAGTTTTCTAGTGTGTATTTTAAAATTATATTTTCATCTTATTTCACTGCACAACTTTCAGACAACACTCTCTCCAGGGTTCTTCTGAACCTCCTCTCATGGCTGTCTGCCTGTGTAGACTATGTCATCAATGGCATAGGGGACTCTTGCATCACATAGCCAGAAGATCTTTATGTCATATTTGGCAGGCTTGCTAGGCATGTACTGTGTGAACCTGCTTCTGCCCCAGAACGGCACATCCTGCTCATCCACTGTGCCGCAGTCGCTAGGGATGAACCTTCCACTACAGTTTGCTAGGAAAAGTTCCCACACATACCTGAAGGCTGACAGGGGGTCCGTTGCCTTTCTGAACCCTCTGGTCCTTTTGTTATCAAGCCTCGGGTAGTGACAGATATCCTCATACAGTTGAATTCGGAAGTTTACATACACCTTAGCCAAATACATCTAAACTCAGTTTTTCACAATTCCTGACATTTAATCCTAATAGAAATTCCCTGTCTTAGGTCAGTTAGGATCACCACTTTATTTTAAGAATGTGAAATGTCAGAATAGTAGTAGAGATAATTATTTATTTCAGTTTTTACTTAATTCATCACATTCCCAGTGGGTCAGAAGTTTATATGCACTCAATTCGTATTTGGTAGCATTGCCTTTAAATTGTTTAACATGGGTCAAACGTTTCAGGTAGCCTTCGACAAGCTTCCCACAATAGGTTGGGTGAATTTTGGCCCGTTCCTCCTGACAGTGCTGGTGTAACTGAGTCAGCTTTGTAGACCTCCCTGTTCGCACACGCTTTTTCAGTTCTGCCCACACATTTTCTATAGGATTGAGGTCAGGGCTTTGTGATGGCCACTCCCCTTTATGTTGACTTTCTTGTCCTTAAACCTGTATTTTAAGTTTTGTTATAGAATACTGTTGTACCCTTGCTCATTGTAGCATCTTGCATTTTTATTCTCATGGGAATAATTATTATTTGTATGAGATGAGAAGAAACTGTTGTTTATTTCTGTAATTTTGTACATTGCCATTTTTGTCTTTGGAACTGAAGCTGTCTTTTAATTATTATTCATGGTTGATTCCAGAACCTCTGACACGCTCTAATGTAATCCAAGACGAAATCAGCACAATAGTGCCATTTACCGACAAGATTCGCTAGTGCAAATTATTCTGCGCGTGCGTATGAAGTTACCCATCATGCACCACACGTAAAATAATGTTATTTCTTTACTATCATATGTTAAAACAGGAATATATTTATACTATCCTAATACTCTGCAAAGCATGGTTATGACTGGACACGTTGAACAGGGCACGAGATTTGGTTCGGGGTGCCGATATTAATATTATCGCTATGGGGAATGTCATGTCCGTGAATCCCTGTCCAGTTTGACTTTTTTTTAAAAGTTAGTACACTCTGGTTTCTCTTCAGATCGCATAAATCTTTCGCCTTTTACTAAAGATTTCCGTGGAGAGGAACATTATGAGTATAAACTAATTTTTTGATGCCCTGCTTTACTGCGGGGCTTCCTTACATTGTGAAAGAAAGCAATTGACGTTATATTTATTCCACGTGGTGTCATTTCCAAATTGTCTGGGTCCCAAGTAGTGATGGGTACTATTCTTTTCAGTGAACCTTTTTTTCGGCTCAGCTCACCAAAAAGAGCCGTCTCTTTTGGCTCTCAAACGGGTCTATCTATATACGTTGTCTTTTTTCAAGTCAAACAGTTATTGGTATTTTGTTTTGGCAAATTATACACTGTAATCTAGCATTGTCTACATTATTAAAATGCATCCAAATGCTACTGTGAATCCGACTCATTTTCCAGCTGTTGTTTTCATAGCTGTCCTTCCTCTCTCTCCTCAGTTGCTAAGTGTGTGACTGTGAGTGAGTGTTGGCTCGGTCCTCCCTCACGCATCTTTGGTTGACACCTCGTATCTGACTGACAGGAACAACAGGTGAGGCTGTTATTCTGAGCAGTCAGAAAGAATATGTACGCCTGAGCAGTTAGGCCTACAGTATATTATTATTATTTATTTTTTAATTAGTTCATTCTATTTATTTAAATCTTTTGATTATTCACATCTTAATTAAAAAATATATATAAAAAGATTTGTCTTCTGATATGCAAGCCGACTCCCAACGTTCACCTACAAGATCCGGCTTTTAGAGCTGACACGTTCGCGAAAGACCCATCACTTGTCCCAAGGCAAAACCAATTGAGATTCAGGGCCGGTGTTGTGCCGAAAATCTCCCCCTGCCAGAATTCTCCCCCCCTTCGCGTTCTTCATTGTAGCAACTTGCTTGCTCGTTGAGATTTCTGCTCTTCACTACGTTGTCAGTTTAGCCTACATTTCACTGATCTTAGTAGCAGAAAGCATTTGTCTGCCGCCCCCGGCAAGATGCCGCACTGGGCGGCTGCCCATGTCGCTCGTACCTGAATCCGCTACTGATTTTTGTATGTCTATAAATAAATCTCTTTGCCAAAATTCGTCATGTCTCCCATGTCTTATCCACCTAGTATTTTTGGAAGTGTAAGGATAATAATTCAGCTATAGTTGTTCTGAAATGTTTATTGCTTGTCAAAGTTTTACTCCCTCCTCTATGTTTAATATAACACACATACCTTAATTATATTTTGTGTGTATGGGGGTTCTGGCAGGGGGAGATTTTCGGCCCACCACCTGTTAGCTCGAGCCCCCCAAAAATGTATTTTCCTACGAATTAAGTCGCACAAAAACTAATGTTTTTTAGTGGCCCCCCTCTTGAAAGCAATGTACGTTTTGAATACATGTTCTGCAATTCTACAGAGAGAAATGTTTGCCGTTTTCTGCAGTCCTACATTTTTTCAAGGAGGCAGAGATAATTTGTTGTTTTAAAGCAAATTTCCTGCATTGTTAATAATTATATCTGAGTGAGAGTGACTAATGGTACAGACACACAAAGAAATCTGACACTGATAAGTACTTAAGCACATTGGGAGGCCGTTCCTTCTCTTTCTAGAACAAACTTCTCTGCTGTGTAGACCTGGTACCGACAAAACCTGACGGTTCTTCTTGTAGAATCGCAATTCTCGTCAGTGGCTGAGAACTTGATTTTGAGCCAATCAGAGAGCACGAACCTCCATGTGGGGGAGTGCGACAGAAGTGACAATACAAAGGATAAGAGGAAACTTTTCGTCTGTCACAAGTTAGCACAGCTCCATGGTCATAATTATGTCTAAAAACACGCATATTTCTACAATTTCTCTTCTTAAAATCTGATTTTAAACCCAACCACACCGCTAACCATATGCCTAAACCTAACCTTAAATTAAGACCAAAAAACATGTTTTTATACATTATTACAAGTTGTATTACAATTTTCATCAGAATTGTTCTAGCTAACTAAAACATTACATCTGCAACATCAAAAAATGTTCTAGACCAGGTCTTTACATCTAGCTGACGAGTTTTGTGCTTTAAGAACTATTTTTCTCATTAGTTTGCTAACTACACTGAACAAATATATACAACACAACAGGTAATGTGTTTGTACCATGTTTCATAAGCTGAAATAAAAGATCCCATAAATGTTCCATAGCTTATAAATTATATTTCTCTCAAATTCTGTGCACACATTTATTTACATCCCTGTTAGTGAACATTTCTCCTTTGCCAAAATAATCTATCCACCTGACAGCTGTGGCATATCAAGACGCTGATTAAACAGCATGCTTATTACACTGGTGCACCTTGTGCTGGGGACAATAAAAGGCCACTTTAAAATGTTCTGTGTTGTCACACAACACAATGCCACAGATGTCTATGTTTTGACAGAGCGTGCAATTAGCACGCTATTTGCAGGAATGTCCACCAGAGCTATTGCATGTTAATATCTCTACCATAAGCCGCCTCCAATGTCATTTTATAGAATTTGGCAGTACATCCAGCCGGCCTAACAACCGCAGACCATGTGTATGGCTTTATGTGGGTGAGCGGTTTGAGGATGTCAAACGTTGTGAACAGAGTGCCCTATGGTGGCAATGAGGTTATGGGCAGGCATTAGCTATGGACAAAAAAACACAATTGCATTTTATCGATGGCAATTTGAGTACACAGAAATACCGTGACGGGATCCTGAGGCCCATTGTCATGCCATTCATCCACCGACATCACCTCATGTTCCAGCATGATAATGCACGGCCCCATGTCGCAAGGATCTTTACACAATTCCTGGAAACAGAAAATGTCCCAGTTCTTTCATGGCCTGCATGCTCACCAGACATGTCACCCATTGAGCATGTTTGGGATGCTCTGGATCAATGTGTATGACAGCGTGTTCCAGGTCCTGCCAATATCCAGCAACTTTGCACAGTCATTCAGTATAGTTAACTGAGCCAGGCAGTCACACACACTTCATATGAAACTAATGGGGTGTTAAGTCCAGCACAATGCACACAACACTAAATGCTTTCCCAAGCTACATAACTATCAAAATGATGAAGAAATAATTTAATTCACTCTCCCACACTGCCAGTGCCAGTTTGCTTGCTAGCACAACATAGCTAGCCAGTTACTCCACAGATTCTTGACAGCTGACAGGCAGCTGTTTCATATAAAAACGAATCCATTGTTATTTAAATATAATGTTGCTAGCTATGCTAGTTATTTAGTTGTGGCCATCTGGTTAGTGTCAACGAAGGTTCACTACAAATTCTAGCTATCTTAAAACAACATTAGCACAGCTTACTAGTTAGCTTACATTAGCTACAGCAGGCACAAGACAAACAAGCTTCTGCCACCAGTGGTGTAAAGTACTTCAGTAAAAATACTTTAAAGTACTACTTAAGTCGTTTTTGGGGGGGGATCTGTACTTTTTATATTTTTGACTACTTTTACTTCACTACTTTCCTTAAGAAAATATTATATCTCTTACTCCATACATTTTCCTTAACACCCAAAAGTACTCATTACATTTTGAATGCTTAGCAGGACAAGAAAATTGTCCAATTCACCCTCTTATCAAGAGAAGATCACTGGTCATCCCTACTGCCTCTGATCTGCCGGACTCGCTAAACACACATGCTTCGTTTGTAAATTATGTCTGAATGTTGGAGTGTGCCTCTGGCTATCTGTAAAAAAAATGAAAACAATAAAATGGTGCTGTCTGTTTGCTTAATATAATGAATTTAAAATTATTTATACTTTTACTTTTGATACTTAAATATATTTTAGTAATTACATGTACATTTGATACTGAAGTATATTTTAAACCAAATACTTTTAGACTTTTACTCAAGTACAATTTTACTGGGTAGCTTTCACTTCAGTCATTTTCCAATAAGGTATATTTACTTTTACTCAAGTATGACAATTGGGTACTTTTTCCACCACCGACTGCCACCTTGTGGCCTGGAGTGTTTAAACGAAGCAAATTGGGGGGCAAACCTGTTCTATGTTAACAACAAAAGTGAACAGTTGACAGTCAGATTTCTCAGTGTCTGACCCTTAACAAAATCAATGGGGGCCCCCTGGAGGTTAGGGCCCCTGGGCATGTGCCCTGAGTAGCTGGTACAAGTTAGGTAAATTAATCTATTGATTTATCTAATCTAAAAATTGTTAGCTGACACGGCTAATTGAGTGACTGACAAAACAAAAGAAAAACGTCTGATGCACAACCAAATTTCAAACGTACACATTGTGTATTCTACTATGTGAACTCTCAACAGTAAGATGAGGCCCGAAAGTCCATGTTGCCCAGCAACAGCCCCAAAACATCACTGCTCTAGAGGAGATCTGCATGGAGGAATGGGCCAAAATACCAGCAGCAGTGTGTGAAAACCTTGTGAAGACTTACAGAAAACGTTTGACCTCTGTCATTGCCAACAAAGGGTATATAACAAAGTATTGAGATACATTTTTGTTATTGACCAAATACTTATTTTCCACCATAATTTGCAAATAAATTCATTAAAAATCCTACAATGTGATTTCTGGATTTTTTTTCTCATTTTGTCTGTCATAGTTGAAGTGTACCTATAATGAATATTACAGGCCTCTCTCATCTTTTTAAGTGGGAGAACTTGCACAAGTGGTGGCTGACTAAATACTTTTTTGCCCCACTGTACATACATATGATGGGCAGTAGTTCAATGATATCTATTTCCTCCTCCTCCTTGAAATAAGTCCTTTTGACAGCTTGTCTTCATAATTGAGTTTACGCCGATAATTGTGAATACATCTTTTTTTTCCGACACCACATTTCTCCATGACATCCTGGTACAAACAGAAAAAAACAGAAGCACAAAAGACAAGACAATAATCAGCACAAATCATTCATCCCATTGTCAAAATTAAGTCTTGCCAAATATAAGAGACTGTTTGATAGACTAATTAAGTCTTACCAACAATGGGCTCAAGGCGTCTGATGTCAAGGCCCTTCTTGACATTATCATTCTTGTGAGCATTACACCTCTTTCCACTGAGGCTGCTCTCTGCCAGCTCCTCGTTTGAGAACAACAGCGTCAGAAGGCCATTGGTAAGCTTACGGTGGTGTGAATGATCAATGGAGCGGAGCGCTGCCTCTGAAACCATTGTCCCTCCTCCAATGTCAGTCTGAAATGTAGAACGTAAAAAATAATAGTCAACATTCATCAGACTTAAGAGATGTGATGAAAACACTTTTAGAAAGTTACCTGTTTTGGATGCTGGGCTCCAATACTGGTGCTGATACTGGTCCTTCTCCTTCTTCAGCCTTCTGTTTTCTTTCTCCAGGACAGTTATTTGTCTCTCGTATGCCTCATCGTCGTCACTCATGCTAACCTTTAAATAAGTCATTAGAGAAAGACTTTCATTTCAATGGGAAACGGAAACTTAAGAGACAACATTTCACACACTAATGGCAATATCAGCATTCATTGCCCGAGTAAAGTAGCACTCACCAGTTCATACTGACTTCTGAAAAGAGGAGGATAATTGCAAGATCCGACTCCAAATTCACTCTAAATGCAATCAAGGAGTTCACTGAGGAAGAAAATGGTTTCTTTGATTAACCATGTGCAAACACATACAGGAATGAAGAACACATTTGTGTGTGTGGAGAAAGATCTGAAACAATAACTTCCACAGAACACAGGCTAAATAAAACAAAACAAATTGCCTGCTGGCTGGCTGGCTAGTTATTTTCAAACTACACCTTTAGTAGTGACAGTATGCATTTGACACTTCACGGAACACATAATACAACTAATGTTTGCCTTAAGTGGTATCAGGAAGATGCTGTGGTACTTGGGAGTACTGTTGGAATCATGGAAATAGAATGATTATTCTAATTCCATAGTTAGAATATAAGAGGGCATTTTGAATACAGTGTTATTTGACATGACAACGAATGGAAATGCCAGGGAGGACTTATTGTGACAGGGTAGGAAACAAAGTGTTGATAAGTGTTTCCTAGGAGACCCTAGGAAACACTTATGTGGAGGTAAACCCAGGCCCTGCATGTCCCCAGGCACCCACATTTGTTGACTTCTGTGATCGAAAAAGCCTTGGTTTCATGCATGTCAACATCAGAAGCCTCCTCCCTAAGTTTGTTTTACTCACTGCTTTAGCACACTCTGCTAACACTGATGTCCTTGCCGTGTCTGAATCCTGGCTCAGGAATTCTGAGATTTCCATACCCAACTATAACATTTTCCGTCAAGATAGAACTTCCGAAGGGGGAGGAGTTGCAGTATACTGCAGAGATAGCCTGCAAAGTAATGTCATACTTTCCAGGTCCATACCCAAACAGTTCGAACTACTAATTTTAAAAATAACTCTCCAGAAATAAGTCTCTCACTGTTGCCGCCTGCTACCGACCCCCCTCAGCTCCCAGCTGTGCCCTGGACACCATTTGTGAATTGATTGCCCCCCATCTAGCGTCAGAGTTTGTTCTGTTAGGTGACCTTAACTGGGATATGCTTAACACCCCGGCAGCCCTACAATCTAAGCTAGATGCCCTCAATCTCACACAAATCATCAAGGAACCCACCAGGTACAACCCTAAATCTGTAAACAAGGGCACCCTCATAGACGTCATCCTGACCAACTGGCCCTCCAAATACACCTCCGCTGTCTTCAACCAGGATCTCAGCGATCACTGCCTCATTGCCTGCATCCACTACGGATCCGCAGTCAAACGACCACCCCTCATCACTGTCAAACGCTCCCTAAAACACTTCTGTGACCAGGCCTTTCTAATCGACCTGGCCCGGGTATCCTGGAAGGACATTGACCTCATCCCATCAGTTGAGGATGCCTGGTCATTCTTTAAAAGTAACTTCCTCACCATTTTAGATAAGCATGCTCGGTTCAAAAAATGCAGAACTAAGAACAGATATAGCCCTTGGTTCACTCCAGACCTGACTGCCCTCGGCCAGCACAAAAACATCCTGTGGACTGCAATAGCATCGAATAGTCCCCGCGATATGCAACTGTTCAGGGAAGTCAGGAACCAATACACGCAGCCAGTCAGGAAAGCAAAGGCCAGGTTCTTCAGGCAGAAATTTGCATCCTGTAGCTCTAACTCCAAAAAGTTCTGGGACACTGTGAAGTCCATGGAGAACAAGGGCACCTCCTCCCAGCTGCCCACTGCACTTAGGCTCGGTAACACGGTCACCACCGATAAATCCATGATTATCGAAAACTTCAACAAGCATTTCTCAACGGCTGGCCATGCCTTCCTCCTGGCTACTCCAACCTCGGCCAACAGTTCCGCCCCCCCCCGCAGCTACTCGCCCAAGCCTCTCCAGGTTCTCCTTTACCCAAATCCAGATAGCAGATGGTCTGAAAGAGCTGCAAAACCTGGACCCGTACAAATCAGCTGGTCTTGACAATCTGGACCCTCTATTTCTGAAACTATCCGCCACCATTGTCGCAACCCCTATTACCAGCCTGTTCAACCTCTCTTTCATATCGTCTGAGATCCCCAAGGATTGGAAAGCTGCCGCAGTCATCCCCCTCTTCAAAGGGGGAGACACCCTGTTACAAACTGTTCCAGACCTATATCCATCCTGCCCTGCCTATCTAAGGTCTGCGAAAGCCAAGTCAACAAACAGGTCACTGACCATCTCGAATCCCACCGTACCTTCTCCGCTGTGCAATCTGGTTTCCGAACTGGTCACGGGTGCACCTCAGCCATGCTCAAGGTACTAAACGATATCATAACCGCCATCGATAAAAGACAGTACTGTGCAGCCGTCTTCATCGACCTTGCCAAGGCTTTCGACTCTGTCAATCACCATATTCTTATCGGCAGACTCCGTAGCCTCGGTTTTTCTGATGACTGCCTTGCCTGGTTCACCAACTACTTTGCAGACAGAGTTCAGTGTGTCAAATCGGAGGGCATGCTGTCCGGTCATCTGGCAGTCTATGGGGGTGCCACAGGGTTCAATTCTCGGGCCGACTCTTTTCTCTGTATATATCAATGATGTTGCTCTTGCTGCGGGCGATTCCCTGATCCACCTCTACGCAGACGACACCATTCTGTATACTTCCGGCCTGTCCTTGGACACTGTGCTATTTAACCTCCAAACAAGCTTCAATGCCATACAACACTCCTTCCGTGGCCTCCAACTGCTCTTAAACGCTAGTAAAACCAAATGCATGCTTTTCAACCGCTCGCTGCCTGCACCCCCGACTAGCATCACCACCCTGGATGGTTCCGACCTAGAATATGTGGACATCTATAAGTACCTAGGTGTCTGGCTAGACTGTAAACTCTCCTTCCAGACTCATATCAAACATCTCCAATCTAAAATCAAATCTAGAGTCGGCTTTCTATTCCGCAACAAAGCCTCTTTCACTCACGCCACCAAACTTACCCTAGTAAAACTGACTATCCTACCGATCCTCGACTTCGGCGATGTCATCTACAAAATGGCTTCCGATACTCTACTCAGCAAACTGGATGCAGTTTATCACAGTGCCATCCGTTTTGTTACTAAAGCACCTTATACCACCCACCACTGCGACCTGTATGCTCTAGTCGGCTGGCCCTCGCTACATATTCGTCGCCAGACCCACTGGCTCCAGGTCATCTACAAGTTCATGCTAGGTAAAGCTCCACTTCAGCTCACTGGTCATGATAACAACCTCCAGCAGATATTTCTCGCTGGTCATCCCCAAAGCAAACACCTCCTTTGGCCGCCTTTCCTTACAGTTCTCTGCTGCCAATGACTGGAACGAATTGCAAAAAAATAAAAAATAAATTACAAAAAATAAAAATCGCTGAAGCTGGAGACACATTTCCCTCACTAACTCTAAACATCAGCTATCTGAGCAGCTAACCGATCGCTACAGCTGTACATAGCCAATCTGTAAATAGCCCACCCAACCCATCTACCTCATCCCCATATTGTTTTTAAATGTACTTTTCTGCTCTTTTGCACACCTGTATTTCTACTTGCACCTCCCCATCTGCTCATCTATCACTCCAGTGTTAATTTACTAAATTGTAATTACTTCGCTACTATGGCCTATTTATTGCCTTACCTCCTCACGTCATTTGCACACACTGTATATAGACTTGATTTTTTTCTATTGTGTTATTGACTTGTTTATTCCATGTGTAACTCAGTGTTTGTGTCGCACTGCTTACTTTCTTGGCCAGGTCGCAGTTGTAAATGAGAAATTGTTCTCAACCAGCCTTCCTGGTTAAATAAAGGTTAAATAGAAGAAATAATGTACAGAAATATACAGCAAGTGTTTCCTGTAAACATGAAATAACACCACAAGCTTCCAACCAATGACATCAATGTATACATTTATTTAATTTTTTTGTTTTGTTTTGTTGCATAAAGTAGATTCTTTGCATTATCCTTCATATTTGATTCCGTGGCTTGGACACTCAAGACAGAGAGAGTTCAGAGAGGTAAGAACATATCAGTGGGCTTCACCTTGTCAATCACATTAATTCAATAGCAGAAACCTTTCTATATTAGTGCAAGTTGTGTAGCTCCTGTTTTTTTACACTATCCAGTTCGGTTGGTCATGTTTGGTCTGTGGTCGTTACATACAGTCACACTTCCTAATTGCACTTGAGGTTAGTTCATGTAGAAAAAAGAAACTAGAAGCAGACAATGAATGTCTGCACTTGTCGTTTGTCATTTCATAGGTCTCTGCAGCTACAGGAAGGCCACTGGATCAAACAGAGCAGTCCTGCAGATCGCTCTCGAGGTACCTCTGAATACGCAGGCATCGTGGACAGGAGGACGACTCGGCCTTGCAGGTTGCGTGAAACATTGCCTTACACTCTTTACACCTGAGTGGGAGACAGAGCGAGTGAGTGTGTGGAGAGAAAGAGCGGGGTGAACTGATCAACGAGTGAACATATCCCAATGTATTGAAGTGATAAGGGACCAGGGCTCTACCTGACAGTGGTGTCGAACTGGAAGGGGAAGATGATGTCACTGGCATGACAGATCTGGCAGATGTAGCCCCTCTGGGTGCAAAGGTCACATTGTTGAACGTGGTTGGAGGCAAACAGGATCAACATATTCAAGTAGGCCACATATGTTCCCTCCGCTATCTAAACACACATGGGAAAAAAATACAATTTAAGCTTATTAACTACATCTACTTGGCGTGGTCTTGCAGGTTAAGAATGTGTATTATTTAATTGAAAGAGTGAAATGACTAACAGGTAATTCATGACTGTATATAGTAGATACCTGTTGTAAGTCCATGACACTGTAGAGATGGCTTGATTCTAACAGGTATGTCCTTAGGCCCAGTCTTGAGAAAAATAACACAATAGTTATACAAAGTCAAAAGCCTATGTGTAAATAATCAATGCATTGCCTTTTGGCCCAAGTCTAGATCACATAAAATAATGACCAGGGATGACTGGATTTCTCAGAATGAAGGATCAATATGATCCAGCTCACTTTGATAAACTTGCATTTGACCCAGTTCTGCAATACAAGAACATCCAAACAAAAGTTGCTCACACACGCGCACCACACACACACACACCTGGTCTGAATATTCTTGCATGGCCCACTGCGGCAGGTGAGCAGGTACTTTCCTACCAGCTGCAGCCTCTGTCTGAGACTGTGTGCCTGGGCCATGGGCTCAACATGCTCCCACAGGTTAGGGTTCAAAAGGTGAAGGTTGAGCAGGGGCTCATGTTCAACCTGAGCCAGCAGTTCGAGGGCCTGTCTGGAGACCTACATGTACACAACCAGGGCAAAGGACACACGAGAGCAGTTTAACAAACAATATTGATCAAAGGAGAACAAGATTAGTTCAATGTCAAAGCAAAAAGAAGAATTACAAAAATAGTTATTTTTCCATAGATGTGTGCAAATAAGAACAGGGTTCATATACATTTTGACAGGGAATTTCAACAAATTTCCATGACCAACAATTGGCGGTGTCTCCATGTACGTGTAAAGAAATTAAGCGTAATGTGGTATCAACACTGGAAGCCAGTGCTCTGATCCCATGTACCATCTCCTGTCGTTGTGCAAGGCACTTAACCCTCTGACATAAGTGAAATACCTGTTAGGCAACTGTATAAAACACATGGTCAACCCTCAGATTGGAGAGCTACTGGGTGTGCAGGCTTTTGATCAAACCCTGATCAAACACAGAGACGGTTTATCAAGGTCTGGTTGAGCAGCTCATTTCTCAAATGTGGTTTGTGAGTGGGGGACAGGAACAAAAGCCCACACTCCCCCATTAGCTCTCCTGGAGGATGGTTGACCACCCTTTGATGTAAAACATTGCAACCAAATACATTTGATGCTTTAAATAATTTGCTAATTTTACCTTTATTTAACTAGGCAAGTCAGTTAAGAACAAATTCTTATTTTCAATGACGGCCTAGGAACAGTGGGGTAACTGCCTGTTCAGGGGCAGAACGACGGATTTGTACCGTGTCAGCTCAGGGGTTTGAACTTGCAACCTTCCGGTTACTAGTCCAACGCTCTAACCACTAGGTTACCCTGCCGCCATTCAATATATTAATGATCATATGGCTATGGTAGGCTACAAATCTTTTTATTCAGCAGGAGCAAGCCCACAAATATTCTTCAGTCATATTTATCTTAGCTACTTTACAAGTGTTTACTTTGCAGTTTGACAAGCATCTATTGAGTTGCAATGTCCTATATATTGGATGGCCAAATCAACTGGAAAAGCAGTGCCTTCGAAAGTATTCAGACACCTTGACTTTTCCCACATTTTGTTACCTTACAGCCTTATTCTAAAATGGTATAAATAAATGTTTAAAAAAAACATCTCAATCTACACACAATACCCCATAATGACAAGGTGAAAACAGATACCTTATTTACATGAGCATTCAGAACCTTTGCTATTGATATCAATCCAAGATGGCGTAGCAGTCAGGAGTCTTTGTCTTGTCCCATGTATATATTTTTCTACGCATTCTTTTTCATATTTTTCCTAAACCTCAACTTCAAAATGCTCTCCTGCAACCCACCTCACCCAATGTGGAGTGGATCTGTTTTTTTTCTGAAGTATTTCTATTTACCTCCGAACTGGAATACCTCAACTGAAGCTAAGCTAGCTAACTAGCTACCAGCTATCAGTCAGCTAATAATTGCTAGCAGTCATCAGCTAACCTTTAGCTCGTAAAGCTCTCGCCAGTTCGTACAACGCGTTTCAAACCAGAGCATACCGGACATATTTTTCCCTCCATATCCCCGGATTCCTATCGCAAACTCTGAACCCTTTCATCTGGATCATCACAGCTAGCTAACCGCAACCCGGGTTGACTACTCCTGGCTAACGTTTCCGTCCCGGAGCTAGCACCAACTAGCCTGGAGCTAGCCCATGCTAGACCCATCTCCCAGCTAGGGCTCCTGGGCTACAATATCTACTCCCCAAGTTTGCTTTATTCACTGCTTTAGCACATTCTGCCAACCCGGATGTCTTAGCCGTGTCTGAATCCTGGCTTAGGAAAACCACCAAAAACCTGACATTTCCATACCTAACTAAAACATTTTCCGCCAAGATAGAACTGCCAAAGGGGGCGGTGTTGAAATCTACTGCAGAGATAGTAAGACAGAACCCTGCAGGCTATCCAGGTTTGTACCCAAACAATTTGAGCTTCTACTTCTAAAAGTACACCTTTACAGAAACAAGTCTCTCACCGTTGCCACTTGCTATAGACCACCCTCTGCCCCCAGCTGTGCTCTGTACACCATATGTGAATTGATTGCCCCCCATCTATCTTCTGAGCTCGTGCTGCTAGGTGACCTAAACTGTGACATGCTTAACAACCCAGCCATCCTACAATCTAAGCTTGATGCCCTCAATCTCACACAAATGATCTATGAACCTACCAGGTGCAACCCCAAATCCATAAACACGGGCACCCTCATAGATATCATCCTAACTAACTCGCCCTCCAAATACACCTCTGCTGTTTTCAATCAAGATCTCAGCGATCACTGCCACTACCTGCATCCGTAATGGGTCTGCGATCAAACGACCACCCCTTATCACTGTCAAACCCTCCCTAAAACACTTCAGCAAACAGGTCTTTCTAATCGACCTGGCCAGGGTATCCTGGAATGACATTGACCTCAACCAGGCATCATCTACTGACGGGATATTCTTTAAAAGTGCCGTCCTCACCATCTTAAATAGGCATGCTCAGTTCAAAAAATGTAGAACCAAGAATAGATATAGCCCTTGGTTCACTCCAGACCTGGCTGCCCTTGACCAGCACAAAACCATCCTGTGGCCGTTATGCATTAGCATCGATTAGCCCCCGTGATATGCAACTTTTCAGGGAAGTTAGGAACCAATATACACAGGCAGCTAGGAAAGCTAAGGGCTAGCTTTTTCAAACCGAAATTTGAATCCTGTAGCACAAACTCAAAAAAGTTCTGGGACACTAAAGTCCATAATAAGAGCACCTCCTCCCAGCTGCCCACTGCACTGAGGCTAGGAAACACTGTCACTACCGATAAATCCACAATAATTGAGAATTTCAATAAGAATTTTTCTACGGCTGGCCATGCTTTCCACCTGGCTACCCCTACCCCGGTCAACAGCTCTGCACCCACCACAGCAGCTTGCCCAAGCCTCCCCCATTTCTCCTTCAACCAATTCCAGATTGCTGATGTTCTGAAAGAGCGGCAAAATCTGGACCCCTACAAATCAGCCAGGCTAGACAATCTGGACCCTCTCTTTCTAAAAATGATCAGCCGAAATTGTTGCAACCCCTATTACTAGCCTGTTCAACCTCTCCTTCGTATCGTCTGAGATTCCCATAGATTAGAAAGCTGCCGCGGTCATCCCCCTCTTCAAAGGGGGAGACACTCTAGACCCAAACTGCTACAGACCAATATCTATTCTACCCTGCCTTTCTAAGGTCTTTGAAAGCAAAGTTAACAAACAGATTACCGACCATTTCGAATCTCACTGTACCTTCTCCGCTATGAAATCTGGTTTCAGAGCTGGTCATGGGTGCACCTCAGCCACGCTCAGGGTCCTAAACGATATAACCGCCATCGATGAGAGACTGTGCAGCCATATTCATCGACCTGGCAAAGGCTTGACTATGTCAATCACAACATTCTTATTGGCAGACTCAACAGCCTTGGTTTCTCAAATGATTGCCTCGCTTGGTTCACCAACTTCTTCTCCGATAGAGTGAAATCGGAGGGCCTGTTGTCCGGACCTCTGGCAGTCTATGGGGTGCCACAGTGTTCAATTCTCGTGCCGACTCTCTTCTCTGTATACATCAATGTCGCTCTCGCTGCTGGTGATTCTTTGATCAACCTCTACGCAGACAACACCATTATGTATACCTCTGGCCCCCTCATTGGACACTTAACTAACCTCCAGATGAGCTTCAATGCCATACAACTCTCCTTCCGTGACCTCCAACTGCTCTTAAATGCAAGTAAAACTAAATACATGCTCTTCAACCAATCGCACCTGCCCGTCCGTCCAGCATCACAACTCTGGACGGTTCGGACTTAGGTATTGTAGTTGTCCACATATTCTAGGTGTCTGGTTAGACTGTAAACTCTTCCACTCAAATTAAACATCTCCACTCCAAAATGAAATCTAAAATCTGCTTCCTATTTCACAACAAAGCATCCTTCACTCATGCTGCCAAACAAACATACCCCCGTAAAACTGCCCATCCTACAGATCCTCAACGATGTCATTTACAAAATATCCTCCAACACTACTCAACAAATTGGACGCAGTCTATCACAGAGCCATCCGTTTCGTCACCAAAGCCCCATAGACTACCCACCACTGCGACCTGTACACTCTCGTTGGCTGGCCCTCGCTTCATACTCGTCGCCAAACCCACTGGCTCCAGGTCATCTACAAGTCACTGCTAGGTAAAGCCCTGACTTATCTCAGCTCACTGGTCACCATAGCAGCATCCACCCGTAGCACGAGCTCCAGTAGGTATATCTCACTTTGCTTTATCTTGGCCAGGTCGCAGTTGCAAATGAGAACTTGTTCTCAACTAGCCTACCTGGTTAAATAAAAAAATTATGAGAATCGAAATTGAGCTCAGGTGCATCCTGTTTCCATTGATCATTCTTGAGATGTTTCTACAACTTGATTGGATTCCACCTGTGGTAAATTCAATTGATTGGACATGATTTGGAAAGGCACACACTTATATAAAGGTCCCACAGTTGACAGTGCATGTCAGAGCAAAAACCAAGCCATGAGGTCAAAGGAATTTGTCCTTAGAGCTCCGTGACAGGATTGTGTAGAGGCACAGATCTGGGGAAGGGTACCAAAAAATGTCTGCAGCATTGAAGGTCCCCAAGAACACAGTGGCCTCGATCATTCTTAAATGGAACAAGTTCGGAACCACCAAGACACTTCCTAGAGCTGGCCGCCCAGCCAAAGTGTGTAATCGGGGGAAAAGGGCCTTGGTCAGGTAGGTGACCAAGAACCCGATGGTCACTTTGACAGAGCTCCTCTGTGGAGATTTGAGAACCTTCCAGAAGGACAACCATCTCTGCAGCACTCCACCAATCAGGCCTTTATGGTAGAGTGGTCAGACAGAAGCCACTACTCAATAAAATGCACAACAGCCCGCTTGGAGTTTTCCAAAAGGCACCTAAAGACTCTCAGACCATGAGAAACAAGATTCTCTGGTCTGATGAAACCAAGATTGAATGCTTTGGCCTGAATGCCAAGAGTCACATCTGGAGGAAACCTGGCACCATCCCTATGGTGAAGCAGGGTAGTGACAGCATCATGCTGTGGGGATGATTTTCAGTGGCAGGGACTGGGAGACTAGTCAGGATCAAAGGAAACATGAACAGTGCAAAGTACAGCGAGATCTTTGATGAAAACCTGCTCCGGAGCGCTCAGGACCTCATACACGGGCGAAGGTTCACCTTCCAAAAGGACAACAACCCTAAGCACACAGCCAAGACAACGCGGGAGTGGCATTGGGACAAGTCTCAATGTCCTCGAGTGGCTTAGCCAGAGCCCGGACTGGAGAGACCTGAAAATAGCTGTGCAGTGACGCTCCCCATCCAACCTGACAGAGCTTGAGAGGATCTGCAGAGAATAATAGGAGAAACTCACCAAATACAGGTGTTCCAAGCTTGTAGCGTCATACTCAAGAAGACTCAAGGCTGTAATCACTGCCAAAGGTGCTTCCACAAAGTACTGAGTAAAGGGTCTGAATAATGATGTAAAATGTGATAGCAAATGTATTAAAAATAAAAACAAAGTTTCTAAAAACCTGTTTTTGCTTTGTCATAATGGGCTAGTGTGTAGATTGAAGATGGATTTAAAAAACATTTTTTTAGAAGGCTGTAATGTAACAAAATGTGGAAAAAGTCAAGGGGTCTGAATACTTTCCGAATGTACTGCATCTACAAAACATGTTTTGAAACCACATAATCCAAAAGAAAGGCAACATTAATATTTTTCCTAAAATGAAATGTTCACTCTTCACAAATGATTATTTAGATTATTTTCACAATTCAACAAGATTGTTTAGTTTGTTGCATCAACAACAATCGTTTCAATGAAGGGTAACATTTTTAAAATCAACTTTTTATGGCCTTATTCGTGAGTTCGGTGGAAAGTTTTTGGGACATGATGACATTCCGAAAACATTACTACAAGCTAATAACAGCTTACCAGTTAACTACAGGGTATAAGATACACAAAAGTATGTGGACATGCCTTCAAATTAGTGGATTCGGCTATTTCAGCCACACCCGTTGCTGACAGGTGTATAAAATTGAGCACACAGCCATGCAATCTCCATTGACAAACATTGGCAGTAGAATGGCCTTACTTTAGATCAGTGACTTTCAACTTGGCACAGTCATAGGATGCCACCTTTCCAACAAGTCAGTTTGTCAAATGTATGCCCTGCTAGAGCTGACCCGGTCAACTGTAAGTTCTGTTATTGTGAAATGGAAATGTCTAGGAGCAACAACGGCACAGCTGCAAAGTGGTAGGCAACACAAGCTCACAGAACTGGACCGCGAGTGCTGAAGCGCGTAAAAATAGTTTGTCCTCGGTTGCAACACTCACTACAGAGTTCCAAACGGCCTCTGGTATCAACGTCCGCACAATAACAGTTAGTCTGGAGCTTCATGAAATGGGCCAAGCAGCCACACAAAAGCCTAAGATCAAAATGCGCATTGCCAAGCATCGGCTGAAGTGTTGTAAAGCTCACCGCCATTGGACTCTGGAGCAGTGGGAACGCGTTCTCTGGAGTGATGAATAACGCGTCACCATCTGACAGTCCGACAGACAAATCTGGGTTTAGCGGATTCCAGAACGCTACCTGCCCCAATGCATAGTACCAACTGTAAAGTTTGGTAGAGAAGGAATAATGGTCTGGGGCTGTTTTTCGTGGTTCGGGCTAGGCCCCTTAGTTCCATTGTAGGGAAATCTTAACACTACAGCATACAATGACATTCTAGATGATTCTGTGCTTCCAACTTTGTGGCAACAGTTTGGTGAAGGCGCTTTCCTGTTTCAGCATGAAACGTGCACAAAGCGAGGTCCATACAGAAATGGTTTGTCGAGATCAGTGTGGAAGAACTTGACTAGCCTGCACAGAGCCCTGACCTCAACCCCATTGAACACCTTTGGGATGAACTGGAACGGGGACAGGATTTTTATGACTATACAAACCCTAAAGAATAAGCTTTACCAAGGATGTGTGTGTGGTGCATAGACCCCGTGAGAGACTCACCTCGCGAGGCGTGAGGTCCCAGTTATGCACCATGCGGGAGGGTATGGTGATGACGTCACCTTGGTGACAAGCTTCGCAATAGTACTTCCCTGAGAACTCGCACAGTCTGGCTTTTCCCCGGGAGACCCCCACCAGCTTTGGACAACCTGCAGAGAAGGCGGTAATACATACTCGGTCTCTCCCAGTAACGGCATGGTAAGGGAAACTTAATGTTAACAAAAGAGTTTCCTGTTATTAGGTTGAGCTGTAGAGCTACCTGCACACTTGAAGCCCTGAAGGTCCAGGCCCTTCTCCGTGGGCACTGTATATAGATGGGCCAGCAGCACCCCGCCCCCCTTCAGTCTATGCTGCACCAGTCTGTGGATGTTCCCCCCTGCCCCAGTGGCTAACCCAGGGCTATTAGGCTCCCCGTTCTCTCCACTCTCCAGGTAGGAGTCCAGGGCTCCCCTGATGAGGCACCTCCAGGCACGCGCCTCCTCAGGGCTCTTGGCCCTCAGCTTGAGCGTATCTCCGGTCGTTACGACCCTAAAGAAGGCCGGTCCCCCCAGAGAAACATCTGGGACCACGTCCCGTATCCCCTCGATGGGGTGGGAGCAGCACAGCACCTTTCGCCCATCCTGTACCCGGAAGCCGTTGAGAGTCTCCAAGGAGAGGGAGAAGACCAGAGGAGTCCAGTTGCGAGCCTCTGCGTCCTGGGATAGGTACAGCACCGCCTCCTTAATGGCGTCTGACTCAGGGTCTGTGGGACGCCTCCAGTCTAGCTCAAGTGGCGGCTGCTGCTCCTGCTCAACCACAGTACCCCCTTGCTCAGGGCTGGTGGGTACGGAGGGGGACGAAGGGGAAGATTTTGGGGGCTCTTCCAGGATGACAAAGCTGTCAATGGGCTGCAGCACCTCTGAATGGTCGTCAAGGAGGTGCAACGGGCGGCACATGCTGACGGCCTCTGCGATGCGGTCCACCCAGTCCTCTGCCTCGTCGTGGTTGGCTGCCCGCAGGTGGAGCCTCTTCCCTGGGAAGGCCAGGTCGAAGCGGCCCTCGGCCGAGGTGACGCGGGCGTCTTCGCAACGCAGCAGGGAGCAGTTGTCACAGCAGGTGCGCTCCTCTGCGTTCAGGTAGAGGCGGAACTCGAAGGGCGAGAGCTCGCAGTAGTAGTCCCGCCACAAGCCCACAGCGCCCCGCCGCTCCAGATGGCCCAGCTTCAGCAGCCCACGGAAAGGGTTGGACAGGCCTGAAGGAGAGAGGAAGAGTGAAAGGAAGGTCGAGGATGAAAGAGAAGAAGAGTGAAAGAGAAAAGGGAGGGAATGAAAGAGCGAGTGAAGTCAGGAGCGCCATTGAAGAACTGCACAACAGATCTCTGAAGTGAGGCCTCATTTCTGTCCAGATAAAACTTTGCTAATGACACGCAAGTATAACAGGTTTTATTGTAACATGAAACCGCAGTGCAAAAATGATATTCAACACATAAGTGTAACCCGTAGCTCTATATGGATAGGGCTACATTGAAATGTTTCTTCCAGAAGAAATATTGACAGCATATGCATAACCATGGTAGCAAACAAAGGGAACATTTTAGAGTATATGGGAATTTGAAAGCTTGTTCGATTGCCAACATGACTGGCTGATTCTAAAATAGGATTTTACAGTGTTAGGCTTTCACAATGCAATTCCAAGAAGCAGATTGTAATTTGTGAGCATAGAATGCATCTGCATTCAGATGTGTAAGTCCGCTGCAAATTGTCTTCACAATACAACAAAGATGGGCTCATTCTATATACCTTTACACTGTATATTACATGAGTTTAATGATATGGAAATGTGAAGCGCACATTTGAACTCACAGGTGATCGATCGGCTGGCTTGTATGACATTAAAGGGGGTATTTATTATCGTTCAAAATACATTGAGTCCTCAGTTTACAGCATTTCCCTCAGACAACAAAACATCTGCCGAAGTTGCCCAAATAGCAGGAGGGAAGGGGCAACTTCTTGTCACGGACGGTGCTCAAATTTAGAACGGCTGTCAGTCAACAGCCATGCAGATCTGAAGCGGAGAACCTGAGCGCTGACATTGTGTATAGCATGTTACTGTACAGACACTGCGTTCCAATTTAGGCACTTATCAAATCTGATTTGTTACATGGGCCAAATACAACAAATACACCTTACCGTGAAATGCTTACTTACAAGCCCTTAATTAACCAACAACGC
Organism: Oncorhynchus keta; assembly: GCF_023373465.1. NCBI lineage: Eukaryota > Metazoa > Chordata > Actinopteri > Salmoniformes > Salmonidae > Oncorhynchus > Oncorhynchus keta. The sequence goes on from NC_068444.1 coordinate 45,242,261, forward strand.
AGTTAAGAAAATATTTACTAAATATACAAAAAATAAATAAAAGAGTAACAATAAGAGACGGTGGCAGAAACACTATGTACAAAATAAGTACATAATCAGAGTCCAAATCTGCCATTTTCAACCCATATATGGGTAGGAGTGTAAAGGGCTACACATACTGTATCATAAGGAGGAAGTACCAGCAAGATAACCTATTTATAATTATCTGAAGTTGTAAGCAAAAATGAGGAAGCACATACCAAGACTGTAAGACAGAATTAATTTACAGTACTGATAGAGGCATTAAAAAGTTCACACTGTCAGTTGTGGACTTTCCAATGACTCCTCATCATTGAACAAAACCAGAACAATGGATGAAAACTTAGGAGCAATACTTTGGCATGTCACCTCATGACCAAGGCCACTCTTATGGTGGTGATTGAGCACTGATTACAACAGACTGCATCACAAGGTGTTGTGTTCAAGAAGTGATGGTGCTCCCGGTTTTGAGAGCTTACCTATCTGCCTGCGGTGAACCACGCTGGGGGGAGACTGGGGAGTCTCAGGCTCTGGAGGGGGAGAGGTCAATCCATTCACACAAGCTGGGCCAGACCCTAGTAATGACTCATCGGGGTCAACCAGTTCCTCAAGGTGTGGCTTATAGATGTCATCCTCAGAGATCCAGGAGTGGGAATGCTGAGAAAGGGAAGACGGGTTTTACTTAGTGATGATTGGTGGCTAATTGAGAAAATCTTGAAATAGAATTGTTGTTTCAGCTTGTAACCATATAAATCCACAAATTCTTTATAATTGCACAAAAACTTTGCACAATATGACTGCAAAAGGTCAAGGAGAACTCAAAGAACTTAAGGTCAGGTCTGATGAAGGGAATGAGAGGGAGACCGAGAGATAAACAAAAAAAACAAGAGATTCAACTTACTGTGATTGAGTCTGTAGACATCCTCCTGCTATGCACACTGGTAGTAAGGCATAGGTTTGTGTGGGCTGAAGGCTCCGTGGTGCTCTTCGCGGAATCGTCTGTCTTTTTCTCCTTTGGCGTCTCTGTGACAGGCAGGTGAGGAGTTATCGCTGTTCTCTCCACACAGTCACTGTGACTGGAGGGCACTTCAGTGTGCGAGTACACTTCGGAAGGGACATGGGTCTTAGTGGACGGCTCCTCCTGGTCTGACCCCACTGAAGCAGGGTTAGAGGAGCCAGTGAGGGGTGTGAATGGCCCCTGGGCCTCGCCGTCAGAGCCACTGGAGGCCGTATTCTCTGAGAGGTGATCTGCACCCGGAGTGGAAACATACAAATCCTCGTGCATGGAGTCCTGACTGAAGGTGGCACTCTCCCTGAACTCTGCCAGATCACTGCAGTTACAGAAAGTAGGAAATGTCAGAGATCAACAGAAATCCCAAAATTAAAACGAGGGACAACATGTTAAGTATTTAACTAATTTCTGTACACATCGTTAGTTGAAGCATGTTGCTTTACATCACCTTTTTTTGGATAAAAACATCTGCTAAATGTATTTTAATGGTTTGGAGATTCACACCATGGCTGTGATTCAAAGGGCCTCAATTCGTCACACAGGCACACTGACCCACACTCACGACTTACTCTTTAAGAGGCCCCTTGGCATTGACATCGTTCTCCAGTCTGGCAGAGATCTCCAGTTCACATGGCCAGGGATCCTTGTCTGGGCTCTTGGGGTCCGAGCTTAGGCTGGAGGAGAGCTGAGATGACCCTGTGGTGTCCAGGCTCAAATTTGAAGAATTCAGAGGGGTCCTACCCCCTGAGACTCCACCAATCACCCTCCCTAGCACCCCTGCCCCCACATGCTGCACTTCGACCGTATCCGACCCGCCGGACGACAGTGACATCGTATCCCAAGAATCCTTGTGTTTGGTGAGACTGGGAAGGTCGACAGCGTCGGCCTGGGTGGCGGGGCAGAGGCCGGCCAGAGCCAGTGGGGTGGTGGTCCACTCATTGAGCACGGCTGACTTGTACGAAAGGTTGAAGACCAGGGAGGCCAGGCCCTGGATATAACTGAGCAGCACCTCACGCTCCTCAGGGTCCAGGAGCAGGGCGGAGGGCTGGTAGTAGGCCTGCAGGTTGGAGCCCTCACGGAACAGGGAGGCCAAGTAGCACTCCATCAGGCCGTGGTTGAGGGCCAGCCGTAGCCAAGCCCGGCAGCGACCCACCTCCGTACCCACAAAGCTCAGCTTCTCCAGCTCCGTGATCACGTCACTGAGGGGGCCAGGAGGAGACATTACAGAGAATCAATTTATGTACAGTAAACATACTACAACAATAGACATATACAGCAAGCTACACCATCTGATCTTAAACCTTTACTAATTGTCATTCTGCTTAACCACTAAAAACAGGGTATATGCAGGGTCCATGAAGTTTCATTTAAAGACTAAGACCTTTTTAATGCCACTTGGAATGCAATTAAGGTCTGCATGCCACACACACCTGCTAATATTCCTCTCCAGAAAGGAGCCCATGTGGGCAAGAATTATTATTATAATTATTTTCTTAGGGCTGGCTCATATTATCAAGGTGTACCATTTTAGCAATGTAAATTCTCCTGTCGCCCAACGGATGTTGTAGCATAGTGGGTGGCTAGATGGCTGAACAGCACTTTTCAAATCAGATGTGTCAGCGCTACACCACTTGATATTGTTTAGCCTAATATATATATATATATATATATATATATATATATATATATACACACACACACACACACAATAGAGGTGCTGATTTTTTTGGGACAGATTTGCCTAATGGTTTGTCAACTTGCGCACAATCCTTGACATCCCAGAGCTGCTGGCTCTTGCTCGTCTTGACCAGTCAGTCACGGAAAGTCGCATGTGGGGCACAACACACGAAGCTCAAGGCGCGCTTTCCCCTTTCCTCCGGTATCTATTTAGCAAGCGTGATAACATATCAGACACAAGCAAAAACTCTTATATTAATGTAGCAGCCTATATACACCTAAACATTAGTGATCTGACATTCTGTATGGCATGGAAACAAGAATATATTTCAGTCTGATCAATTGTAGGCTACTAACAGCAGCAGCGGCAGTCTAGCCTACTATGCGTCCTGACTCTCTGGCAGGGGGTAAGATACAGACGGTAACGTTATGTACGCTATTTATAGCCCATTTGTTAGAGAAAATGTGAATAATAACACGTCATTTGTAAAGCGCTTTTCTTACACTTAAAGGCGCTGAAGAAAATATGGAATAATAAAAACAACCCTAACACGGAACATTGAAAGCAGACAATCAAAGCCATATACTGGTGTCTTCAGACCCGGTGGACAGGAGAACAGAATTAACATTGGTCCTGGAAAGCTTTTCAGAACAGCTCAGTCTTTAGCTGAGCCTTGAACGAGGCCAGAGACTCTGCAGCCCTGACACAATGGGATCAAATTTGGTTTCTATTCAAATTTGGGCTGACTTGGCGACCTAGACTTTTTCAATACAAAATGATTAACTAGAATGAATCAATAAACACAATAGCTGACATGGACTGTGAGTTAATGTTTAATTAGGCCTACAGTTGCATAGGGCAGGACTACACGACGCAAACCTGCATAAAGCAAGCGCTCCCCTATGAGTTTTATTGTCCAATCATGTTGCATTCTCTGTGCATAGGAAACACCCAAGTCCTTCTCGAAAATATAATTAATATGAACAAGTACAAGGTTCCTGCAGTTCGACAAGGTTCTCATCCTCCCCAAGGCCAGGAGTTTTTTTTTTCTCTAAATCATGTGACCGGATTAGATAAAATGTCAGGTCTCATCATAGCTCATATTCAACCATTTCAAAAACAGATCATGTCATACCATATAAGGCACAGAGTTTTACCTTATTAGGTTACCAGATCAGGAAAAACTACAGGCACCAGATTTTATTTTCTTGCCACAACACTCTGGGACCTGTGGTGCCAAGTATTTAAAACACCCGGAGTAATTACATGACACATTATTATGTAAAACTCTGTCAAGTTGGTTGTTGATAATTGCTAGACAGTAATTTAAGTCTTGCCATTGATTTTCAAGGTGATTTAAATCAAAACATTAACTAGACCCCTCAAGAACATTCACAGTCTTCTTGGTAAGCAACCAGTGTACAAAACATTAGGAACAGCTGCTCGTTCCATGACACAAACTGACCAGATGAAAGCTATGATCCCTTATTGATGTCACCAGTTAAATCCACTAAAAAAAAAAAAATCAGTGTTGCTGAATTGGGGGGACACACACATTGTGTGTGACACTCAGAGGGGGAATGGGCAAGATTTAAGCGCCTTTGAACAGGGTATGGTAGGAGCTGCCAGGCACATCTGTTCGAATGTGTCAAGAACTGCAACACTACTGGGTTTTTCATGCTCAAGAATGGTCCAACACCCAAAAGACATCCAACCAACATTTATGAGAGGCATTGAAGTCAACATTAGCTAGCATCCCTGTGGCATGCTTTCAACACCTTGAGTCCCTGCCCCAACTAATTGAGGCTGTTCTGAGGGCAAAAGGGGGTGCAACTCCGTGTATATTTGGCCTCGTTTTAGGTTATTGTCCTGCTGAAAGGTGAATTTGTCTCCCAGTGTCTGTTGGAAAGCAGACTGAAGCAGGTTTTCCTCTAGGATGTTGCCTTTGCTTAGCGCTATTCCGATGACAAGCATATCCATATCATGATGCAGCCACCACCATGCTTGAAAATATGAAGAGTGGTGCATGTTGTTTTGGAATATTTTTATTCTGTACTGGCTTATTTTTCACTCTGTCATTTAGGTTAGTATTGTGGAGTAACTACAATGTAACTACAAAGATATAAATGCAACATGTATAATTTGTCATTTTTCATGAGCTGAAAAAAAAAAAATCCCAGAAATGTTCCATGCACACAAAAAAGCTTATTTCCCTCAAATTTCATGCACAAATTTGTTTACATCGCTGTTAGTGAGCATTTCCCCTTTGCCAAGATAAGCCATCCATCTGACCCGTGTGGCATATCAAGAAGCTGATTAAACAGCATTATCATTACACAGGTCCACCTTGTGCTGGGGACAGTAAAAGGCCAATCTAAAATGTGCAGTTGTCACAAAATGCCACAGGTGTCTCAAGTTGAGGGAGCGTGTAATTGTCATGCTGACTGCAGTATTATCAACCCAACCAGAGCTGTTGCCAGAGAATTTTATGTTCATTTCGCTACCATAAGCAGCCTCCAACATCGTTTTAAAGAATTTGGTAGTATGCCCAACCTGCCTCACAACAGCAGACCACGTGTAACCACGCCAGCCAAGGACTTAAGCTTATTCACCTGCAGGATCGTATGAGACCAGCCATCCGGACAGATGATGAAACAGGAGTATTTGTTTGTAATAAAGCCTTTGTGAAAAATAAAAATAAAAAATATTTAAAAACTCATCCTGATTGGCTAGGCCTGGCTCCCCAGTGGGTAAGCCTGTGCCCTCCCAGGCCCACCCATGACTGCACCCCTGCCCAAGCATGTGAAATCTATAGATTAGGGTCTAATGAATTTAATGAAATCGACTGATTTCCTTAGATGAATTGTAACTCAGTAAAACCATTGTTGCGTTAATATTTTTCTTTAGTATACTTCCTATCCAACAACTAAGATAGGAAGGACGCCTGTATCTTTGTAGTGACTGGGTTTATTGATACACCATCTAAAGTGTCATTAATACCTTCATAATGCTCAAAGGGATATTCAATGTCTGCTTTTTCATTTTTACCCATCTACCAATAGGTGCCCTTTGCGAGGCACTGGAAAACTTTCCCGGTCTTTGTGGTTGAATCTGTGTTTGAAATTTGCTGCTTGACTAAGTGGCCTTAGAGATAATTGTATGTGTGGGTTACAGAGATAAGGAAGTCATTCAGAAAAATCATGTTATACACTATTATTGCAAACAGAGTGATGAGTCCATGAAACTTATTAAGCACATTTTTACTCCTCGTCTTGCTGTAACAAAGGAGTTGAATACTCATTGACTCAAGACATTTCAGCTTTTAATTTTTAATTAATTTGGAAAAAACTTTCAAAAAACATAATTCCACTTTAACATTATGGGGTATTATGTGTGGGCCAGTGACCAAAAAAGTCTAAATGTAATCCATTTTAAATTCAGGCTGTAACACAATGTGGAAAAAGTCAAGGGGTATGAATACTTTCGGAAGGCACTGCACTTTCATTGCAGAAAGCAGATTAATGCACATTAACCAAATAATGGTTTTTAGAACAAAAACATTTGCAGGAACGCTGTGTAGCCTAATCAGCGATGTAAGCAAAATTGCTTCGGTAAGAGGAGGGCAATGTCGGGGTCAGAAATGTAGTGTTGTCTTTCAGATTGTATAGGCTACCGTGCTCTCTCCTCTGGCAACAGCCCGTCCAATCACGGGACCTATGTGTATAAAGCATTTTTTTTAGGGTGTTCTATTAAAGCCAAGTGTAATACATGCATTAATGTAACCAAATGACAAGAGATAAACAGTACATTTACAAGGCTTAATGGTGACATACGTAATGGGGAATTTATAGAAATAAAAAAGGGCAAACAATTCACAAAATGAAACTAATGTGCAAGAATTAGCGGGAGACAACGGAGAGCAGAGTGTACGCATTCTGGAGAGCCGAGTGTACGCATTCTGGAGAGCCGAGTGTACGCATTCTGGAGAGCCGAGTGTACGCATTCTGGAGAGCAGAGTGTACGCATTCTGGAGAGCAGAGTGTACGTATTCTGGAGAGACGAGCCATATCTTAGCTGGACAACCTTCCCCTTCTTGTGTCAACCATTTCAAATTATACTCAAGATGCATTATGCTTTTCACTGACAGCCACAACTCAATAAATAAGCTAGGCTTATTGCCACACACTGCTGAAATTGCAGGCTTCCCAAATAGGCATAAGCCTAAGCGCTTGTGATTTAAATCAATCCACATCTGTTTTTGTTTTGTAAGCGAATGATCCTCTGTGGCTAATTCATGCTCTCTGGTGAAGTCTCTTCAAGAATTTTTGTTTAGACAGTAGTTTTGTCAAAACATCAATTTACTTTAGGGGAAGCCAGCATCCGACCAGTGCACTATACACCCACCAACTTTTCTTTCCAATTTGCAAGTGGTCTATACCAGAGAGCTGAATATACCAGAGAGCTGAATATAACGACGAGAGGCTCATGTCTCCGCCCTAGCAATGGAAGTCGTTGTCCCAAAGCAGAAAGGCAGGAAACCAAGTTCAGGTCTGCATATTAAGCCCATAGAAATTAGAAGTCGACCGATTTTAAATCGGCATGCCCAATTAATTAGGGCGGATTTCAAGTTTTCATAACAATCGGTGATCAGCATTTTTGGACGGCGATTATGGCCGATTACATTGCACTCCACGAGGAGACTGCATGGCAGGCTGACCACCTGTTATGCGAGTGCAGCAAGGAGCCAATGTAATGAATGATTATCAATAAGTAATTGATGTTACATTTTTGTATTTTTTTGCTGTGGTTGTAACAATCAAGTAGCAGCACAATATAACGGAAACACTGTAGTCATGTCCATCACATGTTTAAGACCGTTGAAAACCTTTCTTAAATTCAGGTTAGACTCAGTGAATTTATGACTTTAAAAACGCACTGACACCCTGTGTAAATGTGATTTGTTGTACGCACTTATTGCATCAGAGGATATAAACATCCCATTATCTCAACTTCAACTTGTCATGCTTACAGCAACTGTCACAGACAGACTGATCGCACCTACAGAAAGCATTTGAGTATGAAAGTCTATCTCACTAAAGTGATTGAGGGTAGAGACAATGCATTAGAGGGGTCTGTAGGGTTATCTGTAGAGGTAAGTGTAATTCCTAGTGTACAGCTCCAGGCTTCCACCCACCGGTGAGTGACCGTTTTGAGAAGGCTCCAGAACACAGGTTGGGGGAGGGGTCCCCGGGACCCCCCTTTCCTGCCATGTCCTCCGGACTTGGAGCGGACATATTTGCTCTTGATGCCATGGATAAAGACGGCCTCCAGAGAAGAGCACAGCAGATTGGCGTCACCATCCTCGCTGGTTACCACGGCATCAGTCATCACGTAGCGCTTCTGCAGAGCCTTGAGTGACCACGCCAACTTCTCTTTGATCCACTAAAAAAAAAAAATGGCGAGATGGGTTAAATCAAAATGGATATATATAGTACTCCGTTTACTTCCTTTCAGCTTCCCTTTCACGAAGGCAACATACAATCATTCTCATTTTAAAATGTCAACCTGAAATGTAGGCCTATTCATGTGGAAATCAATGTAGTCATAGGTACATTACATAACTTGGTGAAAACCTCTGCATGAAGACTCAACAAGGTGAAAGGCAGTGGGACATTCCATTGCTTCCATTATGGCATCAATCAGATCAAACATTTTGTCACGATGACGAGGGTCGGCCGACGGCCTTGGGTCAAAAAGTTGTGCAATAAAGGTGGTAGGGAGCAATATAGTTTGTAGGCCTTGAATGATAAACGCAGCATCATATGATGCAAAATGCTTTCATACCGGCTGTACTTTGAAAGTTACACATCTTGAAAACTTGATGGGTGCCAAGCAAACATTTTGGGACTATAACAACAGACCAATAAAACAAAGAGTTTGGGTGGAGTTTTCCTTTAACATACAGGTGTGACCATTTTACTCACATATGGACCTAATTATTTTGTTGTGCGACCTGCGCCTAGGAATAAAAATACAAATCATTCACCCAGGTGATAATTGTTGCAATGATTACTTTACTGTACCACAGCCTCTGAGTGCCATGGAAAATACACTGAGCGCAGATTCATTAATCACGATTGTAATATTAAAAGAAAACTGCTTATTACCTCAAATATTGTGCTCCTAAATGTCTGCCAACGCTAACTATTTCCACTGGTGGCATTGGTACGGTCACCTTTTTCAGTTGGTGGCACAAGCACATGGTTTGGTCTGCTGTCACCAAGGCAAAGGGTGGCTACTTTGAATCTCAAATATAAAAACATTTTGATTTGTTTATCACTTTTCTGGTTAGTACATGATTCCATGTGTGTTATTGCAAAGGTTGTCTTCACTATCATTCTACAAAGTAGAAAAATAGTACAAATTAAAAAAAAACTGGAATGAGTAGGTGTGTCCAGCCTTGACTGGTACTGTACATTTTCTTCATATCAGGTTTCTTTAGACCGGTCTAAAATAAATAATGGATTCATTGTGATGGTGTAGAATATATTACATGGATTTATTAGACATGTAGATGTTCCAAAGGTCTGCATCAGTGGCTTGTAGACTACGTGTGGAAGCCAGAGCTGTGTTCGAAAACTCATAATAACCGCACTATTTGCAACGTAAATGGTTATTGGTCATAGTATGATATAGTTAGTACGCCAAAAAAGTTCCCGGATGTCGTACTAAATAATTCGCCAAAATCTAAAGTATTTAAGCAGTGGACACAATTTCTGTGCTTTTAGGGCCCATTATACAATTGTTCAGAAAATGGGTAGGGTTTCAAAACATATTAGTATATTAACTAAACTCCTCGCACTGTCAACTGTGTTTATTTTCAGCAAATGTGTAAATATTTGTACGAACATAAGATTCAACAACTGAGACATAAGCTGAACAAGTTCCGCAGACATGTGACTAACAGAAATTGAATAATGTGTCCCTGAACAAAGGGGGTGGGGGTCTAAATCAAAAGTAACATTCAGTATCTGGCGTGGCCACCAGCTGCATTAAGTACTGCAGTGCATCTCCTCCTCATGGACTGCACCAGATTTGCCAGTTCTTGCTGTGTACTGCAGTACTTACCCCACCAAGGCACCTGCAAGTTCCCAGACATTTCTGGGAGGGAATGGCCCTAGCCCTCACAATCTGTTCCAACAGGTCCCAGACGTGCTCAAGGAAATTGAGATCCGGGCTCTTCGCAGAACACTGACATTCCTGTCTTGCAGGAAATCACGCACAGAACAAGCAGTATGGCTGGTGGCATTGTCATGCTGAAGGGTCATGTCAGGATGAGCCTGCAGGAAGGGTACCACATTAGGGAGGAGGATGTCTTCCCAGTAACACACAGTGTTGAGATTGCCTGCAATGACAACAAGCTCAGTCAGATGATGCTGTGACACACCACCCCAGACCATGACGGACACTCCACCTCCAAAACGATCCCGCTCCAGAGTACAGACCTCGGTGTAACACTCGTTCCTTCGACAATAAACGCAAATCCGACCATCACCCCTGGTGAGACAAAACCGCAGCTTGTCAATGAAGAGCACTTTTTTCCAGTCCTGTCTGGTCCAGCAACCATGGGTTTGTGCCCATTGGCGACGTTGTTGCCGGTGATGTCTTGTGAGGACCTGCCTTACAACAGGCCGACAAGCCCTCATTCCAGCCTCTCTCAGCGCTGATGGAGGGATTGTGCGTTCCTGGTGTAACTAGGGCAGTTGTTGTTGCCGCCATCCTGTACCTGTCCCGCAGGTGTGATGTTCAGATGTACAGATCCTGTGCAGGTGTTGTTCCACGTGGTTTGCCACTGCGAAGACAATCAGCTATCCTTCCTGTCTCCCTGTAGCGCTTTCTTAGGCGTCTCACAGTACATTGCAATTTATTGCACTGGCCACATCTGCAGTCCTCATGCCTCCTTGAAGCATGCCTAAGGCATGTTCACACAGATGGGCAGGGACCCTGGGCATCTTTCTTTTGGTGTTTATCAGAGTCAGTAGAAAGGCCTCTTTAGTTTTCATAACTGTGACCTTTTTATTTTATTTTACCAGGCAAGTCAGTTAAGAAAAAAATTCTTATTTTCAATGACGGCCTAGGAACAGTGGGTTACCTGCCTGTTCCGGGGCAGAACGACATATTTTGTACCTTGTCAGCTCGGGGATTTGAACTTGCAACCTTTCGGTTACTAGTCCAATGCTCCAACCACTAGGCTACCTTGCCGCCCCACCTTAATTGCTGTTAGTGTCTTAACGACCGTTCCACAGGTGCATGTTCATTATTTGTTTATGGCTCATTGAACAAGCATGGGAAACAGTGTTTAAACCCTTTTCAATTAAGATCTGTAAAGTTAATTGGATTTTTACGAATTATCTTTGAAAGACAGGGTCCTGAAAAAGGGACGTTTCTTTTTTTGCTGAGTTTATATGCTAACTACAATGTTTATTGACTTGATAATTCACGTCATTCTTAGCTAAGTGGTATAGTCGTTGTATGCTCTCAATGGACATGGTTAATTCTGGCAATCTACTCTGATTTCAGAGTACTCTCGTCTGAGTGTGCCAGAGCGCAGAATAACTTGAGTTTACGAATGCTCAATGGTTGAATATAGCCGACGTCAATAAACGTTGGGGGAAAAAAACGTAATTAAATTGTTGCCAGCAGCAGTTACCAACGCTGTGGATGACATGAAAACAGCTCGGCTAGGGCAAGTAAAATGGTCAGAGTGAGGGGTGCGCTCATTTGTGTCTGGAACTAGTAAGCTAGCCAACGTTAGCTTAGGTGCTTGACTGACGTTTTGAGGTCAGAACGCTCGGACAACCCTAAACCTCAGCCAGAGCGTCCAGTGTGGGCCCTCTGAACATCCCGAGAGCGAAACACTCTGGATTTATGAACGCCCAGAGTGCACTCTAGATTGAATTTATGAACACACCCGAAAACATAAAATGTCTAGCTAGTCATTTGTTATGCCAACAAGCGGTTGCATAGCAACAGCATCAACTTCCAGTATATAGGCAAAGCACTAGTAAACTCAACTGAAAGGATACCCTTCGTTTACAGTATACTAAAATAATCTAAAAGTATATAGTAAGTTAGTATGGGTATTCGAACACTGCTCAGGAGTAGCTAAATGTGTTTGTTAATTAACAGTCACTTACTGTGAGACCGGCAGTTATGCTTGACAATCACCAGCTAACAGAATTTCATGACCACCACAGCACTAAGTGGGCTAACATTCCACAGGCCACAATCAACAGCCTGATCAACTCTATACGAAGATGTGTCAGGCTGCATGAGGCCACACCAGACACTAACTGGTCTTCTGATCCACGTCCCTACCTTTTCTTATGGCATCTGTAACCAACAGATGCATATCTGTATTCCCAAGATTAGTGTTTAAAAATGTATTTCAATTGACCTTTTTCCTTATATGAACTGTAACTCAGTAAAATCATTGAAAGTGTGGCATGTTGCAATTATTTTTGTTTAGTATAATTTGGACCATGCACAGGCTACACACTCATTTTGAAGTAGAATGTCCTTTTAAAAAAGACACCAGAACTGAGCTTCTCCCCCCCCCCCAATCGTGTGAAATTTACAGTGTTTCAGATTTGGTCCAGACTAACAAAATGTGTTCATTTGGGGGAGGAGCTCATTACAATAATAGCCAGTGTATATAATAATACCCATCTTTGCAGAAGGACAGGTCCACTACCATAATTCCGTTACCAAATGTAAATCCACTTCACCTACTGTAGTTCAATAACCAAAATATATGAATTTTTTCCCCCAAGTTCAAGGTGTCATGTCATAGCTGACACCCAATTCTTTCTGCAGATATCTTTGAATCTTGACTCAGAGCAGATATTTGATATATTTTGGGAAAATGTGGTCGAATAAAAAAAAAATTAAACTGAGGAAGATTTTACTATAATTCTGTTACCAAACTTCGCATCTGCAGTTCTTCCAGTAAATGTGTATTTGTAAAATGTTCTGTGTAAATTCTTCAAAGAAACTTTGAAAATCAACAGGTTTTGTTTGGCATACATTTCAAAGTGAAACATCTGAATCAATGCGTAATGCAGCCATGTGTCACTCAAACACTAACAAAGTAGGCCCTATCTGTGAAAGATATCTGATCAACTTTTCAGTGTTAAGTGGAAGTGGTTTATTGGATTAGGCAGGCCATTTACAGTAAAGGAGGTTGAGCCTACCTGCTTGACGTCTTCCAACTCTGGCCCAGTATCTGGTGTCTGTGTGGCTAGCATCGTCCCTCCAGGGATGAGTTTCTCTCACATCTCGCTGTGACATACACATAAGATATCCCCTGTGATTATACTGGCAAAAACAAGCTGAACCAAGAATAACTCGCTGAAAAATACATTGTCAGTCAGTTCTGCAATTCCCAGCCCCCTTTCTTCTCAATGTAGGTGACACTTGACATACAGTGCTTTCAGAAAGTGTTCAGACCCCACTTTTTCCACATTTTGTTATGTTACAGCCTTATTCTAAAATGGATTACATCATTTCACCCCCTCAATCTACACACACAACACAATTGAAGAAAAAACAGGTTTAGACGTTTTCGCAAAATAAAATAAAATATCACATTTACATAAGTATTCAGACCCTTTACTCAGTACTTTGTTGAAGCACCTTTGGTAGCATCGAGTCTTCTTGGGTATGGGACTACAAGCTTGGCACCTGTATTTGGGGAATTTCTCCCATTCTTCTCTGCAGATCCTCTCAAGCGCTGTCAGGTTGGATGGCAAGTGTCGCTACATGGCTATTTTCAGGTATTTCCAGAGATATTAGATCAGGTTCAAGTAAAGTGGGCCACTGAAGATCAATGAGACTCGTCCCAAAGCCACTCCTGGGGTTTCTTGGCTGTGTGCTTAGGGTCGTTGTCCTGTTGGAAGGTGTACCTTTGATCCAGTCTAAGGTCCTGAGCGCTCTGGAGCGGGTTTTCATCAAGGATCTCTCTGTACTTTTCTCAGTTCAGTTATCCCTCAATCCTGACTAGTCTCAGTCCCTGCTGCTGAAAAACAACCCCACAGCATGATGCTGCCACCACCATGTTTCACCGTAGGGATGGTATTGGCCAGGTGATGAGCAGTGCCTGGTTTCCTCCAGATGTGACACTTAGTATTCAGGCCAAAGAGTCCAATCTTGGTTTCATCAGACCAGAGAATATTGTTTCTCATGGTCAGTCTTTTAGGTGCCTTTTGGCAAACTCCAAGCGGGCTGTCATGTGCATTTTACTGAGGAGTGGCTTCCGTCTAGCCACTCTATCATAAGTGGAGTGCTGCAGAAATGGTTGTCCTTCTGGAAGGTTCTCCCATCTCCACAGAGGAACTCTGGAGCTCTGTCAGTGACCATCGAGTTCTTGGTCACCCCCTGACCAAGGCCCTTCTCCCCTGAATGTTCAGTTTGGCTGGGTGGCAAACTCTATGAAGAGTCTCGGTGGTTCCAAACTTCTTCCATTTAAGAATGATTGAGGGCACGGTGTTCTTGGGGACCTTCAATGCTGCATAATTATTTTTGGTACCCTTCCCCAGATCGGTTCCTCAACACAATCCTGTCTCGGAGCGTAATGAACAATTCCTTCGACCTCATGGCTTGGTTTTGCTCTGACATGCACTGTCAACTGTGGGACCTTATATATATAGACAGTGTGTGTTCCAAATCATGTTCAATCAATTGAATTTACCACAGGTGGACTCCAATCAAGTTGTAGAAACATCAAGGATGTTCAATGGAAACAGGATGCACCTGAGCTCAATTTCATAGCAAATGGTCTGAATACTTAAGTAAATATATTTTATACATTCACAAAACTCTAAACCTGTTTTTGCTTTGTCATTATGGGGTACTGTAGATTGCGGGAAAACAATATTTTTTTTAGAATAAGGCTATAATGTAACAAAGTGGTAAAAGTGAATGGGTCTGAACACTTTCTGAACGCACTGTATTTAAAGTAAGCAAACAGACTAAAGGGCTGTGACATTTGTTGACATAAAAAAATAATCTTACATCTGCATTTTCGGTTTAAACGGAAGTAGCCTATCAGTGAGTGGACACTTCAGAGTTTAGGCCTAGACATTAATCAGACGGTCTGCTGATGTTTTTGTTGATGGCAAGATATGTAGTCACAGAGCAAAATTGAGACGGGTTCACTTCCTGAAAGAACTGAAAAAACGGAACGTTCAGTAGTACTCATGAGACCATTACCGTGTGTGTGCGCGTCAAAAGTTGTGGCTTGATCATTGGATTCCTTGCTGTGTCCATCTAGCTACGTTAACGACAGTAGTGCCCAAAAACAACACTACTTTCTTATTCCTAAAACTCAATGCCCAATGTTTACGTCTCCAATTCGGCTTGAGAACGCCCGGTAATTGTCGTCTTAAAAGGTATGTCAGTAAAAAGACACACACACACACACACACAAAACGATGTATATTTGCCAAGAAATATAGATAAAACATAAGGAACATCGCGTATCTAAATTAGCTACATACCGTGTGATTGAGTTGGGCTACCGGCGTCGTTAGTTATGTTTGAAAAGAAAAGATGCGATACAATACTTTTTCCCCCACCGCTTTGTTGTTCTTGTTTGACTCCTACATGGACAGCAACATTGTCTCATGCTGTCATTTCTTTCACACGTACATTCCCGAGTCTGACACGGAAACAACAGTCGGCTCGGACGTGTCTTCGATCTTCAACCAACGTTAACTCACATTCAGGTTCAACTCAATGAGATGCATCACGGGATATTCTTTTTTTTTCTTCTGTGGGTTTTATGGAGGACTACAACCCCAAAACGTGTATTTCCGCCACCAAATGGACGGGTTGAAACCAAAACAAGATAGAAAGAAAATTCATACGTAATAGCGAAACCAACTTAATCCAGCCAAATAAAAATAGTACACTAACAAAACAAAACTCCAATTTATTAATTCTTTCAAATCTTCATATCTTCTTTCTCAGGCTCTAGGACTTGAGAGAGTGGTACTCCTTGTGACAATATTCCATGTAAATCCTTCACCGAGGCCGCATCCACAATGATTTCTATCTTCCTGGACCTTCTCTCCACCTCGGCAGTGCCATTAATCCCCATAGCTATAAAGACCACAAAATACACCTTCTTAACCTTTAAAATATCAGGATCCTGCTGGTGAAAGGCAACCCCTGCAGCCTGCAGTGAAGGACTGTCCACCACCATGGGCTTTTCAGGTGCATGATTCAAACCCTCAACCCATTTAACAGTTGCTGCATATGAAATGCTCTGGACAGCCCTGACTTTGGACTCCTCATTCTCTTTCATCCTTGTGGGGCATTTGAAAGACGTAGCTTCATGGTTCCCACCACAATTGCAACATGTCACATTTTCATCACTTTTATAACACATATGATCTTTTCCACAACTTGGACATCTCGACTTCTCCCTCCTGCAAACACTTGAAACACGACCAAATGCTTTACAATGATCACACTGCATTGGTCTTTGGATACATGCTCTGACTCTGTAGTTAATATACCATAACTGCACATGAGTAGGGAGAGACTCCATATAAAAAAACTAAAGAACAGATAGACTCTTCACTTTTTCTTCATTCACCACATGATTCATCTATTCAACATCAACTTCCCACGATACGCCAGATATAATCCCCTTGAGGGGTGCCCTGTTCCTAAGAGACACACACGACACTTCAAACTTATCAAATCGGGTGAGACGCAACACACATTTCTTCTGATCTCAAATGGATTCCTCAAGATTGGTAATTCGATCAGCTGCTTCTCATTAACAAACCTTACTCCTACTAGATACCAAGTGACATTCTCATCACTGTATACTACTTTTCTCCATTTTATATTATTTTGGACAATTTTCCAATTCTCCTGGATTCTACCACCAATTCTCCTGGATTCTACCACCAATTCTCCTGGATTCTACCACCAATTCTCTTTGATTCTACCACCAATTCTCCTTGATTCTACCACCAATTCTCCTGGATTCTACCACCAATTCTCCTTGATTCTACCACCAATTCTCCTTGATTCTACCACCAATTCTCCTTGATTCTACCACCAATTCTCCTTGATTCTACCACCAATTCTCCTTGATTCTACCACCAATTCTCCTTGATTCTACCACCAATTCTCCTTGATTCTACCACCAATTCTCCTTGATTCTACCACCAATTCTCCTTGATTCTACCACCAATTCTCCTTGATTCTACCACCAATTCTCCTTGATTCTACCACAAATTCTCCTTGATTCTACCATTCTCCTTGATTCAGAATCCACTTCATCATCCGCTTCCGCCATCTTTCGACACCTCAACAGGAATAATTTCATTCGTTCATGGGATGATCTACTGTACTTGTAGATCTTGCAGACTTGTTGCAGCAAAGATATCTGTGCTGGCAAGCATCTAGATGTGACTGACCGTCTACTGGACCAATAGTGCCCTATAAAATGCTTCTCATTCCTGTTCAGTGAGGTTTTGTTGGATAAATAGTCTGGTTGCAGAAGTCTTCCAGAACCACACATATGCGCTGGTAATTTCACTTGGCAATATAGGACAACTTTCTGCTCTAGCATACTCTTACCCCCAGTGGTGTAAACTACTTTGAAGTACTAGTAGTAGTTTTTTGGGGTATCTGAACATTCTACTACATTCCTAAAGAAAATATAGATTTTCCCTGACACCCAAAAGTATTTGTTATATTTTGAATGCACAGGCAGGAGAGAAATATGGTCAAATTCACACACCTATAAATATATATATATAAATATATATATATATATAAATATATATATAAATATAAATATAAATATAGCCTCTGTTCTGGCGGTCTCACTAAATACGCATACTGTGTTTGTAAATGATGTCTAAGTGTTGGAGTGTGCCCCCTGGCTGTCCGTTAAAAACAGAAAATCACGCCATCTGATTTGCTTAATATAAGGAAATTGATGTATAGCATTTACTTGTACTTTTTACATTTACTCAAGTATGACAATTTAGAACTTTATCCACCACTACCTTTAAAACCAGATACTTTTAGACTTTTACTCAAGTAGTATTTTACTAGTCTTGGTACCAGTCTCTTTAGCTAAAATTTCACTCCCTGTACTCCATATAATTTGGCAAGGACAAGGAGTGGAATGATAGCTAAAGAGACTGGTATCTTCTAAAGTATCTTTCCTTTTATTCAAGTATGACAACTGAGTACTTTTCCCACCCTTGTTTACCCCTTCAAATTCTTTAAAGGCTATGTCTGTCTGCCCAATTGGCCTAGGCTAGGGCCCTATGCTATATGTATGTCATTTAATAAAGGATATGTCTGTCTGCCCAATAGGCCTAGGCTAGGGCCCTATGCTATGTGTCATTTAATAAAGGATATGTCTGTCTGCCCAATAGGCCTAGGCTAGGGCCCTATGCTATGTATGTCATTTAATAAAGGATATGTCTGTCTGCCCAATAGGCCTAGGCTAGGGCCCTATGCTATGTGTCATTTAATAAAGGATATGTCTGTCTGCCCAATAGGCCTAGGCTAGGGCCCTATGCTATGTATGTCATTTAATAAAGGCTGTTTACCTTCTCCAAATGTTAGTTTCTTAAAATTCTTTGGAGGTTAGCCTAATGCGTCAGCAGCATCCAGGCCTACTTTTTTTGTTTTAGGTACAGCGTTACACATTGTCCTGTGTGTTTTTATTCTAAAGAAAGGATGTGTGTGCACTGTTCAGCAATAGAAAAATAGAACATTAAGAATGCATGAGAGATAAATTAGATGGAGGGAATTCAAGTGATTTCTTTAACATGCTATTGTTCATCATCTGTACTCTAGGAAATGTGGCACAGCACTAGGATTTTTCTCTCTCTTGCTTTACCAAGGTTACTGCTGAATATAGAGTTGAAGTCAGAAGTTTACATACACCTTGCCAAATACATTTAAACTCAGTTTTTCACAATTCCTGACATTTAATCCGAGTACAAATTCCCTGTCTTAGGTCAGTTAGGATCACCACTTTATTTTAAGAATGTGAATTGTCAGAATAATAGTAGAGAGAATGATTTATTTCAGCTTTTATTTCTTTCATCACATTCCCAGTGGGTCAGAAGTTAACATACACTCTTAGTATTTGGTAGCATTGCCTTTAAATTGTTTAACTTGGGTCAAACATTTCAGGTAGCCTTCCACAAGCTTACCCACAATAAGTTGGGTAAATTTTGGCCCATTCCTCCTGACAGAGCTGGTGTAACTGAGTCAGGTATGTAAGGCCTTCTTGCTTGCACACACTTCTTCAGTTCTGCCCACAACTTTTCTATAGGATTGAGGTCAGGGCTTTGTGATGGCCACTCCAATACCTTCACTCTAGCCATTTTGCCACAACTTTGGAAGTATGCTTGGGGTCATTGTCCATTTGGACATAATTTTCCTCCCTCATGATGTCATCTATTTTGTGAAGTACACAAGTCCTTCCTGCAGCAAAGCACCACCACAACATGATGCTACCACCCCCGTGCTTCACGGTTGGGATGGTGTTTTTTGGCTTGCAAGCCTCACCCTTTTTCCCCCAAACATAATGATGGTCAATATGGCCAGAGGACATTTCTCCAAAAAGTAAGATCTTTGTCCCCATGTGCAGTTGCAAACCGTAGTCTGGCTTTTTTTATGTGGTTTTGGAGCTGAGGCTTCTTCCTTGCTGAGCGGCTATTAAGGTTATGTCGATATAGGGACTCTTTTTACTGTGGATATAGATACTTTTGTACCTGTTTCCTCCAGCATCTTCACAGGGTCCTTTACTGTTGTTCTGGTATTAATTTGCACTTTTTGCACCAAAGTACGTTCATCTCTAGGAGACAGAACGAGTCTCCTTCCTGAGCGGTATGACGGCTGCGTGGTCCCATGGTGTTTATACTTGCAGACTATTGTTTGTACAGATGAACGTGGTACCTTCAGGCGTTTGGAAATTGCTCCCAAGGATGAACCAGACTTGTGGAGGTCTTGGCTGATTTCTTTTGATTTTTACCATGATGTCAACCAAAGAGGCACTAAATTTGATGGTAGGCCTTGCAATACATCCACAGGTACACCTCCAATTGACTCAAATTAAGTGAAATAATCTGTCTGTAAACAATTGTTGGAAAAATTACTTGTGTCTTGCACAAAGTAGATGTCCTAACCGACTTGCCGAAACTAGTTTGTTAACAAGAAATTTGTGGATTGGTTGAAAAACGAGTTTTAATGACTCCAACCTAAGTGTATGTAAACTTCCGACTTCAACTGTAAATGATTGAGCCTAGTGCCATGGTACTTACTGTTTGATTGAATGACACAAACAGTGTCTTAAGATGATAAAGGAAGTTTCTGTTTTGCAGTGATACTAACTACTTTGTTACCACAAACAATGGTCCAGAGACAAATATCAAATAGATGCAAAGCTAGGCTTTGATGGTGTAGCAGCTAATGTATGTATTTACCCTTTGATGAGCAGTGACCTTGAGAAGAACAAATAGGCTTGTTACCATATAGACTGTATTGTTACAACCAACCAGTGGGATAACATTTGCTTTGGTTTTGGTATCAGACAATACATAGTTCTCCCATAGCACAGATAGCTTTACAACTCGTATCAATGTATGTAAGCTAGTAGAACTGTAAAAGAGTCATACAAATTGGAAAGAAAGACACAGAATTGTACTGTACCTTTAATCAAAGGTTTTGGGTTTAGACCAATGATTTTTGGTTTTATGTAGATCATTGGCTTGGACCATGTACTGTGTCATGCCACCCATGCCACCCAGTGGAGACAGTCCCACATTACACAAAAACACAAGAGGTGTTCCAACCAGAAGATGTGGCGCGAGACATAGCAAGCTAATATTGTGTGTACATACAAACTTTTAAAGTAAAAATCTAATCTAAACTAGGTCCAACCGCAGCAGCTATTATACGTAGTTTCTCAAGGCAAAAATGCCCCGTAGAAGACAGGTAAGACAAATATATGTCGGAAGATGGCTAGCTGGATAAGCTAACCAAGTCAAATACCGGTAAATTAGCTATCTAGAACAGTTAGCTATGCTAGCATAACGTTGCTGAAAGGCGCGTTTCTATTTGGGTCGATTTGAAAGTATTTTACGTTATTAGCTAACGTTATCTTGTATATAAACAAAATGCATAACCATTAGTTAGCTAGCCAAGATGGCCTCTTTTTACGCTTATAAGCTAGATAGCTGATGCTAATATTGTGTTGTACTAACGTTACCAGCTAGCTAGGCTGTGTTTACGGTCATATTTTATCGTGGCGCGGGTAGCTACTAACTACTTAACTGTATATCTCAATTATTAGAATTTGATACATTAACGTTAAATAATCTAACGTTGGCAAATTGTTTATTAGCTACTGATGAAGTAGCGATAATTCTACTTCTAGCTCATTTAGATAATGCCAGAAGATACTGACCCTACCGTGACGCTTGTTAACACTGAGCTGCACTGAGGTCGGAACACAATCTTGCTTACATTAAAAGCCCATGTGTACTTGATCCGAAAATGTGGGGGAGGTTCTGTATGGAGGGTGTGGCTCAATTGCGCAGCCTCCGTAGGCATGCAGAGGCCAAATTGAGCTCCATACCGCATTGCTGTGCGCCTCCCAAATGTTGTAACAATGTTGAGGGCTCAATATATAGCTCCTCATTGACATGATTGGTTTACAGTAGGTGGGTCCTGTATAAACACAAACTCACTTCCTTGACTTCCTTCACAACACAAGAAGTATGAATGTCCTGACATCTGCAGAGGCCGTATCACTTTAAATGCTGCACGGTCAATGCAGACCTCTGCTTGACCAGGCAGCGCCTTTTAGACACCATGGAGTCAGAGCGAGATATGGGTCGGAAAATGTACCTCAATGCAAGGTTGGGATATCCCACATTTAACTTTTCCACACTACTTCACCGAGAAGATTGAAATACTTATAGTTTCCACAGAAAACGTTTGTCCTCATGCTAGCTACCAGTAGTAGGATGTTAGTCGGCCTTGATTATGACTCTCAGTTCTATTACATTACACATAAAAGTAATTGGCGGAAGGTGTCTTCTGTAGGGGGGAGTTTTGTTAAGAGCCACAACACTCGGTCAGAACTTTGACACGCATGGCTGGTTTTGGAACAATAAGGACCGTATCTTTCATATTGCCGAGAAATAGTTTTCAAAAAACTAAATATTTAATTGATACACACCTTTTTATAGGGTTAGGATTTCCACACAGCCATATTTCCATGTTACAGTGCTTGTTTATGGAAAACAGAAGAAAGACACAGTGTGCTAATTTGTTGTTTGCATTTTTGAAACACCTGTTTGTAAACGGAAGACAGATGCCACAAATGTGTTGCCACTGAAAAATACTGTCGGCTGCAACTGTGTTAAAACTAGTTAAAACAGTGTACAGTAAGTGCTTATTTTGCATTTGTGAAATTATTTTGTTGTGATATGAACGTAAAGGGATTTATGTTTCTAGGACCGTACAGCAATTGAGAATCGATTCCCGTTTAGATGGAGTATTTGCCTGTTTTGACTTCCAGAGCCAATTCACCCTTTAAACAGAACATGTAAGGTCCTTGAACAAAGGAGTAATGTTAGGCTCCTTTAGTCCAATATTGGGCTAAGGTGAAGCAACAAACAATGGACGTAATACAATAATTATACAATACAATACTTTTCACTAAATGTCAATAATGTGGTCGTCAAAATACATGATAAATCATTTGAAAACAACGTGGCAGTTGTTAACCATGTCTTAAAATCCCAATACTGTACGTTATGATATTAACATGATATGAGCCTAAATTTAAAGCAAGCGCCGTGCTAAGAACGTTCAAATCGGTTGGACAGACTTTTTTGTGAAACCCTCGAAGTCAGTGTGTTCATATTTGCTCTTTGCGATGGGTATTCCTCAAGCTATCAGAGTAAAATTGATGTGATATTGTATTGCCAAGGAGTATGGGAAAGTCCTAAGGGTGTTTCAGGGTCATCGGACATCTTTTGACTGAAAATATCATTACAATGTAACCCAACTCAGGTCTAGGCCTACCAGAAGTAAGCCATTTTATAGACTCTGTGTTACAGTTCTGACTTGGTGAGAAGTGGGCGTCTGTGTTAGGCTGTGAGTGTCTGTTGGTGGGGGTGCTGCTGTGTGAGTTTGTGGGCTTGCTGAGAAGTGTGTGTCTGTGTAAGGCTGTGTTGGTTGGGGGTGATGTGTGTGAGTGGGGATGGTGTGTGTGTGTCTAATTTGCATAAAGTAGTATGCTAGCTTCATAAAATGTTTAAAATGGTTACAAACTCAGTTTTGCATAAATAATGAAGATTTGTTAATAATATGACAAGCCTACCTTAAATGATTGGTCTTAAATGACTGTAATTATGTATTCCATACTGCCTAATTTGCATAATATAGCATTTTAATTGAATAATTTGTTAACAATATGACCACCTTATCTCGAGATATTGAACAAAATGTGTAGAAGTTAAGAATCCTATCCTCATGAAATAAAGTATTATGTGTTCCTAATAAGCTTCTATATAACATGGAATACAAAATATAACACCAGAACCCCAGTTTCATTTAGTTCCCTAACACCCAACGAGTAGCCACAGAAACCATTACAGAATGGCACGTTGCGTTTAACAACAAAGGAGCTGATTGGCTGACACTGCCATTCCAAAATGGCTGTGGTGGCTACTGCTAGCTAGCATGAGGACAGCAAGGGTAGTTTTCCAGGAAAACTAGCAGTATTTCAATCTTGTCAGTGTGGATAAAGGTACATTTTGGAGTACAGTGGCATGTCCCATCCCTGCATCG
Source organism: Oncorhynchus keta (assembly GCF_023373465.1). Classification (NCBI taxonomy): domain Eukaryota; kingdom Metazoa; phylum Chordata; class Actinopteri; order Salmoniformes; family Salmonidae; genus Oncorhynchus; species Oncorhynchus keta. Next base: position 45,265,882 of record NC_068444.1, read on the forward strand.
AGGTACGCTTTCCGGCTCCCTGTGTTAATGTATCCACGGTTGCGTTCCGACCTCAGGGCAGCTCAGTGTAAACAAGCTTAACGGTAGGGTGAGTATCTTCTAGCAAGCTAACTTATAGCTAACGTTAGAGCCACCATGGAAAGTAAATGGCTAGCTATCTTCTGTTCTAGCATTAACTTTACTAATCCTGCTTTATTTCATTTTCTCACAGAGAGTGCATGTGGGGAGCGGCTCTGATGGGACTGAAGATTCAGACTCTTCTGCTGAGCGGGAACAGACGAACAGCTCGGAGAGTGATGGAAACATACCCAAGAGAACACGCCTCACAAGAGCATCTCTGCGCCTCAGCCAAAGCTCACAAGGTAACGCCATGGGATGGATGCTTTAGCTGTGAATCAAAACCTACATTGCAATTGAAATAGTTTTGCTAGGTAACAGTGAGACAGTCACCTGTCGAGACCTTGTGAATTGCTAAAAGATTCCATTATTGTATCCTACATTGTAGGGTGTCCACCCACCAGGGTTCTGTTAGGAAAAAGTCTGGCCAGACATGTGACCGGCAAAATAAAAAGTTACCGGACAATGAAGACATGTACCAGACCCATATGCATGGGTGGGTAACCTGATTAGGGGGTCCACCCACTGTGCTCAGAATGACAGAAATCATATTTAGAATATGGTAGTTCATCAACTGGGGGAAACAGCTCTGACTGGGGGAAAAATAGTTTTGAACGTTCAACTCGGGAACTCTGGCGTCTTTCTAGAGCTCAGATTTTCCGACCTGAAGATGGCTGACGTCATGACGTTTTTCAGAGTACTGCAGCAGCAGCTCTTGCACTGTCTAACAGATTTTCCTCTCAAAGGCTCTGTATCTGTATGCTGTACGAGTCTAATAAATAACATGGGCTACATATTGAATATACTGTATAAACTCTGCAATTTAATTCCACTAAATTATGTAAATTCACCTAGACCGATAAGCATGACCAGTCAAATTACATCAACTGGTCTTTCCATCAATGACTAGGCTAAAAAGTTTTATTTCGCAATGGGACTTTTTCTTCTTCTTCTCCTGGATATTACCGGCTAACAGAAACTCTGACACCCACTCCGCACAGAGTGGAAGAAATTGCGATTTGGTGATGAAATTTGTTGTAAAATACATTTTACCAAGAGAAATATGATTCTTCATGTTCTGAATGGTTCAGTGGGGTCTTTCTCTAACATATCATTAACATTGTATACAAAACTTCAGATTTCGTAACCTAACACATCCGATAATAAGCACCGAGCTCTGTTGACAGAGTGCCACCGCATTCTCCTATCGACATTTGTGGATTTGACATGTCGTGGTGGTGTCTGCATAGTTGTATCCGCGGGTCGCAAAATTAATATGATATGAGCTAGATTAAATGTGAAAGGATTTGAAAATAAAAAGCTTGCGGTACGCTCCGTTGACAATTTACAAAAATATGCTTGTTTTTGTGAATGGAATTTCGCATTAATATTAAAAGCGTATACTACAATATGAACATACTGCATGCCATGTCTCAAAATCAATATCTAACTTACCTCTATATTGTTTTATGTTCTTCGGATTTGAGAAGAAAGACGAGTTCAACAGTGAGCCTGTCAGTTAGCGTCACATCCAGACCGCTCACCGCATGTTGATTTTGTCCACCCACACCAGACGCGATCAGGACACGCAGGTTGAAATATCAAAATGAACTCTGAACCAACTATATTAATTTGGGGACAGGTCGAAAAGCATTAAATATTTATGGCAATTTAGCTAGCTTGTTGTTGATAGCTAATTTGTCCTGGGATATAAACGTTGAGTTGTTATTTTGCCTGAAATGCACAAGCTCCGACAATTAGTCCACACATAAAATGGTCATCTGAATCGTTTCTAGTCATTTGACCCCAACCAACCTCACTACTAACTGGACCCTTATGATCACTCGCTAAGCATGCCTCTCCTTAATGTCAATATGCCTTGTCCATTGCTGTTCTAGTTAGTGTTTATTGGCTTATTTCACTGTAGAGCCTCTAGCCCTGCTCACTATACATTATCCAACCTTTCAATTCCACCACCCACTGTATTCACATCCTACCATACCTTTGTCTGTACATTATTCTGTGAAGCTATTTTATCGCCCCCAGAAACCTCCTTTTACTCTCTGTTCCAGACGTTCTAGACGACCAATTCTCATAGCTTTTTTTTCTCATAGCTGATCCCCTGGTGTTGTAGAGGTGAATCCAGGCCCTGCAGTGCCTAGCTCCACTCCTATTCCCCAGGCGCTCTCTTTTGATTACTTCTGTAACCGTAAAAGCCTTGGTTTCATGCATGTTAACATTAGAAGCCTCCTCCCTAAGTTTGTTTTATTCACTGCTTTAGCACACTCTGCCAACCCGGATGTTCTAGCCGTGTCTGAATCCTGGCTTAGGAAGACCACCAAAGATTCTGACATTTTCATCCCTAACTACAACATTTTCAGACAAGATAGAACGGCCAAAGGGGGCGGTGTTGCAATCTACTGCAAAGATAGCCTGCAGAGTTCTGTCCAACTATCCAGGTCTGTACCCAAACAATTTGAACTTTTACTTTTAAAAATCCACCTCTCAAAAACCAAGTCTCTCAACGTTGCTGCCTGCTATAGACCACCCTCTGCCCCCAGCTGTGCTCTGGACACCATATGTGAACTGATTGCCCCCCATCTATCTTCAGAGCTCATGCTGCTAGGCGACCTAAACTGGAACATGCTTAACACCCCAGCCATCCTACAATCTAAGCTTGATGCCCTCAATCTCACACAAATTATCAATGAACCTACCAGGTACCACCCCAAAGCCGTAAACACGGGCACCCTCATAGATATCATCCTAACCAACCTGCCCTCTAAATACACCTCTGCTGTTTTCAACCAAGATCTCAGCGATCACTGCCTCATTGCCTGCATCCGTAATGGGTCAGCAGTCAACCTCCACTCATCACTGTCAAACGCTCCCTGAAACACTTCAGCGAGCAGGCCCCTACCCCGGTCAACAGCACTGAACCCCCCACAGAAACTCGCCCAAGCCTTCCCCATTTCTCCTTCTCCCAAATACAGTCAGCTGATGTTCTGAAAGAGCGACAAAATCTGTACCCCTACAAATCAGCCGGGCTAGACAATCTGGACACTTTCTTTCTAAAATTATCTTCCGAAATTGTTGCCACCTCTATTACTAGCCTGTTCAACCTCTCTTTCGTGTTGTCTGAGATTCCCATAGATTGGAAAGCAGCTGTGGTCATCCCCCTCTTCAAAGGGGGGGGACACTCTTGACCCAAACTGCTACAGACCTATATCTATCCTACCCTGCCTTTCTAAGGTCTTCGAAAGCCAAGTCAACAAACAGATTACCGACCATTTCGTATCCCACCATACCTTCTTCGCTATGCAATCTGGTTTCCGAGCTGGTCATGGGTGCACCTCAGCCACGCCCAAGGTCCTAAACGATATCTTAAATATATATATATATATATATAAATATATATATCTTAACTGCCATCGAGGAGAAACAATACTGTGCAGCCGTATACATTGACCTGGCCAAGTTGACACCATTCTTTATACTTCTGGCCCTTCATTGGACACTGTGTTAACAACCCTCCAGGCACGCTTCAATGCCATACAACTCTCCTTCTGTGGCCTCCAATTGCTCTTAAATACAAGTAAAACTAAATGCATGCTTTTCAACCGATCGCTGCCTGCACCTGCCCGCCTGTCCAACATCACTACTGTGGACGGCTGTGACTTAGAATATGTGGACAACTACAAATACCTAGGTGTCTGGTTAGACTGTAAACTCTCCTTCTAGACTTACATCAAACATCTCCAATCCAAAGTTAAATCTAGAATTGGCTTCCTCTTTCGCAACAAAGCATCCTTCACTCATGCTGCCAAACATACCCGTGTAAAACTGACCGTCCTACCAATCCTCGACTTCGGAGATGTCATTTACAAAATAGCCTCCAATACCCTACTCAATAAATTGGATGCAGTCTATCACAGTGCCATCCGATTTGTCACCCAAAGCCCCATTTACTTTCCACCACTTCGACCTGTATGCTCTCGTTGGCTGGCCCTCGCTTCATACTCGTCGCCAAACCCACTGGCTCCAGGTCATCTACAAGACCCTGCTAGGTAAAGTCCCCCCTTATCTCAGCTCGCTGGTCACCATAGCAGCACCCACCTGTAGCATGCGCTCCAGCAGGTATATCTCTCTAGTCACCCCCAAAACCAATTATTCCTTTGACTGCCCCTCCTTCCACTTCTCTGCTGCCAATGACTGGAACGAACTACAAAACTCTCTGAAACTGGAAACACTTATCTCCCTTACCAGCTTTAAGCACCAGCTGTCAGAGCAGCTCACAGATTACTGCACCTGTACATAGCCCATCTCTAATTTAGCCCAAACATCTACCTCTTTCCCTACTGTATTTATTTATTTAGCTCCTTTGCACCCCATGATTTCTATCTCTACTTTGCACATTCTTCCACTGCAAATCTACCATTCCAGTGTTTTACTCGCTATATTGTATTTACCTTGCCACCATGGCCTTTTTTGCCTTTACCTCCCTTATCTCACCTCACTTGCTCACATTGTATATAGACTTATTTTCTACTGTATTATTGACTGTATGTTTGTTTTACTCCATGTGTAACTCTGTGTTGTTGTATGTGTCGAACTGCTTTGCTTTATCTTGGCCAGGTCGTAATTGTAAATGAGAACTTGCTCTCAACTTGCCTACCTGGTTAAATAAAGGTGAAATAAATAAACATTCTAGTCCTCCTTCCAGGCTTTTTCTTCTTTGGACTTTATATGGCAATTGGCATCTAACTTTCATAATAAGGTGTATTACCACAACCGACCGACCTCCATTCATCTTTCAATCACCCACGTGGGTATATCCAATGAGATGGCATGTGGGTATATGCTTCTAAAAGCCAATGAGGAGATGGGAGAGGCAGGACTTGCAGTGCGTTCTGCGCCACAAATAGAACCAACTTCTATTTTAGCGCTTGGCAACGCAGACGCTCGTTGGCGCGCGTGAGCAGTGTGGCTGCAATGATTGAATAACATGTATGTGTACATTTATTTTGCAACGCATGTGACTTGAGCGGCCTGTTCAGCATGACAATTCTCACAAAGAATCCAGTCTAACTGGCGCAATGATATTTTCCAGATTTTTTACAGCTTTTTTTCTCTGGCCTCCATTTAATTATTCACCCACGTTTTGGCCATCCTACAAGGGTTAAAACTAAAGTAACTTTTGAACAGATTATGATAGACATGGAGCATTGGTTGTCTTAGATTTGTATCTACACATTTAACATGTTATTTTACCCATTGGTCCCATCATTTTATGTTTTCATTGGACACCCTATACATTGCCTTGTAGCTAAATGTTGTGCCGTTTCTCCCACCTACCCATGTAGACACACTTGATGTGAAGCAAGACGAGTCTCCACCGTTGACGCCTACAGGCAACGCCCCGTCGTCTGAGTCTGAGCTGGACATCTCCAGCCCCAATGCCTCCCACGATGAGAGCCTGGCCAAAGACCCTGCCCTCAGAGACTCTGACAAGGACCTCTCCCACCGGCCCAAGCGCCGTCGCTGCCACGAGACCTACAATTTTAACATGAAGTGTCCCACGCCGGGATGCAACTCATTGGGTAAGATAAGTCACCGTTTGGTTAGTGGCGCCACTGCTAGTTTACTGGATGCTCAACAAGACTTGTTATGATTCGTGTTATGATTCTAGTCAATTAAATGTATTCTCTGTAAACTCATTGCTTTTCTTCCTCTCTTTGTTTCTCTCAGGACATCTAACAGGGAAACATGAACGTCATTTTGCGGTATCAGGATGCCCACTTTACCACAACCTCTCTGCTGATGAATGCAAGGTATATGTCAAAACAATATTTTCCATTGGTTATGTGTTTTTTGAGGTACATTAACTTCATTGTCTCCTACGATGAGAGCCACAGAGAATCAAATCCCCAATAAATGTATTCTTCCTTTTTATTGACAGGTGAAAGCAACCACTCGTGAGAAACACGAAGAAGAGGCAAAGGTGCAGGAGGAAAGCAACAGACACGCCACACGACACCAGGTCAAATTAATATTGAATACTTTTTAAGGTGATACATTTTATCATGTTGGAAGTGAAAAAAAATCGCAATGAATTTCTGTTGTGTCCACCAGACGCCCACTTCAAGACAGACTAGATACAAAGAGCAGGTGACTGAGATGAGGAAAGGGAGGAACTCTGGGTTGTCTAAGGAGCAGAAGGAGAAATACATGGTGAGACATATTCAGGGACAATTATGTTTGCTATGGAGATCTTACATTTTGGTGTCTTGGAATTTGAAACGTATTTCAAAAGTCGTTTTTGTGATGTTGTCATGTAGACTTGGTTTATTGACACAATCAACACTCCATCACCCAACCGTTTTATTTCTCCATCTCGTCCACAGGAGCATCGACAGAGCCACGGCAACACTAGAGAACCTCTTCTGGAGAACATCACAAGTGAATATGACCTGGAGCTCTTCAGAAAAGCCCAGGCACGTGCATCTGAAGATCTGGTAAGAGAAAAACCTCGGTGCACCTACCTCCTTCATTCATAATTAACCAATAGTGGTATAGATTGTATTGTAGATAAGGTCATCTGGGTTGTTTAGAAGAATTTCATATTTCACATCTCTTGTTTCGCACTTATTGAAAACACCACAGGAGAGGCTGCGGATCCAGGGCCAGATTACGGAGGGCAGCAACATGATCAAGACCATCCTGTTCGGCCGCTACGAGCTGGACACCTGGTACCACTCGCCCTACCCCGAGGAGTACGCCCGCCTGGGACGCCTCTACGTCTGCGAGTTCTGCCTCAAGTACATGAAGAGCCAGACCATTCTGAGACGACACATGGTAAGACAAGGAAGAGCCAGGCTTATCACCTCTTAGGCTTGTGTTACACAAAGCAACTTTCACGCAATTTTAGTTGCAGGTTACGAGTGACATCTTCTCAAGCCCTGCTGGTGCACAAAACAACTCAAATGCAATTGAAATAGCATGCAACAGCCAATCAAATTTAAGCTGCTTTTGTCATATGTTCGGGAGTTCTAAACTTACCCAATGTCATCTGCTGCGTTACATTGTGAATTCACAAATTATTTGTTCATCCAACCGTTTGGTTTTTGTATAAGGATCGAGTTAGATAAGCTGGCTGTACAATTTAGCTAGCTAGCCAAAATAAAATTGCCAGCACCGTTTCAGCACCGCTACGAGCTAACCAAGCTAGCAACGAGCTAAGCCAACAAATGCAGTTCATGTTGGACAATTTCAGTTGAATCTGGTCAGAGAGAGGTCTGGGTTAGCATAAGAAATTATGTTTAACATGCCAAACCATGTACATAAATCTTTACTAGCCATGATGACAATATTTATTTATACAGCTCCCGTTGGGCTTAATGTCTCTTCTGTATTGGTTCCCGCAGCACTGGCAGCTGTGTTGACATAAAAACATAGGGTTCGAACCTTGGAATGGATCATGTGACAAAATGATTTGTTTTGATTGGCTGTTTCTTGCAACTAGTTGCACAAAGTTGAATTGTTTGCAACTGGACGCAACCAAGTCGGAGATTAATTGCTTATCAGTAGCAGTAGCAGTGTTGCACGAATCAATCGTAATGCAACATAGTTGCAAGCAACTAAAGCTGCGTCCAAGTTGCTACGTGTAACTACACCCTTAAGGCATGAACAGATCACCAAGACTGTCGGCTGCGGTACACCTCTGCCCAGAATGTCAGTCAATGCTTTTTTTGTGTGTACACATTAGTGATGCATGTGTTGATTCATAACTCGCAGTCTCCGCGGTTATATCCGTGTGCCGGGCAGGTTTTGGGTCATGAAATATTGTGTGTATTAAAGGTGGGTGGGTAGGTTAAATAAAGAGAGAACAACGCATTAAAAAATCCCAAATGTATAATTCTTGTGCAATTCATATCTATAGGCTACATTTTGTTTTTTCTTTTGTCATTTTGATCTGGAGTTGGTCCATATGCCCTAAAGTTTAGGCTTAACTGAATGCGTGCCAAATAATCGCCATTTGCCAAATTCTTTTGGGAACTTGGGCAGAAAAAGTTAACATTGATCCAAGATTAAGCCGTTCTTGCAGTAAAATGTTACACCAAATGTACATTTTGACTCGGGAACAGAAGTAGAGAAATATAATATATTTATTTCAGAATCTTGAGAGAATAAATGCGCTGTTAGAGAATGTATCTAAAGATTCTATCTTTATCAACATCATAAAAGCTGCTAGTATTTCAACCACATAAGTTATACATCCAACCCGAACTAAAATCTTATCGGAAATATGTTGGAGTGTTTTCACTGCTTTTAATTCCCTTTAAACTGGTCAAACTAAATGCAGACCTGCACGCATTTTGACGTCAAAGTATGCTGGTACAAAAAAACGACACCAAAAATATGCTTCTCGTCGGAACATTGTGTCTGAAGTTGGTGCTGAGCTAATCGGAGGACTTGGGCAAGGAGAAAAATGTCTAGCTCTTCAGTCAGGCACTCCCCGTATTCGTAGTACTATTATCAGGGCCAATGGAATATATGTGGCGAGGCAGTATTTGCCGCAGCACTAGTTTAATAAAATATATTGATGGAAAGCGTTAAAAATAGGGGCAAAGTGTATTATTATTTTTTTACCAAAGTGCCTCATGGTTTGTGAACTCGCTCACAATGTCTGTCCTTCATATCAGAGTCCTGCTGCAGGCTTTTTGAGTATGTTTAAATGCACACTAATAATGAAATACTCTGCTTATCTTAATCGGCATGAGGTCAAGATCGAAGTAAGCATACGCCAATTAAAACTGGTTTTCTGAGCAGTCTCTCGAATGATTAGGACATGTAAACACCTTAACCGATGTCCAGCGGTGTATTTGATCAGTGCATGCGCTACAGTAGCACCAGCTGAGCAAGCCTCCCTCTTTTAGTGCGAGTAAAGTCATTTTGGAACAACTGAATGAATGCGTCTTAGAAGTCGTTTTCACATATAAATTTGGTATGTCCAAACTCTTGTGTTAAAATGTTTATTTTGATTGGGGATTTTCAGCATTTTCAGAGTGCCATCAGGTAGCCTGATTTCAGATGTTGCCATGTAAACAGGATTTTTAGGGAAATCGTTCTTGCAAGGTATGTAAGTGTTTTTAATCAAACTATTATATTAATCTGACTATCCACAATAATCAGATTGTTGCGTGCATGTAACTGCACTCTGCGTGTCTTGACCAATCAGATTCACAGAAATCGCAGGTCGCGTGGATCGTGTACAAAGCGTACTCTCCACTTTCCTCCGGTATTTATTTAGCAAGCTTGATAACACATCATTCCCGACAGACACAAGCAAAAACTCTTTCTTTTTTAAATGTAGCAGTTTATACACCTAAACATTAGCGATCTGACATACTGTATTGCATAAAAACAAAGACTATTTTTCAGACTGATCAACTGTAGGCTACTAACAACAGCTGCTGTATAGTCTACCCCTGTAACGGCGTTCTTCGTTTGTAGAAAGAGAGTCGGACCGAAATGCAGCGTGGTTGTTACTCATGTTCTTTAATGAAGAGAATGACGATACATGAAATAACTATAGAATTACAAAAACAAATGGAACGTGAAACCTAATTACAGCCTATCTGGTGAAAGTACACAGAGATAGGAACAATCACCCACGAAATACAAAGTGAAACCCAGGCTACCTTAATATGGTTCCCCATCAGAGACAACAAGAATCACCTGACTCTGATTGAGAACCGCCTCAGGCAGCCAAGCCTATACTAGTCACACCCCTAATCAACCACAATCCCAATGCCTACAAAAACCCCAATACGATAATACAATAACCCCATGTCACACCCTTGCCTGAACAAATAATTAACGAAAACACAAAATACTAAGACCAAGGCGTGACAACCCCAGGGTTTCCCAAAATCGGACCGAGGCACCATCCTCCACAAGGCCAGGAGCTTTTTTAAAACCATATGACCTGATTGGTAAAAACTCTGGTCCCATCATTTTCAACCTTTTTACAACAGTTTAATCACATCATACCGTTTATTTCCAGGGTTTTACCTGGGTAGGTTATCAGATCAGGAAATTCTACAGGCACCAGAATATTTTTTTCGCATCACTCTGGGACATCACTCTGACTATTTTCCTCCCTCGAGCTAGATGGCAGCTCTCCACCATTGACATCACTGATGTGTGAGGAAAAAGGGTAGTGAACATGGAGAACGAACTGTTTGCGAAATCCATTTTCCAAAATGTAAGGCTCCCGAGTGGCGCAGCTCCCGAATGGCTACAGACCCTAGTTCGATCCCGGGCTGTATCACAACCCGGCGCACAATTGGCCCAGCGTCGTTCCGTGTTAGGGGAGGCTTCGGCCTGTGTAGGCCGTCATTGTAAAATAAGAATTTGTTCTTAACTGACTTGCCTAGTTAAAGGTTTAAATAAATAAAAACTGTGTTAGTCAAGCACAATCACTATTTCAGAGTTAGCTCCTAAACCAAGGTGTCATTACTTAGAAGGTAGTTAGCTACAACGTTTAGTCAACGAAGCAAAAGCACTTTCTTGCCCGCACATGCCTTGATCTCCGCCACCATAGTAGGCACGAGCGCATTGAAAAGCAAGGAAACGTTGTGGTAGTTCAGTGTGCACCTCTGCCTGGATGGAAAGGCCGAGAGAGTTGTTCAGCAAATACGACCTTCACAGAAAGTTATGTTAGACGGTGAAAGATTAGTAGGCCGATGTTAATGAATCAATCCTTGATCTGTCCTCTTGATATAGCTGTATGGTCAACAGTAGATTGCCAATGATGTGATAATAGCCAGTTCACCAATGACACGGCATGTTGAATGAATGGTAGCCTAGTAGTCCGACCTAACTTGATGGAATAGGTCAGGAATGGAAATCTGGAACAAGCTCATATAGGCCTAGTTCAGTTGTTTCATAATATTCCAAATAGCCTACAGTAAGCTAGACTACTACATTGCATCCAGTAATTGAATTATTCCGAAGGTAGCAACACATCTGCCACGCTGATCCTTAACACTGGAGCTCCCCAGGGGTGTGTGCTCAGTCCCCTCCTGTACTCACTGTTCACCCACGACTGCAAGGCCAGGCACGACTCCAACACCATCATTAAGTTTGCAGACGACACAGCAGTGGTAGGCCTGATCACCGACAACGACGAGACAACCTATAGGGAGGAGGTCAGAGACCTGGCCGGGTGCTGCCAAAATAACAACCTATCCCTCAACATAACCAAGCCTAAGGAGATGATTGTGGACTACAGGAAAAGGAGCACCGAGCACGTCCCCATTCTCATCGACGGGGCTGTAGTGGAGCAGGTTGAGAGCTTCAAATTCCTTGGTGTCCACATCAACAACAAAGTAAAATGGTCCAAACACACCAAGACAGTCATGAAGAGGGCATGACAAAGCCTATTCCCCCTCAGGAAACTAAAAATATTTGGCATGGGTCCTGAAATTCTGACCGGTTGCATCACTGCATCGTACGGCAATTGCTCGGCAAGTGCGTACGGCCCAGTACATCACTGGGGCAAAGCTGCCTGCCATCCAGGACCTCTACACCAGGTGGTGTCATAGGAAGGCCCTAAAAATTGTCAAAGACCCCAGCCACCCCAGTCATACACTGTTCTCTCTACTATCGCATGGCAAGCGGTACCGGAGTGCCAAGCTTAGGACAAAAAGGCTTCTCAACAGCCCAAAACCTACATGTACATACTACCTCAATAATCCTGACTAACCGTTGTCTGTATATAGCCTTGCAAATGTCTTTTTACTGTTGTTTTATTTCTTTACTTACACATACACACACACACACACACACACACACACACACACACACACACACACACACACACACACACACACATATTTTTTCGCACTATTGGTTAGAGCCTGTAAGTAAGCATTTCACTGTACCTGTTGTATTCGGCGCACGTGACAAATAAACTTTGATTTGATTTGAAAATAAATAATTAAGTCAGTTTACATTTTCACTAGACTACAGGTGTGTCATTGAGACCACCTCAATATCATTTAGGATCAAACACAAAACGTCTGTGCTGGCTAAATATGATAGAATTTAAGGCTCTAGGTTTCAGGAAATGGCAGTTACAGGCTTTTCAAAAATGCAAAATGCTCCAATTTCTTGAGGGGGAAGTAGAGTGACCCCTCCTGCCCTACCCAACCTTATGCCTACATCAGCACCACCTTGTCATAAAATCCCAGGGAGAGCTCTGATTTTACATCTAAACATATTTCTAGTTTGCTCCTGAAGAGCAGCTAATTACCAAGTACCCATAACAGTCTATAGTCTACCATTCACAGTGAGGCAGTCTTCTGCCAACATCATTATTAGGCTAAAAAGGGTACATTGCCTATGATTTGACCAGTGGGGGTGTCGCAAGTGCACCGTTGTGGGGTCCGGTGGTGCCGCCGCCGCACTGAAGTGGTACTCATAAAAAATAATCAAGGTTGGCATGTCTGCTGATGTCATTTGAACATTTTGCACGGTTGATCTTTCCCCCTATTTTGGTTATTGTATTCTCTCCCTGGTCTCTAAACCTCTTTGCTGCGTGAGAGAAGCAGACTTTACCGATGTCAACTAGATTTAATAATTCATTTTGTTGATGTAGGGTAACAAGTGATGACAAGTGACGCTGCAAGTATCTAATTATAGACACGTTTATCAAGTAGCCTACCAAAATGTTGAAAATTATAAGCAGAAACATAGGCCTATCCAAATTAATAATCATAATAATCCCGCACCCCCTGTCAATAAATTGTTCTGGCATCTCTGACTATACAGCACATTATATTTGTGGGTTAGGGTCAGGTGCTGCAGGCCTGAGCTTTTCACTTTATCACATATAGTTGGGCGGTTGCGAATGGGATATTGGCAATTGCGGGAGATCAAAAAGCTGACCCACTAATACATATAGAAAGTATTCACACCCCTTGACTTTTCCCAAAATGTAGTGTTATAGCCTGAATTTAAAATGGATTATATTAAGGTTTTTTTGGTCACTTTCCTACACACAATAACCCATAATGTCTCAGTAGAATTATGTTTTTAGTTTATTTTTACAAATTAGTAAAACATGAAAAGCTGAAATGTCTTCTCAATAAGTATTCAACCCATTTGTTATAGCAAGCCTAAATAAGTTCAAGAGTACAAATGTGTTTAAGTCACATAATAAGTGGCAGAGACTCACTCTGTGTGCAATAAATCTGTTGAATTTCAAACACAGATTCACAAAGACCAGGGAGGTTTTTTTCCAATACCTCGCAAAGAAGGGCACCTATAAATAAAAAAATCAGACATTGAATATCCCTTTGAGCATGGTGAAGTTATTCATTACACTTTAGATGGTATATCAATACACCCAGTCACAACAAAGATACAGGTGTCCTTCCTAACTCAGTTACCGGAGAGGAAGGAAACCACTCAGGGATTTTACCAATGGTAACAGAGATTAATGGCTGTGATAGGAGAAAACTGAAGATGGCTCAACAACATTGTAGTTATTCCACAATACTAACCTAATTGACAGTGAAAAGAAGGAAGCCTGTACAGAATACAAATATGCCAAAACGTTCTGTTCTGTTTGCTACAAGGCACTAAAGTAATACTTCAAAAAATGTGGCAAGCAATTCACTTTTTGTACTGAAAACAAAGTGTTCTGTTTGAGGCAAAGTGGCAGAGTTACAATTTTGACTTATATCTGCTTCAAAATCTATGGCAAGATCAGAAAATGGTTGTCTAGGAATTATCAACAAACAATGTGACAGAGCTTGAAGAATTTTGAAAAGAATAATAGGCAAATGTTTCACAATCCAAGTGCGGAAAGCTCTTAGAGACTTACCCAGAAAGACTCACAGCTGTAATCGCTGCCAAGGTGATTCTATTGACTATTTATCTAATCACGATATATTAATGTTTTATTTATTATACTTTTTTTTTTTACAAATATAAGAATTTGACTTCCACTTTGATATTGCAGAGTATTTTGGGGAGATTGTTGACAAAAAATGACAAATCAATTTGAATCCCACTTTGTAACACAAGAAAATCTGGAAAAAGTGAATTGGTGTGAATACTTTCTGAAGGCACTGTAGTGCTGTACATTGGGGTTCAGCCTGGTTAAAATACTCCAGGCCAGAAGGTGGCAGTAGCGTTGCTTTCGCGTTGTTTACATGTCAAATATGATCATTTCCCCCCATCGTTTTACTACGTACACTGAACAAAAATATGAACGTAACGTGCAACAATTGAACTATTTTACTGAGTTACAGTTCATATAAGGATATCAGTCCATTCAAATAAATAAATTAGGCCCTAATCTATGGATTTCACATTACTGGGCAGGGGGGCAGCTATCGGTGGGCCTGGGAGGGCATAGGCCCACCCACTAGGGAGCCAGGCCAGCCAATCGGAATTAGTTTTTCCCAACAAAAGGGCTTTATTACGGACAGGAATACTCCTCAGTTTCATCAGCTGTCCGGGTGGCTGGTCTCAGATGATCCCGCAGGTGAAGAATCCAGATGTGGAGGTCCTGGGCTGGCGTGGTTAGACGTGGTCTGCAGGGGCGAGGCCGGTTGGACGCACTCCCAAATTCTCTAAAACGACGTTGGAGGTGGCTTATGGTAGAGAAATGAACATTTAATTATCTGGCAACAGCTCGACCCCTCAAAACTTGAGCCATCTTTGGCATTGTGTTATGTGACAACTGCCTTTTATTGGCCTATTATTGTCCCCAGCACAAGGTGCACCTGTGTAATGATCATGCTGTTTAATCAGAGATGTATGTAAACACATTTGAGCACAACATTTTAGAGGAATCTGCTTTGTGCGTATTAAAGGTATTTTATTTCAGCTCATGAAACATTTGACCAACACTTTATTTACATGTTGCGTTTATATATTTGTTCAGTATACATCACTCCTGTATATCATTGATTTAAATGATTATAAGACTGTAAATATCAGACTAGGTCAGTGGATAATTGGATTTGAATTAGCAAATCAATGGTGTTGTCTCCCTGTGTATTTGTTAGGCCAAGTGTGTGTGGAAGCATCCACCCGGAGATGAGGTCTACAGGAAGGGAGCCATCTCTGTCTTTGAAGTGGACGGCAAGAAGAACAAGGTGAGGAGCCTATACATTTTCTCTAACCCTGGACTCATACTTTACTTTGTCTGTTTTTTCCTCAAAATAGGTGTACTGGTCTAAAGAGCAAAGAAATATTCATGGTTTAAAAAAAAAAAAAAGTAACGTCTCACACTTCTTCAGCCTATGGTCCCTAACCCCAGGGGTGCCTGGCTGTCCTATAAAACAAGCTTTATTATCACTGGCAAGCTCTTTAGGGAATTTAAAAGGTGTGGTTTCCTTTTCCAGATCTACTGCCAGAACCTGTGTCTACTCGCCAAGCTCTTCCTGGATCACAAGACGCTGTACTACGACGTGGAACCCTTTCTGTTCTACGTTATGACTGAGGCAGACAACACAGGCTGCCATCTGGTGGGATACTTCTCTAAGGTAAATAACATTTAAAATAAGACCAAGGCACCCATCCACAATGATAGTGGTTGCCTGTATATATTCAGAGCCATATCCCTGTAATGCTTAGAGAAGACCACATGTCAAGTGTTATTGAAGTGTTGTGGTTGCAGGTTCACCTGTCTCATCTAAAGCCTATTATTTTGGAGTGTTGCTATAGGTCAACAAGTGCTCACAGTCAGTATCTAAATAATGTGTGTGAAATGCTTGATAGTGTATGTGATGTAAACAGAGGGGTTTACTTTCTTGGGGACCTGAATCAAGCTGTCCGCTCAAGAGGAAGCTTCTCACTGTAACCAGTGCCTGATTCAAGTTATACATTTTTATTTTACAAGACAAGTCAGTTAAGAACAAATTTCTGTGGCTCAGTTGGTAGAGCATGGCGCTTGTAACGCCAGGGTAGTGGGTTCGATTCCCGGGACCACCCATACGTAGAATGTATGCACACATGACTGTAAGTCGCTTTGGATAAAAGCGTCAGCTAAATGGCATATATTATTATTATTATTATTATTATTTTCAATGACGGCCTAGGAACAGTGGGTTAACTGCCTGTTCAGGGGCAGAACGACAGATTTGTACCTTGTCAGCTCGGGGATTCGAACTTGCAACCTTTCAGTTACAACCTTTCAGTTACAGGTCCAACACTCTAACCACTAGGCTACCCTGCCGCCCCATTAATGAAACTACCAGTAGAACGTTCTTCTAAAGCTGTATCTTTACCCATTGGGTGCAGTGATCACAGTATAGTGATTATAGCCACATTTCCAAAAGTTGGGCCTAAAATAGTGAATAAGAGATTATACAAAAGATGTTGCTGTGACTCATGTGGATGATGTAAAAAAATATGATGTGAAAAATATTTTTTAAACGTCACATTATTGATGAACATGCACCTGTTTAGAAACGTACTTTTAGAACTGTTAAGACCCCATGGATGGATGAAGAATTTAAAAACTGTATGGTTGAAAGAGATGGGACAAAAGGAGTGGCTAATAAGTCTAGCTGCACATCTGACTGGCTGACTTATTGCAAATTGAAAAATGATGTGACTTAACTCAACAAAATAAGAAGGAACTATATTATGAAGCCAAGATCAATGCTATAAAGAATGATAGAAAAAAACTTTGCAGAAAGACATTCAACTCCATCTTTCATCGAATCAAATGGCTTATTCATCACAAAACTGTTTGATGTTGCCAATTATTGTAATGATGACTTCATTGGCAAAGTGGGCAAACTTCGCCAGGAAATGCCAATAACGAACAGTGAGCCATCGTATTCATGCAGAAAAAACAAATAATGAAAGAAAAGCATTGTAAGCTTTAATTTTAAGTTAGTGTGGGGAAATTATTGTTATCGATCAATAATGACAAACCTCCTGGCATTGACAACTTAGATGGAAAGCTACTGAGGATGGTGGCTGACTATAGCCACTCCTATCTGTCATGTATTTAATATGAGCCTAGAGGAAAGTGTTTGTCCTCAGGCCTGGAGGGAAGCCAAAGGCATTCCGCTACCCAAGAGTGATAAAGCGGCCTTTACTGGTTCTAATAGTAGATCTATTAGCTTGCTACCAGCTCTTAGCAAACTGTTGGGAAAAAATGTGTTTGACCACATACAATGCTATTTCTCTGTAAATAAATTAACCACAGACTTTCAGCATGCTTATAGAGAAGGGCACTCAACATGTACTACACTGACACAAATGACTGATGATTGGTTGAAAGAAATTGATTGTGGGAGCTGTACTGTTAGATTTCAGTGCAGCCTTTGGTATTATTGACTATAACCTGTGTTGAGAACTTATGTTTTATGGCTATTCAACATCAGCTCTAAATGCACGGTACGGCAAGCTATCTAATATAACTCAGAGGGTTTTCTTTAATGGAAGCTTCACAAATGTCAAACATGTAAAGTGTGGTGTACTGCAGGGCAGCTCTCTAGGCCCTCTACTATTTTCTAGTTTTACCAATGACCTGCCACTGGCATTGAACAAAGCATGTGTGTCCATGTATGCTGATGATTCAACTGTATATGCATCAGCAACCACAGCTAATGAAGTCACTGAAACCCTTAGCAAAGAGTTGCAGTCAGTTTTGGAATGGGTGACCAGTAACATCTCTAAAACTAAGAGCATTGTATTTGGTACAAATCATTCCCTAAGTTCTAGACCTCACCTGAATCCAGTAATTAATGGTGTGGCTGTTGAACAAGTTGAGGAGACTAAATTACTTGGTGTTTCCTTGGATTGTAAACTGTCATAGTGAAAACATATAGAGTCAATGGTTGTGAAGATGGGGGAGAGGTCTGTCTGTAATAAATAGATGCTCTGCTTTTTTGACACCACACTCCACAAAGCAAGTCCTGCGGGTTCTAGTTTTATTATTATTATTGTCCAGTCATATGGTCAACTGCTGCAAAGAAAGACCTAGTTAAGCTGCAGCTGGACCAGAACAGTGCGGCACGTCTTGCTCTTCATTGTAATCAGAGGGCTAATATGAATACTATGCATGCCAGTCTCTCTTGGCTAAGAGGAGGAAAGACTGACTGCATCACTTCTTGTTTTTCTTTCAATAAGAAACATTGTGTTGGAACTTCCAAATTGTTTGCATAGTCAACTTACACACAGCACTGACACACACTTACCCCACCAGACATGCCACCAGGGGTCTTTTCACACTCCCCTGGTCCAGAACAAGTTCATGGAAATGTACAGTATTATACAGAGCCATGAGTGCATGGAACTCCCTTCTGTCACATATAGCGCAAGTGAACAGCAAACCTGGTTTCAAAAAACAAATAAAGCAACACCTCACTGCACAACGCCTCTGCCCCATGTGACTGGTTGTGTGTATGCACTGACATGTGACCTACTGGTTGTGTGTATGTACTGACATGTGACCTACTGGTTGTGTGTATGTACTGACATGTGACCTACTGGTTGTGTGTATGTACTGACATGTGACCTACTTGTTGTATGTACTGAAATGTGACCTACTTGTTGTGTGTATGTACTGACATGCATGTGGAACTGATAGATACACACACACTACATGGTCATGTTTTTAAATGTATGTCAATTGTAAAGTCTTCTGTCGGTAATGTTTTTTACGTTATGTGTCAGGGGGCTAGGGTCAGTTTGTTATATCTGGACTTCTCCTGCTCCTATTCGGTGTCCTGTGTGAATCTAAGTACCCCAGTGTCCCAGACTACCTGACATGAGGACTCCTTGCTGTCCCCAGTCCACCTGGCCATGCTCCTGCTCCAGTTTCAACTGTTCTGCCTACTATTAGACTAGTTTTTGGATCCCGATAAATCTTTCTCCCATGACGTGTTGATACGGTTTATGCTAGAGCTTTATTGTTTTTTTATTACGAAGTCTCTGTCATTACTTTAGTTTTAAAGATGTGACTCATACACATATTCTCTGTTCTTACAGGAAAAGAACTCTTTCCTCAACTACAACGTCTCTTGCATCCTGACCATGCCCCAGTACATGAGACAGGGCTATGGGAAGATGCTGATTGACTTCAGTAAGTCGCTCTAGGCAATTTGTTTTACCTCTGTTCTCTCTTATTAACTACAGCCTGGTGGAATTACTAGATTATTTTATTAAGAATGAAAACAAAGGGTATTGGTGATTTAAATACACAGTCAACACTGAAAGGGCTGACACAAAATTCAACTGCTTCAATATGCCCTGAAAGCAAGCTCTTTGTATTTACATTACGAGGCTATTAGGGCTGGGCAATATGGCCTAAAAGTCAGATATCTATTTTTTTTTTCAAACTTAAGGGTGATTCATGATATAGCTAACAAAAAATATATAATAATAATAATAATCTCAAAATAAGCTTTTTGTACAATTAAAGGTAAAATACACTGCATTTCAATCAGTCAGCAATAATCTAATGAATTCAGGCCTTGTAAAAATTATACATAGGCTAAATATAAGCTTTCCACAATCCATAAGACCCACTAATAATATCGTTATTTGAACAAAATATTTAAACCTGCTTTTTTTGCAATAATTACTTATTTGCTTTCAAGTATGTCTATGAAAATGCTATTTAAAAAACAAAATATATATATATATATATATATATTTTTTTACAAATGTACACCACTACCGTTCAAAGTTTGGGGTCACTTAGAAATGTCCTTGTTTTTGTAATAAAAACATGTTTTTTTGTCCATTAAAATTACATCAAATTGATCAGCAATACAGTGTAGACATTGTTAATATTGTAAATGACTATTGTAGCTGGAAACGGCAGATTTTTTTATGGAATATCTACACAGGCGTACAGAGGCCCATTATCAGCAACCATCACTCTTGTGTTCCAATGGCACTTGGATTAGGTAATCCAAGTTTATAATTTAAAAGGCTAATTGATCATTAGAAAACCCTTTTGCAATTATGTTAGCACAGCTAAAAACTGTTGTTCTGGTTAAAGAAGCAATACAACTGGCCTTATTTAGACTAGTTGAGTATCTGGAGCATCAGCATTTGTGGGTTCGCTTACAGGCTCAAAATGGCCAATAACAAAGCACTTTATTCTGAAACTTGTCAGTCTATTCTTGTTCTGAGAAATGAAGGCTATTCCATGCGAGAAATTACCAAGAAACTGAAGATCTCGTACAATGCTGTGCACTACTCCCTTCACAGAGCAGCGCAAACTGGCACTAACCAGAATAGAAAGAGGAGTGGGAGGCCCCGGTGCACAACTGAGCAAGAGGACACGTACATTAGAGAGTCTAGTTTGAGAAACCGACGCCTCACAAGTCCTCAATAGGCAGGTTCATTAAATAGTACCTGCAAAACACCAGTCTCAATGTCAACAGTGAAGAGGCGACTCTGGGATGCTGGCCTTCTAGCAGTGTTGCAAAGAAAAAGCCATGGAGGATTCGTTGATGAAAGCAAAGTTTTTGAAGGACACACTTATTATTTCAATTAAAAATAATTATTTATAGCCTTGTCAACTTCTTGACTATAATTCCTATTCATTTTGCAACTCATTTCATGTATATTTTCATGGAAAACAAGGACATTTCTAAGTGACTCCGAACTTTTTTGAACGGTCGTATTCATCCCTGAAATTCCCCACTAATAATGACCAACTTCTTGTAGCAGGCATTTTAGAACATTTTGAAGACGGACAGGGTGTGTTCATAACTGTCTATCTTGTTAGTTATCTAATACATCCAAGTTGGCTAGATTTTAAATATAAATGTTAGCGGGCATTACAGGTCTCATAAACACTCTCTCAAGCATGAGCCCACATGCTAGTGAATAGCCAGCTAATCTTTATATTTAAAGTCTAGCCAACTTGGATCTATTAGCTAGCTAACATGGTAGAACAGTTGAACTGCTATGAACACACCCTGTCCGTCTCCAACTGTTTGAACAGCATGCCAGCCTGTCCACTTTGATTGGATGTTGAAATCAAGTAGCCTACTTGGATAAGAAGACGCTTATTTCTCAGAATGAGAATGAGGTGCCAATTCCTTATTTAAATGGGTCTTTTTATGCTCATTTATAAAACAACTAGACAGTTGGCAAAAGTATGTGGCAAAAATGGTTCTATCGGACTGTACGTGGTACAGCAAAGCTTTAGCAGGGTCTGCTCTCCGTACATTACGGGATTGGAGACAAAAAAAAGTTATAGTTAGATAGGTTAAGTTCTCCTCTATTACTGTAAATGTGTGCCTCAATGTGTTTCGGGATCCATGTGATCGATTATGTTGGACCAAACCTCAAATGCAAATAGTGAGTTGAAACTGCTTGTTGTCAGAGAGGAAGAATGGATGTTTCTACTGTGAGTGGCAGCGGCAGGGGCTTGGTGTGTGATTGGCACAGTGCACAAAGCCCAGAAGGAGCAAGAGAGACCAGACTAAAAAGACAACATGAACAAGTGGACATAAACGCTCATGAAAACGTCTCAAACATTCTTGCGATACAGGCTAAAACATAAATGACATTTCATCAAATTCATTTGGTGTATCGCCCAGCTCTAGTAGCTATTGCAGTAGAGTAAAACTACAGTTCATTTTGAGGTTTTGCCTTTCTCCACTGGGTCTCATTGCTATTTTAGTGCAGTCCATCTCATTGTTTATTTGAACTGCTACTGACCACCCTGCCTACCCTATCCCCTTTCTATAGGTTACCTGCTGTCCAAGGTGGAGGAGAAGGTGGGCTCCCCGGAGCGGCCCCTCTCGGACCTGGGCCTCATCAGCTACCGCAGCTACTGGAAGGAGGTGCTGCTGCGCTACATGTACAACTTCCAGGGCAAGGAAATCTCCATCAAAGGTGATAGAGAGGACTTTACATAGAACTGAATTTTTCACACAAAAAATGTGTGTGCTTTAATGCCACGCTTTAATGTGTTATGACTATTTGGAAAGAATGTACAATTAGTTTAGGGTCAAAATGAAGCTGTCAAATGATGTTGCTTGTTCAGGTTACACACATACACACACACACACACTTCACACACACTCGCACACATACATCATCTCCAAAGTGTTCCTTTTCAATTGTTACTATGTTACTATATCCTTCTTATATTTCTTCTGTTACAAACATTATAGTTTGTGCCTGTCCAAATAGGGCAATTTTCCTCTCATAACTCATTTGTCTCTAGGCGCATCCATCTGCTTAACATACACTAAGCACTTTAAACCTGGGAAGACTACCGGTACCCTTGATTTTGCACAGTTTTTAGCAAGTATTTGCTGTAACTTGTGCATATGTAGTATTTATCTGTTTCATGTGGTGGTTGTCATTTGTGTCATGTTGTCTGTAAATGTTGGTGATTTAATGTTGTTAATTATGTGGCTTCAGGTTAGCCTAAATTTCATTTGAACACGTTAGCAGATTTTCTACCAAGCATTTGAATGGTTAGGAATAGCATATTCCTCCACCCATACGTAGAATGTATGCACACATGACTGTAAGTTGCTTTGGATAAAAGCGTCTGCTAAATGGCATATATTATATGAAATGGTACACGCTTGGCAGGATTCTCTTTTTTGAATGAGTGTGTGAAGAGCTGTGTGTTATGTTTGTGTGTTCAGAGATCAGCCAGGAGACAGCCGTGAACCCAGTGGACATTGTCAGCACCCTGCAGTCCCTGCAGATGCTCAAGTACTGGAAGGGAAAGCACCTCGTCTTGAAGAGACAGGTACTGTATGTGTCCCCTTCATGAAGAAGATGTGTGTCATGACCATATCAACATCGGTTAACCCTTTGTACTCAAAATGGGTGACTTGGTCACTGATAAGTGTTTAAATTGGAACGCCGTGGCTGTACAGTAACATACTATAAATTACGTATTGAGTCTCCGCTTTACAACGACATATAGCTTTAAACTGACAAATGTTTTAAATGGGACATGAAAGTGTATTGAAATGACTGTGCACACTTTGAAGAGGTGTGGCCATTTGGAGACACCAGTTAGACCTGTCACTCAAACCTTTGTATTTTTTAAAATTTTTTAATTTCAGTTGAGAACAAGTTCTCATTTACAACTGCGACCTGGCGTATTGTATTTTTTATCTTGTCATGTTGTATCCACCCCAAGTTTTGGCATGAATATTCTTGTTATATTATTGAACTATTTGCACATTTCGTTATCGACAAATGGTTTCAAAAAGTACAGTAAAGGCCAAATGCACATAAAATCAACAGTGTAATGTTTGAATGTGGTTCTGTCTCAGGTGAACTGTCCTCACCTTTGTTCCCATTCAACAGGCACTAGACTAGACACTTAACCTGGGAAGGAGAAGTCCTGTGGACATTTGAGCTATCCTTGGTTTTGCACTTCGGAAAGTATTCAGACCCCTTGACTTTTTCCACATTTTGTTACGTATTCTAAAATTGATTAAATAAAACAATTTTCTTAGCAATCGACACACAATACCCCAACAGGTTTTAGAAATGTTTGCTAATTTGTTCAAAACAAATAAAAAACAGACATAACTTATTTACATAAGTATTGAGACTGAAAATTGATCTCAGGTGCTTCCTGTTTCCATTGATCATCCCAGAGATTTTTCTTCAACTTGGAGTCCACCTGTGGTCAATTCAATTGATTGGACATGATTTGGAAAGGCACACACCTGTCTATATAAGGTCTCACAGTTGACAGTGCATGTCAGAGCAAAAACCAAGCCATGAGGTTGAAGGAATTGTCCGTAGAGCTCCGAGACTGGATTGTGTCGAGACACAGATTTGGGGAAGGGTATCAAAAAATGTCTGCAACGTTGAAGGTTCCCAAGAACACTGGCCTCCATCGTTATTAAATGGAACAAGTTTGGAACCACCAATAATTGTCCTAGAGCAGGCTGCCCGGCCAAACTGAGCAATCGGGGTAGAAGGGCCTTGGTCAGGGAGGTGACCAAGAACCCAATGATCACTCTGTGGAGATGGGAGAACCTTACAGAAGGACAACCATCTGTGTAGCACTCCACCAATCAGGGCTTCATGGTGGAGTGGCCAGACAGAAGCCACTCCTCAGTAAAAAGCACATGACAGCCCGCTTGGAGTTTGCTAAAAGGCACCTAGAGGACTTTTAGACCATGAGAAACAAGATCGAACTCTTTGGCCTGAATGCCAAGCGTCACATCTGGCACCATCCCTATGGTGAAGCAGGGTGGTGACAGCATCATGCTGTGGGGATGTTTTTCAGCAGCAGGGACTGGGAGACTAGTCAGGATCAAGGGAAGATGAACAAAGCAAAGTACAGAGAGATCCTTGATGAAAACCTGCTCCAGAGCGCTCAGAACTTCAGACTGGGGTGAATGTTCACCTTCCAACAGGACAACGACCCTAAGCACACAGCCAAGACAACGCGGGAGTGGCTGAATGTCCTTGAGTGGCCCAGCCAGAGCCTGGACATGAACCCAATCTAACATCTCTGAAGAGACCTGAAAATAGCTGCAGGAACGCTCCCCATCCAACCTGACAGAGCTTGAGAGGATCTGCAGAGAAGAATGGGAGAAACTCTCAAAATCAGGTGTGCCAAGCATGTAGTGTCGTATCCAAGAAGACTCGAGGCTGTAATCGCTGCCAAATGTGCTTCAACAAAGTAAGTAAAGGGTCTGAATACTTATGTAAATGTGATTTTTCATTGTTTATTTGATATATTTTTTAAATAAATTAGCAAAACATTTATGAAAACAGTTTTTGCTTTGTCATTATGGGGTATTGTGTGTCGATTGATGAGGGAAGAAAACAATTTGTCAATTTTAGAAGGCTGTAATGTAACAAGATGTGGGAAAAGTGAAGGGGTCTGAATACTTTCTGAAGTCACTGTATTTGCTGTAGCTTGTGCGTATATAACCCTATCTGTTTTATGTGGTTGTCATCCATGTCATGTTGTCTGGGAATGTGGATGACTTAATGTTGTCTTAGACTCAGTGCTCTTGAATCCGATACAAATTCCTGTAAAAGGCCAATAAATTCTATGAATTGAACTCCCCCTTACAGGATCTGATCGACGAGTGGAAATCCAAGGAGACCAAAAGAGGCAGCAACAACAAAACCATTGACCCCAGTTCGTTAAAATGGACCCCGCCCAAAGGGACATAGGCTAAAATAAACTCTTCTTTCTTCTACCACTCCTGCCAGGACAGGAGTCCTATCATCTATCAATGCCACAGTGTTCTTTCTTCTATCCCTCTATCCACCCTGTATAGCTGCCCTTTACTAGGTTTTTCTTGTCTGGAGGAACTCTCGTCCCCTGTTTTACATTTCGACTCGTATTTATATTTTAGAAATTTGTCGCCATGTCACCATTCAATCAATTCTTGGCTTAAATATTGTTAAACAATGAAAGTTGGAGAATTCTAGTTGACGACTTTTGTTTTAAACGATCCACCTACATCAAGATAAGCTACGAATGTATTTACACCTTGTCGAAGCCTTGTACCGAAAGCTCAGACTAGTGGATCACATAATGAATGTTTTGCTTCTTTGTCCTCATAAAAAAAAAACACATACTTCTGACCTGCTGCAGCATTCCTGGCCTTTTATTCCATTCAACACAGTGGCAGTTGTTTGCAGAGACAAGTGCTTTTTTGGGGGGGGGATAGAATACACAATAATCATCGGCATGAACTTGGATACCTTAAAGACATAGCATTTTTTCTTTAAAAGTATGAGATACTGTTGTTTCTTTTTTTTATGCGTTGATATCAACATTGTATAGATCATGTAAACAATCAAATCTGAATCTTTTTTATTAGCTGTAGTCATACAGGAGTTGGTCCCATGCCTCTTGTGAATCTGCCAAGTGAAGAAGTAGAAATAGTACAGAATACCGGTTAAAATGTTTGGTTTGCATTTAGTCATCATAAATACAGGTTTTACATGTGTATTTAACAGTTTCAAATGTTTTACTGTGCAAACTACATTACAAATGTTAAAGTGCTCTCAGGTTTTAACCATAACATCAATGTAGAAGAAATACCTGGTTGTGTGTGTGATCCTTCGGCGATATCGATCGCAGTGCTTGTAGCATCTGGAATGATTCTTGTGAACGATTCTGCAGCGACAAAAAAGCATTTGTTCATGGCGCACGACTGGAATTGTCGGTACCTGTTTTATTGTTTAGACCTTTTGGTGTTACTTCTCTGTGCTGTGTTTATGTCATTCTTTTTTTGTATTTTTAATAAAAATTACCTTGAGATTTTATATGGAGTTGAATTATTCTTACCCCCATTTGATGCTCTTCTTCCCATAAGTCCAACAAACATCTCCCCTTTATTTCCTGTTGAAGACAAAATCAGGAAAGATTCATTTAAAAAAGGAGATGCATTGTTCAATTTAAAACCCGTTTTAAATCCATGTAATGCAGAAGAATTGCTCATACTGTTGGTCTGCTGACAGGATTTAGACACTGAATAATCTAATAGTGTGTGAACGGTGGACCACAGAGTTCTGTTTAGGCCACCACTATATTCCAAAAAAAGAGTTTGTCATTACTCCAGTGTTCTATACTTACGTCTTCTATTCACTCCAATAGGCTGCGGCTGATCATCTGTAATAAAAGGTACCTGAGTTTAAAGGTATTTGAGTTTAAAAAGACAAGCAATTTGCTTTGCTTATTAATTAGATATAATACATACTGAACATAAATACAGTACACACCATAAAATGTGTATTCTAGTCTACCTTAATCCTGTAATAAGATCCCTTTTACACATTTGCACAGGAAGAACGTTAGTGTTACCTGAGCGTTTGCCCATGAGCCCGTAGAACTGATGGGCTTTAGATCTCTTAATCAGACTAGCCACTTGGCGGGCCAACCTCTTCTCCAGTGGCTCATTGTGGGGAAAAGATTAAAGACAAGATTATTATTTTGTTGTTGTTGGTTAATTTGCCTGATTTCTTTTCTCCACAATTGTGACAATTATTGCGATATGATAACGTGTTTGGTTCAAATCATGAATAGATCAACTATATGAATTTCACTTACCTGCCAGTCTTTGGATACCCAGTGTTCCTTGTCAACACTAAAAGACAATCCCTGACATGTATACACCAGGGAATACAGGGTAACTATTACCAGCTGGAATTTCCAAATATCCATTGAGTGTAATGATACCAGACAAAACTGTGTTCAAATAAGCCTATTTTACTTCAGAAATAAATATTTTAATTAAATAATAATCGTTTGCTGTTGAGTGAGCTCAGAAAATATCTATTTGTTCAGCTGGATAGAGGGCTGTGTCTATTCCTTCTCTGACTGATCCTCCACTGACTGAATATAATGTGCATTTTATACTACAGTACCCCATACAGCCTCATGTCCCCTCCCCCTCAATGCCATCAAATCCCCAAGCTCATACGATTATTACGCAGTATCTAAGAAATATGGAACTTTTTTTACGTCATGCAAATTTCGCATGAAATAGATTTTTGCAAACCTATATGTACATAATTGAGTGTAAAAAAAAATGGTGAGGTAAATGCAACAAGCTGTACTCCAGTTTGATCACTTGGGCTGATGATATGCATAATGCTCTATCTAATTTACAAAACATGTAATTGCACTACTTATCCATGGTTTTAAAAGTTATACCTGGTGCTCAACTCGTTTTCCTTGGGTTTGATTGTATTGGGAACTGTGTTAAAATTGTGTAATTGATTTGCCTCATATTTCCTATAATGCACTGTCTTGAAAGCGCTCTTATCTGATCTGTATGTATGCAATTCACAGTTAAATATTTGCTTTTTAAAAAATAGATTCTGTTATTTCCATGTTTGTCATAACCGGATCTCAATATTTGCCAGAAAAAAACAGCCTCATTTGTGACCTTTTGATCTTTCTCTTTGATGCGAGGGGGCATGAAAGCAGGCACCTGACGTATTTGAACAATGACTTGTTAATAATGCCTTCTATTCCGCAGTCAGGGGTTACCTGTTCACCAATTGACTTAGTGAATCATGCCTGTCTGTAACAGGAGGACAGCCCAATATAGACCTCATAAGGTAAAAAAAAACACGTAAAAAACAAACTAAGTGGATTTGCTACATGGCTGGTTCATGTTTGTGTCTGTCTTGAGAAAGCAGTGTGCACCATGGTATACTATCCTGAGTGATAGGGGGGGGGATATACATCTCTGTGAAATTGCCTCATGTTGGCCGAAGTCAGATGAACAAAGCACCAGAAAATCTGACACTCTCAAATGGGTTCTTCAATTATAAGCCACATTTTAGTGACCTAGAGTACTTCAGGCTTATCTTGAGAGATAGGGCTATAGCAAGCAGATGGTATTTCCTAACAGCACTGAGGGTAGTGTGATACCCAGCTTAGAGAGATGCTCTAGAACCACAATGTCATGCTGTGCTGCAACAGCTGATTTGGTTTATATATATATATATATACACACACAGTGGGGAGAACAAGTATTTGATACACTGCTGATTATGCAGGTTTTCCTACTTACAAAGCATGTAGGGGTCTGTAATTTATATCATAGGTACACTTCAACTGTGAGAGACGGAATCAAAAAAGAAATTCAAATGCAAATTAATTACTTAAAAATCATACAATGTGATTTTCTGGATTTTTGTTTTAGATTCCGTCTCTCACAGTTGAAGTGTACCTATGATAAAAATTACAGACCTGTACATGCTTTGTAAGTAGAAAAACCTGCAAAATAGGCAGTGTATCAAATACTTGTTCTCCCTACTGTGTGTATATATATATATATATATATATATATATATATATATATATATATATATACACACATGACCAGAGGTATGTGGACACCTGCTCGTCGAACATCTCATTCTAAAATCATGGGCATTAATATAAAGTTGGTCCCACCTTTGCTGCAATAACTGCCTCCACCCTTCTAGGAAGGCTTTCCACTATATGTTGTTACATTGCTGCGAGGCCTGGCTCACAGTCGGTGTTCCAATTCATCCCAAAGGTGTTCAGTGGAGTTGAGGTCAGGGATCTGTGCAAGCCAGTCAAGTGATTTCGGCAAACCATTTCTGTATGAACCTCGCTTTATGCACTCGGGCATTGTCATGCTGAAATAGGAAAGGGACTTCTCTAAACTGTTGCCACAAAATTGAAAGCACAAAATCGACTAGTATGTCATTGTATACTGAAGAGTTAAGATTTCCCTTCACTGGAACTAAGGGGCCGAGCCCGAACCATGAAAAACAGCCCCAGACCATTATTTCTCCTACACCAAACTTTACAGTTGGCGCTATGCATTGGGGCAGGTAGTGTTCTCCTGGCATCCGTCAATCCCAGATTCGTCTGTCGGACAGCCAGATGGTGAAGCGTGATAAATCACTCCAGAGAATGCGTTTCCACTGCTCCAGAGACCAATGGCGGCAAGCTTTACACCACTCTAGCCAACGCTTGGCATTGCACATAGTTAGGCTTCTCAGCCATGCAAATCCATTCCATTAAACTTCCAACGAACAGTTGTTGTGCTGACGTTGCTTCCAGAGGCAGTTTGGAACTCGGTAGTGAGTGTTGCAATCAGGGACAGACTATTTTTACACATTCTGTGAGTTGTGGCCTACCACTTTTCAGCTGAGCCGTTGTTGCTCCTAGAAGTTTCCACTTCACAATAACAGCACTTACAGTAGTTGGGGCGGCAGTGTAGCCTAGTGGTTAGAGCGTTGGACTAGTAACCGGAAGGTTGCGAGTTCAAACCCCCGAGCTGATAAGGTACAAATCTGTCGTTCTGCCCCTGAACAGGCAGTTAACCCACTGTTCCCAGGCCGTCATTGAAAATAAGAATATGTTCTTAACTGACTTGCCTGGTTAAATAAAGGTAAAATTTAAAATAAATAAAAAAGACCGGGGCAGCTCTAGCAGGGCAGAAATTTAACAAACTGACCAGTTGGAAAGGTAGCATCCTGTGACAGTGCCACGTTGAAAGTCTTTGAGCTCTTCAGTAAGGCCTTTCTACTGCCAATGTATGGAGAACCCATGGCTGTTTGCTCAATTTTATACACCTGTCAGCAACGGTTGTGGCTGAAATAACAGAATCCACTAATTTGAAGGGGTGTCCAAATACTTTGTATACATATTGTACAGTTGTAGTCAGAAGTTTACTTAGGTTGGAGTCATTAAAACTCATTTTTCAACCGCTCCACACATTTTTTGTTAACAAACTAGTTTTCGGTTAGGACATCTACTTTGTGCATGACACAAGTAATTTTTCCAACAATCGTTTACAGACAGATTATTTCACTGTATCACAATTCCAGCGGGTCAGAAGTTTACATACACTAAGTTGACTGTGCCTTTAAACAGCTTGGAAAATTCCAGAAAATGTTGTCATGGCTTTAGAAGCTTCTGATAGGCTAATTGACATCATTTGAGTCAATTGGAAGTGTACCTGTGGATGTATTTCAAGGCCTACTTTCAAACTCAGTGCCTCTTTGCTTGACATCATGGGAAAATCAAAAGAAATCAGCCAAGACCTCAGAAAAAAATTGTAGATCTCCACAAGTCTGGTTCATCCTTGGGAGTAATTTCCAAACACCTGAAGGTACCACGTTCATCTGTACAAACAATAGTACACAAGTATAAACACCATGGGACCACGCAGCTGTCATACCGCTCAGGAAGGAGACTCGTTCTGTCTCCTAGAGATGAACGTACTTTGGTGCGAAAAGTGCAAATCAATCCCAGACAAGCAAAGGACCTTGCGAAGATGCCTGAGGAAACGGGTACAAAAGTAACTATGTCCACAGTAAAACGAGTCCTATATCGACAACCTGAAAAGCCACTCAGCAAGGATGAAGCCACTGCTCCAAAACCGCCATAAAAACGCCCGACCACGGTTTGCAACTGCACATGTGGACAAAGATCATACTTTTTGGAGAAATGTCCTCTGGTCTGATGAAACTGTGTTAATCTGCAAAATTGTATTATTCGCCTACCTCCTCATGCCTTTTGCACACATTGTATATAGACTGCCCATTTTTTTTCTACTGTGTTATTGACTTGCAAATTGTTTACTCCATGTGTAACTCTGTGTTGTCTGTTCACACTGCTATGCTTTATCTTGGCCAGGTCGCAGTTGCAAATGAGAACTTGTTCTCAACTAGCCTACCTGGTTAAATAAAGGTGAAATAAAATAAAAATAAAAATAAAATAAAAACTGTTTGGTCATAATGACCATTGTTATGTTTGAAGGAAAAAGGGGGAGGCTTGCAAATCAAAGAACACCATCCCAACCGTGAAGCACGGGGGTGGCAGCATCATGTTGTGGGGGTGCTTTGCTGCAGGAGGGACTGGTGCACTTCACAAAATAGATGGCTACATGAGACTGGAAAATTATGTGGATATATTGAAGCAACATCTCAAGACAGTCAGGAAGTTAAAGCTTGGTTGCAAAATGGCTTAAGGACAACAAAGTCAAGGTATTTGAGTGGTCATCACAAAGCCCTGACCTCAATCCTAAAGAAAATTTGTGGACAGAACTGAAAAAGCGTGTGCGAGCAAGGAGGCCTACAAGCCTGACTCAGTTACACCAGCTCTGTCAGGAGGAAGGGGACAAAATTGACCTAATTTATTGTGGGAAGCTTGTGGAAGGCTACCCGAAACGTTCGACCCAATTTAAACAATTTAAAGGCAATGTTACCAAATACTAATTGAGTGTATGTTAACTTCTAACCCACTGGGAATGTGATAAATGAAATAAAAGATTAAGTAAATCATTCTCTCTACTATTATTCTGACATTTCACATTCCTAAAATAAAGTGGTGATCCTAACTGACCTAAAACGGAACTTTTACTCAGATTAAATGTCAGGAATTGTGAAAAACAGTAACAGTATATGTAGGTGTTTATTTTTATATATAAGTGACACAAAGTGACTAAATGTTTTGCAAAGGCCATCCATTTATCTCTAGAGGTTAATTATGGTGTAATGGAGCCTTTTATATGATATTTGGTTAGTCCCTATAAAATGCTTGCTTTTTTACTTCAATCATATAACCTTTTATTATGAGCAGTATATTTCTTCCAGCATAATCTGGACATAAAAAGTATTCGAGGAGCAATTACTTGTCAATTGGGTGTTCTAAGGACATCCTCTTGAAATCTGGGTGACACACACATCAAATGCTTTGAACTCTGCACAGGTGCTCCACAAAGCAAGATAAACATATGGCAATTTGAGCCGAAAGGCAATTACACCAGAACAGCCCTTGTGTCGTGTGCCCACAGACTAAAAGACGGCTGACGTTGAGTGGCGAATCAAAAGGAATCAGACGTCCTTCATTTGCATGTGAAATGGCTTCATACAATGGGCTCCTTATAATGACTACACCAATATTTTTTCCATGTTACACAGCATAAACCAGGGACAGTTGAACAACCCAAGCCCAAGAGGACAGCCTGCCACTGGGCTTTTTTTGTTGTTGTCTTGACATGGATCGCTGCATCACTTCTGTCCATTGCTTTTGAAGACATTGTATCATTACAATTTTTGAAAGTCAATAAAATGTCAACATGGTAATTGGCCATTTGCTGCGTTGTCTCAGTGTCATAGTATTTGCATGTCATCGCATCAAGCAGTAGGGGGCTGACATTTTCCAACAGGTGCAACACTGTGCAGTACTCTATGAGCATGGCCACAGCATGTCCAGAGTCCAGTCGTGTCCCTACAAGAACCATGTTCAAAATGTCCTGAATACACAGCTGTCCAACAGAAATTCAATGGGAGAATGGAATCTCACTCTATTCATAGCTGCAAAACATGTCAATGAATACGGATGGATTCAGGGCTATTGAGGATGACTCTAGAGAAATGACCTGATTTCAAGTAGAATGTATTTCCTTTGGACCTCTTGAACCCAGTTACATAGCTGCAATAATGTTATTTTTTTGCCTTAGATTACTTTCTTGGTAGTCTGCAACTTGCCCAAGACTAGAAAAAAGCTTCATATGCTTGAAATGTGGGAGTATTCTACAGTACCTGTTTTGATATGCAGGTAGCCTAGTGATTAGAGCATTGGGCCAGGTACTGAATGGTTGTGAGATCAAATCCCAGAGCTGACAAGGTAAAAATCTGTCGTTCTGCCCCTGAACAAGGCCGTCATTGAAAATAAGAATTTGTTCTTAACTGACTTGCCTAGTGAAATAAAGGTTCAAAAAATATGAAGTATCTCTGCACTGACCAAGTACAGGAGGAATAGTCTGTGCTCTCATGGAATTAGTTATCTTTCCAATAAGATTGGTTTTGTACCTGATTGGTTGCGTCATTCACGAGACATGCAACATTTATTTGTATCCGGTAATGGCCTCCTGAGTCCTCTGGAGGTAGGCAAACATCAAATTTGAGCCCACTTTGCAGTAATGTGACTTGTGCATTCCTCACTTCAATTTAACTCTTTTTTTTATTTGAATGATGTTGGGGTTGTACACTCAATTATTACTTTGAGGATTTAATTTTAACCAATCAATGGAATAGTCCCAGAAGGGCACACTCTGCCCACCCTGCACGCTGGTTGCCAAGGTCTGATCGACTAAACCTGTACTTACATCTAGATGACACTAGAAGGCGCACTATACATTCACTAAAGCAGAGGCCTTAAAGATGCTATATGTTATCAGATGGCCACAGATAGTAAAATATTGCGAGTTAAATCAGGCCTGCTGTCGTCACCATAACATTGTCTGATAAGAGTTGCTTTAATGTCCCCTAAGGCACACCGCATTTATTCCTCTTTGATTATCTACACATAATTAGTCCATTCATGGAACTAAGTGGGTATGGCTTAGTGGAAAATACGAGGTGACCAGAGGAGATTTGAACGGTTTCTTTGAGAAATGTGTCAGTATAATATTTGAAAACGGTATGATATACAGTAGCGAGAATATGCAATGCCTGGCCGTCATAACTGCTTTTGTGTAGTTCAAGAGTAGGCTACAACTTTTTAAATGTTTATTTAATGTTAGGTTGTTAACAAGTACAAATCTAAACATTATTCAACTAGGAAACACACTTGTATGTTTCGTTTTAAAATGCCACACAGGATTAAAACCTATCTAATTGGCTGTTTTGGAAGGTAGCCTTCTGTTCAGAAGGCCTGATATTATTCAAGAGGTCTTGGATAAAGTTCCTGTTCTAGTAGCGCTAAATTAGTAGCGAGCTGTAGACAGAAGCTCTGAGGGATTTCCAGTCTGACTCAAAACTAAGACGATCGTAGACCAATACATTTTTGTATACCAGACTGCATTGGGACTGTAAATTGGCCTTAAGCAAAGATATATGATTAGTTTATTCCCCCTAAATCGTAACCTTAACAGTTAGAGCTGAGAATGGCAAACTGATCTTGGATCACAAACGCACCAGTTGAATCTGCACTATAGATATACACTCCGTATACAAAATATTAAGAACACGTGTTCGTTCTTGCCATAGACTGACCAAGTGAATCCAGGTGAAAGTGATGATCCTTTATTGATGCCTCTTGTTCAACTCAATACTTGTTCTTAATGTTTTGTACACTCAGTGTATATTACTCCATACCACCTTTATTGCACAACATTTTGACCGAAGCCTATCTTAGTCATCACGACAAACTGTTGATCTGATTGATACAATAACGTCCCACTGCCTTTCACCTTTGGATTCTATCAGGTCTTCTATGAGTAGTGGGTTTGGAGTCAGGCGCAGAGGGTAAAGGACAATCGTATTTATTCCGGTACAAAACGGTCACGCCAAAAACACTAGACGCATAAAACTGACCGGCCCAAAAACAGGACCCAAACAGTCCGGAGAAAATAAAATACAAACGCACATCCACAAACTAACAGAGGAACAAGCCCGCGGGCATAACCGGATTAAATAGCCCTAACCAAAACCCAAACAAGAAACAGGTGTAACCAATAAAACAAAATTAACAGAAAAGGAAAAGGGGATCGCTGGCAGCAAGTAGACCGGTTACGAAACCAGCTGAGCGCCGCCTAAACAGGAAGAGGAGCCACCATCGCTGTGGGAATCGTGACAGATTCTTTATGCAGAAAGGTTTTCACTGTTATTTTTGGTGTACTCAATGTATATGTATGTGAATGGTGTAAATAGACAGTATGGACAGTATATGAATAGAAAAGGTGGTCCTTCTGTAGCTCAGTTGGTAGAGCATGGCGCTTGTAACGCCAGGGTAGTGGGTTCGATTCCCGGGACCACCCATACGTAGAATGTATGCACACATGACTGTAAGTTGCTTTGGATAAAAGCGTCTGCTAAATGGCATATATTATTATTATTATTATTAAAAGGTGTGTACAGCAGTATTTGTATAAGATAAGCCTTGACTAGAATACAGTATATGCATGTAAAGTGGGTAAAACAGTATGTAAACATTATTATAATGTGCAGGAGTCTCTATGGTGCAGGGTAGAGTAACTGGTGGTAGCCGGTTAGTAACAGTCTCTAAGGTGCAGGGTAGAGTACCTGGTGGTAGCCAGTTAGTAACAGTCTCTAAGGTGCAGGATAGAGTACCTTGTGGTAGCAGGTTAGTAACAGTCTATAAGCTGTAGGGTAGAGTACCTGGTGGTAGCCGGTTAGTAACAGTCTCTACGGTGCAGGGTAGAGTACCTGTTGGTAGCGGGTTAGTAACAGTCTCTAAGGTGAAGGGTAGAGTACCTCGTGGTAGCCGGTTAGTAACAGTGTTTAAGGTGCAAGGTAACCTGGTGGTAGCCGGTTTGTAACAGTCTCTAAAGTGCAGGGTAGAGTACCTGGTTGTAGCCGGTTGGTAACAGTCTCTAAGGTGCAGGGTAACCTGGTGGTAGCCGGTTTGTAACAGTCTCTAAGGTGCAGGGTAGAGTTCCTGGTTGTAGCCGGTTGGTAACAGTCTCTAAGGTGCAGGGTAACCTGGTGGTAGCCGGTTTGTAACAGTCTCTAAGGTGCAGGGTAGAGTACCTGGTGGTAGCCGGTTAGTAACAGTCTCTAAGGTCCAGGGTAGAGTACCTGGTGGTAGCCGGTTGGTAACAGTCTCTAAGGTGCAGGGTAACCTGGTGGTAGCCGGTTTGTAACAGTCTCTAAGGTGCAGGGTAGAGTACCTGGTGGTAGCCGGTTAGTAACAGTCTCTAAGGTGCAGGGTAGAGTACCTGGTGGTAGCCTGTTAGTAACAGTCTCTAAGGTGCAGGGTAGAGTACCTGGTGGTAGCCGGTTTGTACCAGTCTCTAAGGTGCAGGGTAGAGTACCTGGTGGTAGCCATCTAGTGATGACTGTTTAACAGTCTGATGGCCTGGAGATAGAAGCTGTTTATCACTCTCTTTGTCTCAGCTTTGATATTGTCGTACTTTCTCCGCCTTCTAGACGGTAGCAGGGTGACCAGGCCGTTTCTCGGGTGGCTGAGCTCCTTGACGATATTCTTGGTCTTCCTGTGACATTAGGTGCTGTAGATGTCCTGGAGGGCAGGCAGTGTGCCCTTGATGATGCTGACCGCACCATCCTCTAGATAGCCCTGTGATTGCAGTGCAGTGCAGGGCGGCGCAGTTGCAGCCCGACAGAATGCTCTCGATGGTGCATCTGTAGACGTTTGTGAGTGTCTTACGGGCCAAGTCGAATTTCTTCAGCCTCCTTTGGTCGAAAGAGGCGCTGTTGCACCAGTGGAGGTTGGTGGCAGGAGCTATTGGAGGACAAGCTCATTGTATCAGCGAATATAGGCCACAGTAGCTGGACTTTCTGTCTCACCTTCCTACCCATAGCTGTGATTTCATATTCCAAAGACAAGGCGTCGAACCAATTTCTAAAAACCTTATAAAAAGCCTTAGTCTTTGAAGTTATTTAATCGTACCTTGGCATGATGAATGCATTGCAAATACCCAGTTCTCAACGTGGGAGAAAATGTACCAATTTCACTTTTGCAATACGGTTAATAGTCTATTAACTTGTCGACAAGTTAACAAATGATATGTTGGATTCAGGTCTCCATCTCAATCCAAAATAAAAAGTAAATAAATAAAATAATAGGATTAAGCCAGTGGCTCAGATCTACATCTACTTTAAATTTTGATATCTGGTTGTGTTGTCAACCGATAACAGTTCAATATTACTTTGGTAAGACAGAAAATAGCCTGATTGATGCTAAAGCTATTTTACAAACATTTTACAAAATGTATCAGCATTTATTCAACCTTAAAACAAGTAACAATAAATGTCTTCTTATGTAATCATAGAAAGCCTGTATGTTCAGTGTCGCGGGTCTGTGGAAATCATCACCATTGCTATAATAATCTGCATAGAATCTCAAACCGCATTCATCACTTGCACCATGTACTTAATGATATCTTGCAGTGTTTTTATTCGTTTCTTTTTAAATGCAGTATTGATAAATGTATTATTTAATCGTCGCAAATGTGACAGACAATTTATGTACCAACAACACTAGTTTGAATGTGTTTAGATTGAGTTTGTTGGCCAGTCTTTCCATGAATGAATAAATAAAGGTTAAATAAAAATAAAAATACATTTATAAATGAATTAGATCTATAACTGCATTTATTCAGTTCTCCAGAAGGGGGCAGTCTTGTCTAAATTCTAAACCTATAAAATGCCATGACCTGACATTTGAATTCATATTTCTAAAACAAGCCTGTTTGACTGGACTATAGTTGTTTGAATAGGTCTTAGTCTATGTGGCTTTCTTTCATTCATTGTCATACATTGTAAAGAATTGAACACAACATTATTCAAAAGCAGGCTACAAAACAATGACATCTTCTGTATGTGATTAAACTGAATAGGAGGGATGAGTAAGAATGAGGCATGTATTTAAATATAACTCCTTTGTTTGTTTGTGGTTGTGACCCTTTTTGGTGATCTCCAACTCCGAGACATCATAATGTCAGCATATTTCCAACTCCACCTTTCTCAGAGCTTTACAAAACCGACATTGCACACTTTATGAACCAGCCAGGTCTCAACATCAATCAAATGATTTAACTTCATGAAGACAAAACAACCTGTTATCTTGCTTTTCCGATCATGTAATGACTGTTCATGACACAAATCACTCTCTAGTATAAACCACCACATAGATTTGATGTCTATCCTAGACCTCCGGATACAGTTACCTTTTCCATCAATGAAAGTTGTGTAGTACCTCCGATGTTATCACCACACGTTCATCGCTTTCTTGTTATATAACAATCTGACACAGACGGACATTTTCAAGAGAAAGTAACGTCCTTCACAATGGTAGGCGTTGGACTAAGTCTGCTTTCGGACTATAAATTATCATCAGTTTTCACTGTTGGAGTTGGCCTTAATGCCTCACTCGGCTCTCTTGTTCCTCAAGTTGTTTTTCTCATTTAGTGCCCTGTGGTACTTTTGTGTGGTTTCTCTAGAGAGCCATAAATTTGGCCTTTGAGGCTCTCTGTGTCAGGGTGAAGCCCCACTGTCTGACACTGCAGGCTGGGCCAAACTGGGGCTTTGTGTGGGCTCCCGCTCCCATGTGGCATTGGGGATATGAACCACTCTGGGAATCTGTGGCTCTAGGTACAGAACTAGGATCAGTTTACCCATCCCAAAGCCACTAGGAAAGAGCCAAACTGGCCTGAGATCAGTGTCTGTAGGGGAAACTTACAGAAATGAATACAGAGGCATTGGCAGAACATTCTGGAATGGCTGTTGTATTTGCCAGAGAGAGTTTCATTTCCATAAGCTTACCATACTTCAACATGTTAAATGCTTTTGTAGGCCTTACTACGCTCCCTTGACATTCTCTTGAGGAGTTACGGGTGTTTTGTTATGCTTGACGGCCCTATTTGACACAACTAACACAATGATCAGCTTCCAAACCAAACAATCTGTAAAGAGCGGCCGTCATGGTGAAGGTAACCCCTGGCAACCACTCTCAGACAGGAGCTGGTCTTGTGGACGCCGTATCTTACATGCTGTTTGGTAGTGATGTTAGGTGCATGCAGCCTCACTGGAGCGATACAAACACAACAAACACAAACACAGCAGTATCCTCAGTGACTGATTTTGAGCTCTCTGTCGGAGCCAGGGAAGTATCCACTCTTAGAAAAAAGGGTTCCAAAAGGGTTCTTCGGCTTTCCCCACAGGGGAACCCTTTTTGGTTCCAGGTAGAATTATTGTGGGTTCCACGTAGAACCCTCTGTGGAAAGGGTTCTACATGGAACTCAAAATGGTTCTGCCTGGAACCAAAAGTGTTCTACCTGTAACCAAAAAGGGTTCTTCAAAGGGTTCTTCCATGGGGACAGCCAAAGAACCCTTTTAGGTTCTAGATAGCATCTTCTAAGTGTGTAGACCGATAGGCTTTGAAGTTGTCCAAATATTTGGAGACGCTTCAGGCCTACTTATAGCTCTCGCTGTATGCCTAAAGGCCTACCTAACACTATGATGTGTGTGAGAGTTTTCAAGAGGGATTGGGACAACCCACAAACAGTTGCTTGGAAATGGCTTGTATTTATTTGAGCTCACATCGATGTGAAGTGTTTCAGGGTATGAAACAGTTCTACTCATAAGCTTGAAACTAGATTCAAAATAGTTCAAACGGGTCGATATAATAATAGCAGCTGTAACCTAGTTATCTCATCTCATCTTATCTCCTCTCATCTAATCCCGTCTCATCTCTTTGTTTGAGTCGTCTGTGTACATATATTTTGGCCTGATTAAGTGGTATGTCTCTTGGTTTAATAGCTTGGTAAGACCACTTGGTCTCCGGGGCCCATAATTGGACCTCTCAGAGATGTGCTTATTGCCACATTTCTTGTGGCTTCTTCCTCTCACAGGCAGCCAATGGGCTCAGCTTCATTTGGTCAAAATGGGCTTACTTTGTCTCTGAGCCAATCACATTCATTCTTTCAGAAACCCTCAGGAGTTCAAAAGCCAAGTGCATAATTACGCCTTAAATCAATCTGCAAATTTAGTGGTCTTTGAGCAGCAAACAGTTGGCCCAGATTCATCCACTCACCAGGAATGGCCATCTAGGCTTTTAGAGTCACAACAAGTTCTGTGTCTTGGAGAAAATTGCTGTCGAATTGGAGCAGATATGGAACGTGAAAGAGATTAATGTCACATGCATTTTACATTAGAGGATCAGTGTGATCCATTTCCTCAACCTCAATGGGTATCATCCTTGTGTCTTTGTGGTTGTGATGGGGTCTAGAGCCACACAGTGTCCCAGAGCCTCTTCATTTTACCATTGTGTGTGTGCATGCATGTGCGTATGTGTGTTTAAAAAAAAACTTTCTTCATGGCCTGACTTCAGTTATCCTCTGCGTGTCTGTGTGAGAGAGAAACAGGAGACATGGAGTGTAGTTGGGGCGGTGTCGCTTAAAACAGACAGGTCTCATCTCTCTGCTCTCTGTGCTCACCTGAACAACAGCTCCTATCCACACACACTTTGATGCCCTTGGCTTTACGAACCTCGCTTTAAAACACATCTCTCTCTCTCTCTCTCTCTCTCTCTCTCTCTCTCTCTCTCTCTCTCTCTCTCTCTCCCATCCTCCTCTTCTCCCTGCTTTATTTGCAGGCAGCTTTAGCGCCAGACACCCTGAGGCAGCAGTAGCGCCAGAGAGTCTTCCCACCTCTGTTTTTGTGGTGGGAGATGACATGTGGAAGCTTTGAAGGGTAGGAAGAGGGAGGGAGAGAGGAGGAACACATCACTCTTTAGCAGAGGGACTGTAATGTCATGTGGCCTGCAGTCCGCCCAGATTTCCTGGCTGTCTATGTGGGCAGGGAGGAATGGCGACAGGAAGCAACCCCCCCCCTCCCTTTTTCTCATTCCCTCACTCCTTCTCCGGTCTCCCCCCTGCTCTCTGTTTCCTCTCTCTCTCCCTTAAAGTTTTGGGCAACATTATAGCTGTGTGTGAATCTGATTTTAGACGAACGGTTGTAAAGTAGTTTTTTTTTTCAGTTTTGTCATAGGCTTGTCACTCATATCTCAATGGTGTGTGAAAGTGTAGGTGTGAATGGGCAGAACAGACAAAACATGTTAAATGCAGATCCTTAGGTATTACACAGACCTGAAGGGGGTGGAATAAATCAATAGTAAAAAGTGGAGCAAGTTTGTATTTGTTGTCACACACACTGAGTGTACA
This sequence comes from Oncorhynchus keta, assembly GCF_023373465.1. NCBI lineage: Eukaryota > Metazoa > Chordata > Actinopteri > Salmoniformes > Salmonidae > Oncorhynchus > Oncorhynchus keta. The sequence continues at coordinate 45,307,164 of NC_068444.1, forward strand.
ACACATTATTTAAGATGTGACATAGACTGACCAGGTGAATCCAGGTGAAAGCTATGATTACTTATTGATGTCACTTGTTAGATCCACTTCAGTCAGTGTAGGTGAAGGTGAGGAGATCTTGATACTAGCCATCCCGGATCCTGAATCGTGAATACAGCCTCAAGCTCATTACCATAATGCAACGTTAACTATTCATGAAAATCGCAAATGAAATGAAATAAATATGCTAGCGCTCAAGCTTAGCCTTTTGTTAACAACACTGTCATCTCAGATTTTCAAAATATGCTTTTCAACCATAGCAAAACAAGCATTTGTGTAAGAGTATTGATAGCTAGCGTAGCATTTAGCATAGCATTTAGCGTAGCATTTAGCGTAGCATTCAGCGGGCAACATTTTCACAAAAACAAGAAAAGCATTCAAATAAAATAATTTACCTTTGAAGAACTTCAGATGTTTTCAATGAGGTGACTCTCAGTTAGATAGTAAATGTTCAGTTTTTCCAAAAATATTATTTGTGTAGGAGAAATCGTTCCGTTTTGTTCATCACGTTTGGCTACCAAAAAAAAAACGAAAATTCAGTCATCAAGAAGCTGATTGCTGGTATTTTGGCCCATTCCTCCATGCAGATCTCCTCTAGAGCAGTGATGTTTTGGGGCTGTTGCTGGGCAACACAGTCTTTCAACTCCCTCCAAAGATTTTCTATGGGGTTGAGATCTGGAGACTGGCTAGGCCACTCCAGGACCTTGAAATGCTTCTTACGAAGCCACTCCTTCGTTGCCCGGGCGGTGTGTTTGGGATTATTGTCTTGCTGAAAGACCCAGCCACGTTTCATATTCAATGCCCTTGCTGATGGAAGGAGGTTTTCACTCAAAATCTCACGATACATGGCCCCATTCATTCTTTCCTTTACACGGATCAGTCGTCCTGGTCCCTTTGCAGAAAAACAGCCCCAAAGCATGATGTTTCCACCCCCATGCTTTACAGTAGGTATGGTGTTCTTTGGATGCAACTTTTATCCTCCAAACACGACGAGTTGAGTTTTTACCAAAAAGTTATATTTTGGTTTCGTCTGACCATATGACATTCTCCCAATCTTCTTCTGGATCATCCAAATGCTCTCTAGCAAACTTCAGACAGGCCTGGACATGTACTGGCTTAAGCAGGGGGACACGTCTGGCACTGCAGGATTTGAGTCCCTGGCGGCGTAGTGTGTTACTGATGGTAGGCTTTGTTACTTTGGTCCCAGCTCTCTGCAGGTCATTCACTAGGTCCTCCCGTGTGGGTCTGGGATTTTTGCTCACCGTTCTTGTGATAATTTTGACCCCACGGGGTGAGATCCTGCGTGGAGCCCCAGACCGAGGGAGATTATCAGTGGTCTTGTATGTCTTCCATTTCCTAATAATTGCTCCCACAGTTGATTTCTTCAAACCAAGCTGCTTACCTATTGCAGATTCAGTCTTCCCAGCCTGGTGCAGGTCTACAATTTTGTTTCTGGTGTCCTTTGACAGCTCTTTGGTCTTGGCCATAGTGGAGTTTGGAGTGTGACTGTTTGAGGTTGTGGACAGGTGTCGTTTATAATGATAACAAGTTCAAACAGGTGCCATTAATACAGGTAACGAGTGGAGGACAGAGGATCCTCTCAAAGAAGAAGTTACAGGTCTGTGAGAGCCATAAATCTTGCTTGTTTGTTGGTGACCAAATACTTATTTTCCACCATAATTTGCAAATAAATTCATTAAAAATCCTACAATGTGATTTTCTGTATTTTTTTCCTTCTCATTTTGTCTGTCATAGTTGAAGTGTGCCTATGATGAAAATTACAGGCCTCTCTCATCTTTTTAAGTGGGAGAACTTGCACAATTGGTGGCTGACTAAATACTGTATGTGTGCCCTTCAATGGGCAAGACAAAATATTTAAGTTCCTTTGAACAAGGTATGGTAGTAGGTGCCAGGCGCATCGGTTTGTGTCAGGAACTGCACTGCTGCTGGGTTTCTCATGCTCAACAGTTTCCTGTGTGTATCCAGAATGGTCCACCACCCAAAAGACATCCAGACACAACTGTTAGAAGCATTGGAGTCAACATGAGCCAGCATCCCGTGGAACGCTTTCCACACTTTGTAGAGTCCATGACCTGACAAATTGAGGCTGTTCTGAGGTCTAAAAGGGGTGGAGGGTTAGGGGGCTTGTTCTTAATGCTTTGTACACTCAGTGTATGGAGGTGGGCACACCAACACCACCTGATTGTTCTATAAGAGGCCATTGTTGATGAGACATCTAAAATAAATGTCTGCGAGAGAAAAATGAATTGCCTTATGCGAACCCAAACTTGTAAAAATGTATATAAAACAATATACAGTACAGTGGCTTGTGAAAGTATTCACAAGTATTCACATTCCCCTGGGCATTTTTCCTATTTTGTTGCCTTACATCCTGGGATTGATATAGATTTTTGAGGGATTTGTATCATTTGATTTACACAACATGCCTACCACTTTGAAGATGCAAATATTTTCTATTGTGAAACAAACAAAAAATAAGACAAAAAACAGGAAACTTGAGGGTGTATAACAGCAATTACAGCTGCAAGTCTCTTGGGGTATGTCTCTATAAGCTTGGCACATCTAGCTACTGGGATTTCTGCCCATTCTTCAAGGCAAAACTGCTCCAGCTCCTTCAAGTTGGATGGGTTCCTGCTGGTGTACAGTAATCTTTAAGTCATACCACAGATTCTCATTTGGATTGAGGTCTGGGCTTTGACTAGTCCATACCAAGACATTTAAATGTTTCCCCTTAAACCACTCAAGTGTTGCTTTCGCAGTATGCTTAGGGTCATTGTCCTGCTGGAAGGTGAACCTCCGTCCCGGTCTCAAATCTCTGGAAGACTGAAACAGGTTTCCTTCAATAATTTCCCTGTGTTTAGCACCGTCCATCATGCCTTCAATTCTGACCAGTTTCCTAGTCCCTGCCGATGAAAAACATCCCCACAGCATGATGCTGTTGGATGGTGTTCTCGGGGTGATGGTGTTCTCGGGGTGATGAGAGGTGTTGGGTTTGCGCTAGTCATAGCATTTTCCTTGATGGCTAAGTCTCCCACATGCCTTTTGGCGAACACCAAACATGTTTGCTTATTTTTTTCTGGACACTCTTCCATAAAGCCCAGCTCTGTGGAGTGTACGGCTCCAATCTCCGCTGTGGAGCTTTGCAGCTCCTTCAGGGTTATCTTTGATCTCTTTGTTGCCTCTCTGATTAATGCCCTCCTTGCCTGTTTCGTGAGTTTTAGTGGGCGGCCCTCTCTTGGCAGGTTTGTTGTGGTGCCATATTCTTTCCGTGGGATGATCAAAGTTTCTGAATTTTTTTTATAACCCAACCCTGATTTGTACTTCTCCATTACTTTGTCCGTGACCTGTTTGGAGAGCTCCTTGGTGTTCATAGTGCCGCTTGCTTGGTGGTGCCCCTTGCTTAGTGGTTTTGCAGACTCTGGGGCCTTTCAGAACAGGTGTATATATATACTGAGATCATGTGATAGATCATGTGATACTTAGATTGCACACAGGTGAACTTTATTTAACTAATTATGTGACTTCTGAAGGCAATTGATTGCACTAGATCTTATTTAGGGGCTTCATAGCAAAGGGGGTGAATACATATGAATACAATAAAAAAAATAAAAAAATTCATTTCACTTCACCAATTTTGACTATTTTGTGTTTGTCCATTACATGAAATCCAAATAAAAATCAATTTAAATTACAGGTTGTAATGCAACAAAATAGGAAAAATGCCAAGGGGGGTGAATACTTTTGCAAGGCACTGTATATTCCATGTATAATAATGCACACAAAACAAGAAAGAGGATGATGATCGCATAGCTCATCTCTTTGGCTATAGCTTTCAGGTCTCCTCACCCATCTTTATAGTTCATCACTGTTTATCTTTCTATGTTCAGAGTTAGAGTAGATCTTTGTGTTGGGCATAAAACAGCAGGGATTACAGAGCAGACAGACAGACAAGGACCATCCGGAGACGATCATCAAGCACAATTGCTGCTTTGCTCCGATGGTTTTCAGTATGGGGGTTTGAATACAGAATTACACACCATTAAGGTAGTGCCAGAGATATCTACCAGTCATGGAAATAAAATGATGAAAGGGAAATGAAAGTCTGAGTGTTTGATGTACTTGTTTTAAGTTACTTCTTCGACCACACCTGGATGTTTTAATGTGGGAAATGGCATGTTTTCAAATGGCTGTTACTCTACAAAACCGATTTTGGAAAGTGAGATCCAGAGCACCCCTATCCACGCTTATTAGGTTATTGTCCGTCGACAGAGACTAAACCGAGGCTGTTACAGGACCCAGACTTTGCTGTGTCAAGTGTGTGTTTATGTGTGTGTTTCAAGTTTGAGGTTTTATTATTTGTATGTACAGGATACCTATGCTATACACTGCCCAATGAAATGTTGACTTGCAGGTTCCTTCTCGACAATTAAACCTCAATAGGAAATAATAGAAGACAAGAACACGAACACAAAGTAAATGGCTCAGTAGAATAGAATGAAAATTAAAGCATAAGTATAACACAGGAAGGTACAATTTTTATAGTCCAATATTTACCCTGTTTTGGGGAAGCGGGATTGAGAGGCAAGTGTTTAAATTGGGCAGTATTAGCAATAGTAAATAAGAGTTTGGTAGCAGCAGTTGTGATGTGTGTAGCATGAATGTGTGTATAGTAATGTGTGTAATGTAAATGTAAATGTATAGTGACTGAGTGACTGAGTGCATGTGTGCTAAGGTGCGGAGAGTCAGTGCAGGTGGTCAGTCTTGTTCAATATGTGTGCGTGTCTGTCTGTCTGTCTTTTACTAACCCATCTCCAGGCACTTGCCTTTAAACATCCAACGAGGTCGATTCCCACGCCGCAATCAATGAGTTGCCTCAAGAGGAACCCAGCAACCGATCTCTCTACTTCATACCAGCTATCGAACAAAGTGCCTGTCCAGACTCCTTATCTATCTCACTCAGCTGATCTCACCTCTACAGTGGTCTTTGCTACATCACTGATATCATTACAGCCTGGGTTGATATTTCAGCCCTTACCACAGACAGAACGGGGAGAGATTACAGGGTAAAGCAGTCATTACACAAACCATTAGTGCGACAGCGTGTTATTATACAGTAGACGTCAGGTGAGATGTCAGACCCACTAGGCTGTCTGTGTCACTCCAGGCTTTGCATGCTCAGCACTCTCACCACAGAGGGTTAGCCTTGTGTTCTTTGGCTGAGTTCTCATGGGAATTGACAATGGCATTTGATCTTAGACTGTCAATTATTCCAAATATGACTTTTTATGAAACTTTCTCATCACAAGATGTATTTATTCTGTTAATGTAGCACTTAATTAATGCCAACAATCGTGAGCTGATAGTTACTTCCATAGAATCCCTATGCTGAAGATGTAGGTATTTTGACATTCTTACAGTAATAACTGGCAACATGTTACAGAGTTTTGCAACATGTTACAGAGTTTTGCAACATGTTACGTTGTTGAAATTTCACTTTTAGATTTCAAACCCCTAACAACTCTTCCCTAAAGTGTGTTAAAAGCATCAGGAAAATGCCCACTGCCACAAATGTGAATGAGCACATAAATGACACCGCCCCTTTTTTCCTCATCTTTCTTCTTGTTGTGTCTACATTTTCCATGGCTGGCCTCCCAACTGCTGAGAGTGCTGTTCCTTGAAACCGCAGTGTATTTTGAAACAAGGTCGAGAGAAAGCCAGTGGCTCCAAAAGCAGGCACAAGCCTCCCAGTGTTCCAGTGTTCAGGCTGGGGCTTGGCACTCGCCCTGACCAGAGGGGTCCAGGCTGAAGCGGCGCTTGCTGCGTTTGTGAGTGTGTGTGTGTGTGTGTGTGTGTGTGTGTGTGTGTGTGTGTGTGTGTGTGTGTGTGTGTGTGTGTGTGTGTGTGTGTGTGTGTGTGTGTGTGTGTGTGTGTGTGCGTGCGTGCGTGCGTGTGTGGACATGTTTAACTATTCTTGTGGGGACCAGAAGTCCCTACAAGAATAGTAAACAAACAAAATATTGACCAACTGGGGACATTTTGTTGGTCCACACAAGGTCAAATGCTATTTCTAGGGGGTTAAGGTTAGGATTAGTTGTAGAATTAGGTTTAGGAGCTAGTGTTAGTTTAAGGGTTAGGGTTAGGTGCCATGGTTAGGGTTAAGTTTTTGGGTTTAAGGTTAGGGTTAGGTTAAGAGTCTGCGTTAGAGTTAGGTTTAGGGATAAACTTAAATGTAAAATGTAATGTAAAATGGATAGGGGAAAATAGGATTTTGAATGGGACTGAATTGTGTGTCCAAGACTGTGTGTGTGTGCATGTATGAGAGAGAGAGACACACTACAATTACACACTACAATTACTTAGGTTTAAAAATAAGCTCAACTGGACACCTTAATGAGGCAGTGAATGAGCTGAGAGAGAAAGCATGCAGGGCATTCTATGCCATTAAAAATCTAATTCAAATTGAAATACCTATTAAAATTTGGCTAAAAACTAATCGAATATGTCATTGAACCAATTGCACTTTATGGCAGCGAGGTTTGGGGTCCACTTTATGGCAGCGAGGTGTGGGGTCCACTTTATGGCAGCGAGGTGTGGGGTCCACTTTATGGCAGCGAGGTTTGGGGTCCGCTTGCAAAACAATATTTCATCAAATGGGACAAACACCCCATTGAAACCCTGCATGCAGAGTTCTGTACGATTCTCCTACATGTCCAGGGGAAAACTACAAACAATATATGCAGAGCAGAATTAGGCCAATATCCACTAATAATAAAAACTCAAAAAAGAGCCATTAGGTTTTGGAAACATCTAAAATACAGTGACCCCCCTCCCATATCATTACCAAGCCCTGCAATGCCAAAAGCTGAGCAAAGAAAAGAGTCCCCTCATCCAGCTGGTCCTGAATTCACAAACCTGTTCTACTAACACACTGAAGCCTCAGGACCAGAACATCCAATCAATCAGGATCAACCAAATTACAACACAGTCAAAACAAAACTACATTGCTTATTGGGAAACACAAACACAAGCACAAAGCAAAATGCAGTGCTATCTGGCCCTAAATCGACAGTACACCGTGGCTAAATATTTGACCATGGTTACTGATCAAACCTTAGAAAAACCTTGACAAAGTACATGCTCAGTGAGTACAGCCTTGCCATTGAGAAGGGTAGACACAGGAAAACCTGGCTCCTTGTAGAGGAAAGGCTGTGCAACCACTGCACAACAGCAGAACCTGAGACAAAGCTGCATTTCCTGACTAAATGTAAAAAATATAAAACAATTAGGGAGTGTCATTTTCCCAAATTTGAAACCCTTATTCAAGGTTTCAAAGACCACTCTGATGAGGATAGGCTACCCGTCCTGTTGGGGGAGGACGCAAAGAGCTGTGGGTTGGCAGCGCACTATATTTCTGCCTGCCATAAGTTGAGGGACAGTGTCTGACAGACCAATCAACCTGCACATGTACTCTACTGTATGCCTACTGTTATTGTTGAATGAATGTATGGTTATTTTGACCCTTGGTTATTGTTGTTACTGTTGTCCCGTTGACCATTTTGATTCTCTTTTTTTTATATATATATTGTAAATATCCAAAATAAAGCTTTGGCAATATGTACATAGTTACGTCATGCCAATAAAGTGAATTGAATTGAGTGAGTGAGTGAGTGAGTGAGTGAGTGAGTGAGTGAGTGAGTGAGTGAGTGAGTGAGTGAGTGAGTGAGTGAGAGAGAGAGAGAGAGAGAGAGAGAGAGAGAGAGAGAGAGAGAGAGAGAGAGAGAGAGAGAGAGAGAGAGAGAGAGAGAGAGAGAAAAATTAGGCAACAACAAATTCAATCCCTTTTAGACAATTTCATTCCACTGTAATAGTGAAGGTGTACACTTGGCAGAAGAAAATCTTAATAGTATATTTGACCTCTCAGCTTCCCTATCAAATCTATAAATCTCAAATAGAAAACAAAAGAAAATGAACAACAATGAAGAATGCAAAAATCTAAGAAAGAAATTGAGAAACCTGTCCAACCAAAAACATAGAGACACGGAAAACCTGAGTCGACGCCTTCACTATGGTGAATCACTAAAACAGTACAGAAATACACTACGGAAAAAGAAGGAACAGCACGTCAGAAATCAGCTCAATCTAATTGAAGAATCCATAGACTCTAACCACTTCTGGGAAAATTGGAAAACACTAAACAAACAACAACATGAAGAATTATCTATCCAAAATGGAGATGTATGGGTAAACCACTTCTCCAATCTTTTTGGCACTATAACACAGAATAAAGAGCAAAAACATATACAGGATCAAATACAAATCTTAGAATCAACTATTAAAGACTACCAGAACCCACTGGATTCTCCAATTACCTTGAATGAGCTACAGGACAAAATAAAACCCCTCCAACCCAAAAAGGAATGTGGTGTTGATGATATCCTTAATGAAATGATCAAATATACAGACAACAAATTCCAATTGGCTACACTAAAACTCTTTAACATCATACTTTGCTCTGGCATCTTCCCCAATATTTGGAACCAAGGACTGAATACCCCAATCCTCAAAAGTGGAGACAAATTTGACCCCAATAACTCCCGTTGGATATGCATCAACAGCAACCTTGAGAAAATCCTCTGCATTATCATTAACAGCAGACTCGTACATTTCCCCAATGAAAACAATGTACTGAGCAAATGTCAAATTGTCTTTTTTACCAAATTACCATACAACAGACCAGATTCACCCTGCACACCCTAATTGACAACCAAACAAACCAAAACAAAGGTAAAGTCTTCTCATGCTTTGTTGATTTCAAAAAAGCCTTCGACTCAATTTGGCATGAGGGTCTGCTATACAAATAGATGGAAAGTGGTGTTGGGGGTAAAACATACGACATTATAAAATCCATGTACACAAACAAAAAGTGTGCGATTAAAATGGGCAAAAAACACACACATTTCTTCCCACAGGGCCATGGGGTGAGACAGGGATGCAGCTTAAGCCCCACCCTCTTCAACATATATATCAACGAATTGGCGAGGGCACTAGAAAAGTCTGCAGCACCCGGCCTCAACCTACTAGAATCTGAAGTCAAATGTCTACTGTTTGCTGATGATCTGGTGCTTCTTTCACCAACCAAGGTCTGCACAGATTCTGCCAGACCTGGGCCCTGACAGTAAATCTCAGTAGGACCAAAATAATGGTGTTCCAAAAATTGTCCAGTCGCCAGGACCACAAATACAAATTCCATCTAGACACCATTGCCCTATGAGCACACAAAACTATACATACCTTGGCCTAAACATCAGCGCCACAGGTAACTTCCACAAAGCTGTGAACGATCTGAGAGACGAGGCAAGAAGGGCATTCTATGCCATCAAAAGGAACATAAAATTCAACATACCAATTAGGATCGGGCTAAAAATACTTGAATCAGTCATAGAGCCCATTGCCCTTTATGGTTGTGAGGTCTGGGGTCCGCTCATCAACCAAGATTTCATCAAATTGGACAAACACCAAATTGCAAAAATATCCTCTGTGTACAATGTAGAACACCAAATAATGCATGCAGAGCAGAATTAGGCCGATACCCACTAATTATCAAAATCCAGAGAAGAGCCATTAAATTCTATAAACCACCGAAAAGGAAGCGATTCCCAAACCTTCCATAACAAAGCCATCACCTACAGAGAGATGAACCTGGAGAAGAGTCCCCTAAGTAAGCTGGTCCTGGGGCTCTGTTCACAAACACAAACAGACCCCACAGAGCACCAGGACAGCAGCACAATTAGACCGAATCAAATCATGAGAAAACAAAAAGATAATTACTTGACACATTGGAAAGAATTAACAAAAAAACAGAGCAAACTAGAATGCTACAGAGAGAACAGAGAGTACACAGTGGCAGAATACCTGACCACTGTGACTGACCCAAACTTAAGGAAAGCTTTGACTATGTACAGACTCAGTGAGCATAGCCTTGCTATTGAGAAAGGCCGCCGTAGGCAGACATGGCTCTCAAGAGAAGACAGGCTATGTGCACACTGCCCACAAAATGAGGTGGAAACTGAGCTGCACTTCCTAACCTCCTGTCCAATGTATGACCATATTAGAGACACATATTTCCCTCAGATTACACAGATCCACAAAGAATTCCAAAACAAAACCCAACTTTGATAAACTCCCATATCTACTGGGTAAATTCCAGTGTGCCATCACACCAGCAAGATTTGTGAACTGTTGCCCCAAGAAAAGGGCAACCAGTGAAGAACAAACACCATTGTAAATACAACCCATATTTATCCGTATTTATTTTCCCTTGTGTACGCTTAACCATTTGTACATCGTTACAACACTGTATATATACGTAATATGACATTTGTAATGTCTTTATTGTTTTGAAACTTCTGTATGTGTAATGTTTACTGTTAATTTTTTATTGTTTATTTCACTTTTGTATATTACCTACCTCACTTGCTTTGGCAATGTTAACATGTTTCCCATGCTATTAAAGCCCCTTGAATTTAATTGAATTGAGAGAGAGAGAGAGACAGTGTTGGAATTAGTATTGTATGTGTATACAGTGGGGCAAAAAAGGTATTTAGTAAGCCACCAATTGTGCAAGTTCTCCCACTTAAAAAGATGAGAGAGGCCTGTAATTTTTATCATAGGTACACTTCAACTATGACAGACAAAATTAGATTTTTTTTCTCTCCAGAAAATCACATTGTAGGATTTTTAATGAATTTATTTGCAAATTATGGTGGAAAATGGAAAATAATGGAAAATAAGTATTTGGTCAATAACAAAAGTTTATCTCAATACTTTGTTATATACCCTTTGTTGGCAATGACAGAGGTCAAACTCTGTCAAAAAAATCCAGAAAATCACATTGTAGGATTTTTTATGAATTTATTTCTGGCTCTCACAGACCTGTAATGTAACGGTTTTCTTGAGTTGAAGGAGAGGCGGACCAAAATGCAGCGTGGTTTCTATTCATGGTTCTTTAATAAAGCAACTCCACATGAACAAACTAACAAAACAACAAAACGTGGAAAACCGAAACAGCCCTATCTGGTGCAAACACAGAGATAGGAACAATCACCCACAAACACACAGTGAAACCCAGGCTACCTAAGTATGATTCTCAATCAGAGACAACTAATGACACCTGCCTCTGATTGACAACCATACTAGGCCGAAACATAGAAATACCCAAATCATAGAAAAACAAACATAGACTGCCCACCCCAACTCACGCCCTGACCATACTAAATAATGACAAAACAAAGGAAATAACGGTCAGAACGTGACATGTAACTTCTTCTTTAAGAAGCTCCTCTGTCCTCCACTCGTTACCTGTATTAATGGCACCTGTTTGAACATGTTATCAGTATAAAAGACACCTGTCCACAACCTCTAACAGTCACACTCCAAACTCCACTATGGCCAAGACCAAAGAGCTGTCAAAGGACACCAGAAACAAAATGGTAGACCTGCACCAGGCTGGGAAGACTGAATCTGCAATAGGTAAGCAGCTTGGTTTGAAGAAATCAACTGTGGGAGCAATTATTAGGAAATGGAAGACATACAAAACCACTTATAATCTCCCTCGATCTGGGGCTCCACGCAAGATGATCACAAGAACGGTGAGCAAAAATCCCCGAACCACACGGGGGAACCTAGTGAATGACCTGCAGAGAGCTGGGACCAAAGAAACAAAGCCTACCATCAGTAACACACTACGCCACCAGGGACTCAAATCCTGCAGTGCCAGACGTGTCTCCCTGCTTAGCCAGTACATGACCAGGCCTGTCTGAAGTTTGCTAGAGAGCATTTGGATGATCCAGAAGAAGATTGGGAGAATGTCATATGGTCAGATGAAACCAAAATAGAACGTTTTGGTAAAAACTCAACTCGTCGTGTTTGGAGGACAAAGAATGCTGAGTTGCATCCAAAGAACACCATACCTACTGTGAATAATGGGGGTGGAAACATCATGCTTTGGGGCTGTTTTTCTGCAAAGGGACGAGGACGACTGATCCGTGTAAAGGGAAGAATGAATGGGGCCATGTATCCTGAGATTTTGAGTGAAAACCTCCTTCCATCAGCAAGGGCATTGAAGATGAAACGTGGCTGGGTCTTTCAGCATGACAATGATCCCAAACACACCGCCCGGGCAACGAAGGAGTGGCTTCGTAAGAAGCATTTCAAGGTCCTGGAGTGGCCTCGCCAGTCTCCAGATCTCAACCCCATAGAAAATCTTTGGAGGGAGTTGAAAGTCCGTGTTGCCCAGCAAAAGCCCCAAAACATCACTGCTCTAGAGGAGATCTGCATGGAGGAATGGGCCAAAATACCAGCAACAGTGTGTGAAAACCTTGTGAAGACTTAAGGAAAATGTTTGACCTCTGTCATTTCCAATAAAGGGTATATAACAAAGTATTGAGATAAACTTTTGTTATTGACCAAATACTTATTTTCCAACATAATTTGCAAATTAATTCATTAAAAAATCCTACAATGTGATTTTCAGATTTTTTTTTCTGATTTTGTCTGTCATAGTTGAAGTGTACCTATGATGAAAAGTACAGGCCTCTCTCATCTGGGAGAACTTTCACAATTGGTGGCTGACTAAATACTTTTTTGCCCCACTGTATGTCTTTGTTTATAGTTCCTCTAACTATGGAACCTAACTCATGAATGACTAATCACCAGCAACACCCTTCACCAAGTAAAGGTTTTACTCTGAGCCTCGGAGAGTCAGAGAGTCTCATGCTTGGTTTCTGTTTGAGGGTTTCTAAATTTTTGTTAATACGACCCCTCCTCCTCCATCCCCCATGGTGGTGTCTGCTTGTTACCGAGCTGGAGGTTGGCCCAGATGTACAGCACAGGAATTGGACCGATCTACACAGGAGGTTACAGGGGGAGCATTGCTAAAAGGGTTCAATACATTGGCTGACAGTGTTGACGTCATTGAGCTCTGAGAAGAATGGCCTACACTGTTGATAAATAGTGAGCTGGTGACAATGACACTGCCACCCCCAAATTCCATCGCTGGTCTTTGGTTGTCATTAGAGCTACAACACAACATTGTTGAAACTAGAGAGTAGCTTGTCTTGAACTATATAGTGAACTGTAAGTGATGCAGGGCCTACATCGGGTCGTTAGAGGGGGACCACAAATACAACCCTGAGTCGTACCGTTTACACACATGGATATGACATTAATCCGGAAGGCTCCATAAGTATGTCATTCAGCGTCTCAATGGAAACCTATTCATCTGTCTTCGTCCTCCGTCGGAATATCCTCCCAGGGTCTGGAAGTCTAGAACGCAACACACAAAACCGCCGCGAAACATAAATAAATGGCAGTATTTCTTCTTCTTCTTGTGCTTTTGTCAGGTCAGGACACTCTGCTGTGGCGTTGCCAAGTTGATAATCTACATTTGGGTTTGGCTGCTCCCTCCTCCCTTCTGCTCGGTCGCCCCCAGAAACCACAGGAAAAGGAAGACGAAGACCTCTGAAGGCTCAGAAAATATTGTCCTGGGTAAAAATGGCCACTCGAATGGCAACATTCATCCCCCATCCACTACAAACAAAAGGACTTTTACAGAGAGAGAAAGAGATGTGCAGTTGTCTTTTTTGTTTCTGCTTTTGTAGCTACAGTTACACTTTCATTATCACTTTTATTTAACAGCTGATGTGAGTACAGTTTATGATTGATATGTTTACAGCAACTATACTTTTTTTTCCCAAATGTTGTTTACTTGTGTTTGTATTCTACTATTGTCTGCTAGTGGTTGCGTTTGTGGACTTCTAGGGAAGGAGAAACTTCATGCATAACGGGGGTCAGGTCTGTCGCACTGTACCTGTAGTATCTTAGCCATGAAATGTACTTGAAATGTGATATAACTGTAGTCAATGTCTCTCCATTGCCATCGTTTTCCATCCCACTACTACGGAACTTCATCCCCCAACAAACACACATAAAAACTACATTTCCACCCCACACACACAGACACACACTTCCTGGGACTCAAACACAAACACTCATACACATACAAACAGCCCTCCACAAACAAACTGTCCCGCCCGCCCCCACCAACACATGATTTTGGCGTCTTTAATAGAGGCTAAGGCGTGGTCTATATACAGTAGGTGGTGTGTGTGTGTACACGTCTGTTTAAAATGTGTGCGTGTGTGTGTGCTGCTGCGTGTGTTTATGTGTGCGTACATGTGTGTGTGCTCACTCAATGAGGAGGGCCATCTGGTCACCCCGCCATGCCGTTCGTGGTCGCTGTGAAGTGCTGTCAGCATAGCCGCTGTGGGCGACCGTGGCGACTGGAGGCTTGCTGAGCAGCACATCCAGGCTGGGCTCCCACCTCAGAAAAGGACATTTGGGTTTGCTCAAATGAAGGGGTTGCTCCTGAGCTATATACAGAACCCTGTACCAGTCCAGCACCACCCACGATATTCCACATGAGAACCTGTGTGTGTGTGTGTGTGTGTGTGTGTGTGTGTGTGTGTGTGTGTGTGTGTGTGTGTGTGTGTGTGTGTGTGTGTGTGTGTGTGTGTGTGTGTGTGTGTGTGTGTGCACGTGTGTGCACCTAATGTAGTGTTTGGTTCTGAAATACAATAACATAAAGTAAATAATACAAAATAAAACGGCCTATCATCACATCACTCCATTCATTAGCATTATGACTTGGCTACAGACCTGCAATGTGGTACAAGAGTCATTAGCGATTCTGAGCTCATTTACACCTTACACAAGCACTGACACATCTATTCACATGCCTTGCATAAAGCCGGGGCACACTCCAACTCATTCTAACGCCGACAACGAGAGTAGAACCACAAACTCAGATTCCAGAAATCACACAAATGAAAGCATAGATCATTGTCAAACCTTTTGACGCAACATCTAAATAGCGCATACCTAAGCTGAGACATTGTCAGTCCCTTCTCGCCTTGCTTGTATAAACAGTCATTAGGGCTTCGCTGTCTGATTGAAACACTGGGTTGCAGATCAGATCGCAGATCATTTAAATATGATGAGTGGGGCAGAACAGCTTGATCCCGGAGATTAATGAGAAACCTGCTTGTAGGAAACTTTGGTTCAAGTGAGATCATACGCATTTTTCTTTCGATGCCCGTCAATTAGGTTTAGTGGTTAGCTACTGCCACAGCTCTTTAGACTGAGTAATCTGCTGAAACAGGGGCCTTGTGGATTTCCTTAGTTGCCTCAGAGTGAAGCAGTGCTGCTGTAGCCTACATTGACATCCTTAGCTACCGGACTGACTGCACACATGGTACACTGATAAACATTGCAGAAAGGGATCATAGTGATGAGACTGGGTTCTCTCATGATTAGTCAATCAATTGCTCAACGTATAATCTTTGCTGAATATACATGTAGCTACTGCAAGTCAAATATGACTTCACTAATGTGCAGTACTCTCGCTGAAATATTGTAAGTACCTCCTCCCCTGCGTGTTTTTTAGATGTATCCAAGACGAAAGCAACCAAAAGAACTCCCAAACGCCTACACACACACACACACACACACACACACACACACACACACACACCTACACGTTAAACAGCCAAACCACCCAAGTGGGGACAACCTCCAACAACTCCAAAGAAGTCTCTCTTGGTCATGAATATTAGGTTCAGGTTATTTTAGGCAACCCGGCCTTGCTCCAGGAGGAAATGACACTGGAGTGGTCTATTCCACTGTACAATTTTCCTGTTTCTCTTTTCAAAGGAAGCGGTACTCCACCGAGGAAGACCTGTTGAATTTACGGGCCCTCCGGGCAGAAAGTTGACCCCGGGTCAACAGGACGGGCTCCTGCAGCCCCTCTTAAAGGACCGAGGAGACATGGCCATGGAGCTTTTCTGTCTATCGTCTGATGGAGCCGTAAACGTTTCAGGACAGGACACTTTATCACCTCACTTAATCTCAGAAGTTATAGGGACGTGATCAATCAAAACAGATATCCGAAGGGTTTTTCGGGGGGCGAAAACAGTCATCTTGCCCTTGAGATGTACCATCATGTTTTTAAAGGGCCCTGGATAAAAGTAAAAAAGAAGCAATGTGTCCGAATGATATATGTCACAGTTGTAACAAGTTTACTGTGAGAATATGTTTTTTGACTCTCCAAACAACATATTTGAAGCAGAAATAAACTCAACCTGCAATCAATTACACTGCATGGGCCGAACGAACCTTGCGTTGTCTGAACCCGGAAAAGTCTCAATATCATCTCCAGACGACCAACTGCACCAGAACGACAGCAGTTAGTTCCTCTTGCCTAGACAGGAGAAAGGCCTTGGAAGAATGAAGATGATCACTGCTTCCTCCTGTTGTGTTTACACAACCAGACGTCTACTGCTCTGACATAATTATGCCAGTGGTGGAGAATCAAAGGTAAACTGGGCATTACTTTTGATACACACAGACAGGCGCCCGTACCTCTTCACAGACACAGACACGCACAAACACATACTTTCCTGTCCCATCCATGCTTGTGAGTTCATAAAGTCCCTCAAAAAAAACCATTTCATTTTATACTGCGCCTTTGATCTTGTCCCAAAAAGGACTGCGTGCTATAATTGCGTGCTAAATGTCACATGATAAAATACAACCAGGGAATTAATTACACCTGAAAGTAGCAGACGTGTGGTGTGCTGACATACAATGTTAGTGATGTATATGCTTATATCACTCCCCACATAATCATCATCAATTCATTTGAACAATAATACATATCATGCTTCATGTCCCCTGAAGGCAAGTCGATATGCTTTATATCAACGATTCCTGTTGAATGTCATGAACAGTGGGCTCTTTCCGTGTTTCCGCGTCCCGTCCCAGGGCCCCTGCCTGCAGTATAGTGAGAGGAGGAAGGGTGGACTTGGGACTGGAGCGGTGCTCTCTCTGCTGTGCTGTGCTGGTTAATTATGGGTCTTGGGTCGGGAACTGTAGCTCTGCTCTGCTGGCCTGGCTGGGTGGGTGTTGGAGCCAGTGGGTCTGGCACAGGGAGGTCTGGCCACAGACCCTGGCGGTGACGGCATGAAGTCTGGGACGAGTCAGAACACCAGCTCAGAGGGTTTGGCGCATTCCTTGCATTCCCCTCCCTCCCTCCTTCCTCCTCCCTCTTCCCTACCAGGGCTGCCTGCCTCCTCTCTAGGTTAGAGCCTCCACTGTAAAAGGAAAAAAGAGAGCGAGCAGGGGCTTCCATGTATGCGTGTGTAAGAGAGAGAGAGAGAGAGAGAGAGTGTGTGTGCACTCGCGCGCGTGCGTGTCCATGTATTTATGTGTGTCCACATGCATGTGTTTGGGTATTGGACATACTGTAAGTCTCAGGTGCAGGACAGTATCTGTACAGCCCAATCAAACAATACTAAGCAGTCTGCCTGCCAAGGCATCTCACAGGGCGTGTGTTTGTTAATGTGTAGGACAGCTGAGTGGTTGCAGAAAGGAAAAGAAGCACTAAATATTTCCTAGGACAAGCATCTCATGCCTTCTGATGACTATATTCCTATGGAGATATACACGTGTCATTGGATTCAGCCTATAGTAATGGTAATGGTAAATTCAACCAAGGAAAGTTAGGCATGTGAAGACAATGTGGGATATGTTGACATGAGGTGTCTTGATATGTGGTGTGTGTTTTGGAGACGACATGCTGCAAGTACAGAGAGGTGTGTGGGCTGTGGGGAACCAGAGGCGTGGTTGCGGTCGAGATAGTAAAAACACAGATCAAAGCAGTTAGTACGTCAAACGGCTCCAGTGTGTACGCAGTCCAGAGTCGTCTTTACAAGCCTCCTAACTCTATCCCCATGACAAAACAATAAGGCATTTACCACCGTCGCAATGGAGACTAAAACATGGAACACACGTTAGCATGTTAGCTTGAAAGAGTTTAAAAACCTTTGCTGTTGTTGGAAGGCTTGTAGCTTGTAGCATGTTGGCATGTTAGCATTGAAGAGTTGAATAACCTTTGCTGATGTTGGAAGGCTTGTAGCTAGTAGCATGTTAGCATGTTAGCATGAATAACCTTTGCTATTGTTGGAAGGCTTGTAGCTTGTAGCATGTTAGTGTGACATGTGGGACCTTTTAGTTGTCCACCACTGTGGGGAAGTAATGAAAGGGTTAAATGACCTGCTATCCCTTTAAAAGGCAGTCAGAAACTTTAAGAAACTACTATGGAGCCTACATCAGGTGGTTGTTTTGGTGTCCATTGTTTGAAAGTGTCCTCATGGTCAGCTTTTCAAATAAGTAAGGATATTGAAATTGTTTGTTTGAATATATGATAACGCTTTACATGACATTTTCCCTTATTATAATGATTTAACTAAACAGTAATAACTGTGGTAACAATATAGTAATAGCGTAGTAGTTACATAGGTATTGCTACTTAATGCCATGATAATAGGGTTTAGCAGTATTGTAATTACACATCCACTTGCTGAAGGTTATTCCACCTGTGTAATTACTAATCATATTACACATTTATGTAGCTACTGTTCGTAATTGCATGTTTGAACGTCACCTGTGATTTACCATGTTAGTAACTCGAACCAAAATATGACCTTGTTACATGTTGCTACACAGTGTAGTTACATAGTAATAAGGAGCAACTTAATGTAAAGTGTTACTTTTAAATATATTAACCATGTTCAAAGTTCAACAACCTTTGCTGTTTTGCATGTTTGTTTTGCTTGCTTGTTGGAAGGAGTGTAGCATGTAAAGATATTAGCATGCAAGATGCTATGAAAGGATATTAGCATGAAATATGCCATTAAATGGTCCTCTAAATCATTGTGTTTGCAACATCAGGACAGTGGGTTAGATTCCCGGGACCACCCATGCGTAAAATGTACGCACACATTACTTTGGATAAAATCGTCTGCTAAATGGAATATTTTCATATTATAAACCGTTGAACTACATTTGCTGTTGGGAATTCAACATGCTTTCTTGTTGGAGGACTTCCATCTTCAATTAGCCGTTCTTAACCTGATGTCAATACTCAAAGAGCTGAAGTCCTTCAGTAATTTATTGCATATATTGACACATGCTATAGTTATATTGTGTTCCGGAGTTCTAAATTGAGCAGCTGCTGAAAAATGAGCTCCTGTATATATTGAGATTTAAATGTTTTTTTAGAGTGAAGTACATCGAAAAAATCAAGAGAAAACTGCAAGACTCAATAGAAGACAAAACAAGGAACAAGCCAAAAAAGACAGTCATATTATTATTATTATTATAAAAATTAACTATTTTTCATAAAATTGTACAGTTATCTTAGCTAGCTGAATTGCTAGCAGAATTGTTTACTTGTTGCTAAGCAGTTGCTAGGGACTCTCCTGGAAGAAGCTAGCTAGCTTACAAAGAATAACAACAAAAAATATCTAGTTAACAGAAGAAAGGAAGACAAAATAAGGACAAAAGAAGGACAGAAGAAAAAGGAAAAGAAAGAGGACAACAAAGTGAAACAGTCAGCACTTCTATTGCAACTTCATATTTCGTCGTCCTAACATAGTCTACACTGCTATCTGCCCAGCAGCTAGCCAGCTAGCAAACGTCCACTGTCTACCGAATAGCAGCACTGTAGAAACTATTACACTCAACTGAACGACTTGATTAGTGTAGTGTTAGCTAGCTACATAGTTGTCTTTGCTGTCTTCGTATCCAAGATAATTGTGTAGTTTAGAGCGTGTAGTCTTAGAGTGATTATCTTAATTTACCGAGGTTAGCTAGCCAGCTATTTGTCGTCCTTAACATAGGAGACACTGCTAGCTAGCCAACAGCTAGCCAACGTCTACTGAATAGAACTTCCGCACTCAACAACCCGGTCGCATTCCGCTTCGCTCCACAGGTAGTATCACATTTTCATTTCATTTCATTACAGCACAACGGTTTGATTTGTTTGATCGTAGCTAGCTACATAGCTAGCTACATAGCCGTCTGTGTATCAAAGATAATTGTGTAGTCTAGAGCGATTTTCTAGGTTAGCTAGCCAGCTATTGTCGTTCTTTTAACGCAACGTAACGTAATCAACACTGCTAGCTAGCTAGCTAGCCCCCGAATAGCAGCACTGTAGAAACTATTACACTCAACGGAACGACTTGATTAGTGTAGTGTCAACAACGCAGCCACTGCCAGCTAGTCTACAAAGTCAACAACGCAGCCACTGCCAGCTAGCCTACTTCAGCAGTACTGTATCATTTTAATCATTTTAGTCAATAAGATTCTTGTTACGTAAAGCTTAACTTTCTGAACATTCGAGACGTGTAGTCCACTTGTCATTCCAATCTCCTTGCATTAGCGTAGCCTCTTCTGTAGCCTGTCAACTATGTGTCTGTCTATCCCTGTTATCTCCTCTCTGCACAGACCATACAAACGCTCCACACCGCGTGGCCGCGGCCACCCTAATCTGGTGGTCCCAGCGCGCACGACCCACGTGGAGTTCCAGGTCTCCGGTAGCCTCTGGAACTGCCGATCTGCGGCCAACAAGGCAGAGTTCATCTCAGCCTATGCCTCCCTCCAGTCCTCGACTTCTTGGCACTGACGGAAACATGGATCACCACAGATAACACTGCTACTCCTACTGCTCTCTTCGTCCGCCCACGTGTTCTCGCACACCCCGAGAGCTTCTGGTCAGCGGGTGGTGGCACCGGGATCCTCATCTCTCCCAAGTGGTCATTCTCTCTTTCTCCCTTACCCATCTGTCTATCGCCTCCTTTGAATTTCATGCTGTCACAGTTACCCGCCCTTTCAAGCTTAACATCCTTATCATTTATCGCCCTCCAGGTCCCCTCGGAGAGTTCATCAATGAGCTTGATGTCTTGATAAGCTCCTTTCCTGAGGACGGCTCACCTCTCACAGTTCTGGGCGACTTTAACCTCCCCACGTCTACCTTTGACTCATTCCTCTCTGCCTCCTTCTTTCCACTCCTTTCCTCTTTTGACCTCACCCTCTCACCTTCCCCCCCTACTCACAAGGCAGGCAATACGCTCGACCTCATCTTTACTAGATGCTGTTCTTCCACTAACCTCATTGCAACTCCCCTCCAAGTCTCCGACCACTACCTTGTATCCTTTTCCCTCTCGCTCTCATCCAACACTTCCCACACTGCCCCTACTCGGATGGTATTGCGCCGTCCCAACCTTCGCTCTCTCTCCCCCGCTACGCTCTCCTCTTCCATCCTATCATCTCTTCCCTCTGCTCAAACCTTCTCCAACCTATCTCCTGATTCTGCCTCCTCAACCCTCCTCTCCTCCCTTTCTGCATCCTTTGACTCTCTATGTCCCCTATCTTCCAGGCCGGCTCGGTCCTCCCCTCCCGCTCCGTGGCTCGACGACTCATTGCGAGCTCACAGAACAGGGCTCCGGGCAGCCGAGCGGAAATGGAGGAAAACTCGCCTCCCTGCGGACCTGGCATCCTTTCGCTCCCTCCTCTCTACATTTTCCTCCTCTGTCTCTGCTGCTAAAGCCACTTTCTACCACTCTAAATTCCAAGCATCTGCCTCTAACCCTAGGAAGCTCTTTGCCACCTTCTCCTCCCTCCTGAATCCTCCTCCCCTCCCCCCTCCTCCCTCTCTGCAGATGACTTCGTCAACCATTTTGAAAAGAAGGTCGACGACATCCGATCCTCGTTTGCTAAGTCAAACGACACCGCTGGTTCTGCTCACACTGCCCTACCCGGTGCTCTGACCTCTTTCTCCCTCTCTCTCCAGATGAAATCTCGCGTCTTGTGACGGCCGGCCGCCCAACAACCTGCCCGCTCGACCCTATCCCCTCCTCTCTTCTCCAGACCATTTCCGGAGACCTTCTCCCTTACCTCACCTCGCTCATCAACTCATCCCTGACCGCTGGCTACGTCCCTTCCGTCTTCAAGAGAGCGAGAGTTGCACCCCTTCTGAAAAAACCTACACTCGATCCCTCCGATGTCAACAACTACAGACCAGTATCCCTTCTTTCTTTTCTCTCCAAA
Source organism: Oncorhynchus keta (assembly GCF_023373465.1). Taxonomy (NCBI): domain Eukaryota; kingdom Metazoa; phylum Chordata; class Actinopteri; order Salmoniformes; family Salmonidae; genus Oncorhynchus; species Oncorhynchus keta. The sequence continues at coordinate 45,329,229 of NC_068444.1, forward strand.
ACTCTTGAACGTGCCATCCTTGGCCAGCTCTCCCGCTATCTCTCTCAGAATGACCTTCTTGATCCAAATCAGTCAGGTTTCAAGACTAGTCATTCAACTGAGACTGCTCTTCTCTGTATCACGGAGGCGCTCCGCACCGCTAAAGCTAACTCTCTCTCCTCTGCTCTCATCCTTCTAGACCTATCGGCTGCCTTCGATACTGTGAACCATCAGATCCTCCTCTCCACCCTCTCCGAGTTGGGCATCTCCGGCGCGGCCCACGCTTGATTGCGTCCTACCTGACAGGTCGCTCCTACCAGGTGGCGTGGCGAGAATCTGTCTCCTCACCACGCGCTCTCACCACTGGTGTCCCCCAGGGCTCTGTTCTAGGCCCTCTCCTATTCTCGCTATACACCAAGTCACTTGGCTCTGTCATAACCTCACATGGTCTCTCCTATCATTGCTATGCAGATGACACACAATTAATCTTCTCCTTTCCTCCTTCTGATGACCAGGTGGTGAATCGCATCTCTGCATGTCTGGCAGACATATCAGTGTGGATGACGGATCACCACCTCAAGCTGAACCTCGGCAAGACGGAGCTGCTCTTCCTCCCGGGGAAGGACTGCCCGTTCCATGATCTCGCCATCACGGTTGACAACTCCATTGTGTCCTCCTCCCAGAGCGCTAAGAACCTTGGCGTGATCCTGGACAACACCCTGTCGTTCTCAACTAACATCAAGGTGGTAGCCCGTTCCTGTAGGTTCATGCTCTACAACATCCGCAGAGTACGACCCTGCCTCACACAGGAAGCGGCGCAGGTCCTAATCCAGGCACTTGTCATCTCCCGTCTGGATTACTGCAACTCGCTGTTGGCTGGGCTCCCTGCCTGTGCCATTAAACCCCTACAACTCATCCAGAACGCCGCAGCCCGTCTGGTGTTCAACCTTCCCAAGTTCTCTCACGTCACCCCGCTCCTCCGCTCTCTCCACTGGCTTCCAGTTGAAGCTCGCATCCGCTACAAGACCACGGTGCTTGCCTACGGAGCTGTGAGGGGAACGGCACCTCAGTACCTCCAGGCTCTGATCAGTCCCTACACCCAAACAAGGGCACTGCGTTCATCCACCTCTGGCCTGCTCGCCTCCCTACCACTGAGGAAGTACAGTTCCCGCTCAGCCCAGTCAAAACTGTTCGCTGCTCTGACTCCCCAATGGTGGAACACACTCCCTCACGACGCCAGGACAGCGGAGTCAATCACCACCTTCCGGAGACACCTGAAACCCCACCTCTTTAAAGAATACCTAGGATAGGATAAAGTAATCCCCCCCCCCCTTAAAAGATTTAGATGCACTATTGTAAAGTGGCTGTTCCACTGGATGTCATAAGGTGAATGCACCAATTTGTAAGTCGCTCTGGATAAGAGCGTCTGCTAAATGACTTAAATGTAAATGTAAATGTATATTATTGATTACCAACAACGACGAGACGGCCTACAGGGAGGAGGTGAGGGGCCCTCGGAGTGTGGTGTCAGGAAAATAACCTCACACTCAACGTCAACAAAACTAAGGAGATGATTGTGGACTTCAGGAAGCAGCAGAGGGAACACCCCCCTATCCACATTGATGGAACAGTAGTGGAGAGGGTAGTAAGTTTTAAGTTCCTCGGCATACATATCACAGACAAACTGAATTGGTCCACTCACACAGACAGTATCGTGAAGAAGGCGCAGCAGCGCCTCTTTAACCTCAGGAGGCTGAAGAGATTTTGCTTGTCACCAAAAGCACTCACAAACTTCTACAGATGCACAATCGAGAGCATCCTGGCGGGCTGTATCACTGCCTGGTACGGCAACTGCTCCGCCCACACCCGTAAGGCTCTCCAGAGGGTAGTGAGGTCTGCACAACGCATCACCGGGGGCAAACTACCTGCCCTCCAGGACACCTACACCACCCGATCACAGGAACGCCATAAAGATCATCAAGGACAACAACCATCCGAGCCACTGCCTGTTCACTCCGCTATCATCCAGAAGGCGAGGTCAGTACAGGTGCATCAAAGCAGGGACCGAGAGACTGAAAAACAGCTTCTATCTCAAGACCATCAGACTGTTAAACAGTTGAGTGGCTGCTGCCAACATACTGACTCAACTCCAATCACTGGAAAAATGTATGTAGTAAATGTATCACTAGCCACTTTAAACAATGCCACTTTATATAATGTTTACATACCCTACATTACTCATCCCATATGGATATACTCTACTCTATACCATCCACTGCATCTTGCCTGTGCATATGCCATTCTATACCATCACTCATGCATTTCGCTACACTCACATTAACATCTGCTAACCATGTGTATGTGACAAATAACATTTGATTTGATTTGATTTGAATAGCACACATACACAATCCAAGTTCTAACTGGCTTAAAAACCTTCTTTAACCCGTCTCCTCCCCTTCATCTACGCCTATTGAAGTGACATCAATAATAGATCCTAGTTTTCACCTGGATTCACCTGGTCAGCCTATGTCATGGAAAGAGAAGGCGTTCCTTATATTTTGTACACTCAGTGTATTTTGAGCTGTGTGCTGTGGCAATTCCCCAATTACAGACCGTGACTCCCCAGACTCGGAGGTGTGCTGGAGGTTTTTAAGAGAGGCGGACCCAGTGGGGACATCAGGAGACCAGCCCTCTTGTAACTAACAACCTGACAGGCAGGCCTCACACCACATATTCATACACACTACCATACCACACAGTAACCAGGTTTCCATCCAACCTTTTAATATGCGAGTAAAGTACATGTCGGATAAAACATTTAATGACAGGCCTGATTGAAACAGAAACGTTTCCGGTAAAGTTTGAAAACGTCGACAAACCAAAATCAGCCTGACACGGTAGGAAAAATGTATTACGCGAGACATGTCGGTGGAAACGCTTTTATGCGCAAATGTTGATATAATAACCTCCATATCGAAGTAAGTAGGGCTCCCAAGTGGCGCAGATGCCTAAGGACACTGCATCTCAGTGCAAGAGGTGCCACTACAGTCCCTGGTTTGATTGCAGGCTGTATTACATCTGGCCGTGATTGGGAGTTCCATAGGACGGCACACAATTGACCCAGCATCGTCCGGGCTCGGCCGGGGTGGGCCGTCATTGTAAATAGGAATTTGTTCTTAACTGACTTGCGTAGTTGAATGAAGGTTGCTTGTTTTTTTATAAACTTGGAGTCACGCTGGATGTTGTGTAGTCCTCCCACTGAGATTTGTCAGGAAAGAATGCAGTTTATTAGGCTTCAGATGAAATAACTTACGATGAATTTCACAGGGTGGTGAAAGTGAATTGACCCACGAAAGGTATTTTATATGTGCACCACGTCACGCACAGCCTTTTATCTTCATCAAGTCAATTTAATGGAAACACATTTCTGCTTGGAAAATACGCATGTTGTTTATATGCTGATTTTTGAATATTCACATGAACATCTATTGCCAATTGGATTGAAACCTAGCTACATCCCAGGGAAAAATAGAGTGTGTGAAAATGTATAGAACAGGGCCCTGGCCAGAAATAAAATAATAATTTACTGTTGAGAGATAATATAGTAGATTACCTAACGTGCAATAACAACATTTCGTAGTGTCACAGGTGTGACCGATTTGCATTTAATCTAGATGAAAAAAATGGATATTGTATAATTGATGGGTAATGTGATTTGGATTCTGTTTATTTCAACCCCCCTGTATTTGTGTTCTAGGTGGCCGCCCACAGGAAGTGAATGCAGTCCAGAGGCATGGTGGATCGTAGGTTTTGCTAGTGGACGTAGGGCTTTGTTTAGTGACCGCATGGCTAATGGAGGTTGTTTAAGATGAAATGGAAGTCTTGAGAAGATTGACGCCTGCCTTGCGGGCTGCACCACTTCCGGTGCCCCTTTGTTTCTTTGTTTTGGGTTAAAAGTCAAATAATTGACATTTATGGCAACAAAGCAATTTAATGGAAATGAGAAACTGGAATGTTCTGCTTATAACTATGACTATGAGAAATCTAAGATGTGTCAAATAAATGACATGCAGCTCAGGGCTCCAGTTCTGCATTTGGTTTGCTAACTTGCTAGCTAGGGTGGCTAGATGTTAAAAGCAAGCTTCTTGGTTACAGCAGAGATTCAATCCACTCCTGGGTCAAGATCCTTGATGCCTAAATTGTTTTGTGCATCATATTTTTATATATACAGTGTATATATACTGTGTATAAACGCCACGTGTCAAGTGTTGGTCTCATGTTTCATGAGCTGAAATAAAAGATCCCAGAAATGTTCCACATGCACAAAAACCTTATTTCTCTCAAATGTGAGTGAATGTTACATTTCATTTCTCTACCATAAGCCGCCTCCAATGTCATTTTGGAGAATTTGGCAGTATATATATATATATATAGGGCTTCAGTTATGCATAGAGTGCATTCGGAAAGTATATATATAGAGTGCATTTGGAAAGTATATATATAGAGTGCATTCGGAAAGTATTCATACCCCTTGACTTTTTCCACATTTACAACCTTATTCTAAAATGGATTAAGTAAAACATTTGTCTCAGCAATCTACAAACAACACCCCATAATGACAAAGTGAAAACAGGTTTTAGACATTCTTAGCAGATTTATAAAAAATTAAAAACAGAAATGCATTATTTACATAAGTATTCAAACCCTTTGCTATGAGACTCCAAACTTTTGACTGGTACTGTATATACAGTTGAAGTTGGAAGTTTACATACACCTTAGCCAAATACATTAAACGCAGTTTTTCACAATTCCTGACATTTAATCAGAGTAAAAATTCCCTATCTTAGGTCAAGTAGGATCCCCACTTAATTTTAAGAATGTGAAATGTCAGAATAATAGTAGAGAGAATGATTTATTTCAGCTTTTATTTCTTCATCACATTCCCAGTGAGTCAGAAGTTTACATACACTCAATTAGTATTTGGTATCATTGCCTTTAAATTGTTTAACTTGGGTCGAACATTTCGGGTATCCTTCCACAAGCTTCCCACAATAAGTTGGATTAATGTTGGCCCATTCCTCCTGACAGAGCTGGTGTAACTGAGTCAGGTTTGTAGGCCTCCTTGCTCGCACACGCTTTCTCAGTTCTGCCCATACATTTTCTATAGGATTGAGGACAGGGCTTTGTGATGGCCACTGCAATACCTTGACTTTGTTGTCCTTAAGCCATTTTGCCTTTGGAAGTAAGCTTTAACTTGCTGACTGATGTCTTGAGATGTTGCTTCAATGTATCCACATAATTCTCCTTCCTCATGATGCCATCTATTTTGTGAAGTGCACCCGTCCCTCCTGCAGCAAAGCACCCCCACAACATGATGCTGCCACCCCCGTGCTTCATGGTTGGGATGGTGTTCTTCGGGCTTGAAAACCTCTCCCTTTTTCCTCCAAACATAACAATGGTATATAGTTCTAGTTCTATGTGAGACCAGAGGACATTTCTCCAAAAATTACGATTTTTGTCCCCATGTGCATTGCAGTGGATTCTTCCTTGATGAGCGGCCTTTCAGGTTATGTCGAAATAGGACTCCTTTTACTGTGGATATAGATAGTTTTGTACCTGTTTCCTCCAGCGTCTTTGCAAGGTCCTTTGCTGTTGTTCTGGGATTGATTTGCACTTTTCGCACCAAAGTACGGTCATCTCTAGGAGACAGAACGTGTCTCCTTCCTGAGCGGTATGACAACTGCGTGGTCCCATGGTGTTTATACCTGCGTACTATTGTTTGTACAGATGAACGTGGTACCTTCAGGGGTTTGGAAATTGCTCCCAAGGATGAACCAGACTTGTGGAGGTCTATAATTTTTTTCTGAGGTCTTGGCTGATTTCTTTTGATGTTCCCATGATGTCAAGCAAAGAGGCACTGAGTTTGAAGGTCAGCCTTGAAATACATCCACAGGTACACCTCCGATTGACTCAAATTATGTAAATTATCAGAAGCTTCTAAAGCCATGACATCATTTTCTGGAATTGTCCAAGCTGTTTAATTAAAGGCACAGTCAACTTAGTGTATGTAAACTTCTGACCCACTGGAATTGTGATATAGTGAATTATAGGTGAAATAATCTGTCTGTAAACAATTGTTGGAAAAATTACTTGTGTCATGCACAAAGTAGATGTCCTAACCGACTTGCCAAAACTATAGTCTGTTAACAGGACATTTGTGGAGTGGTTGAAAAATGAGTTTTAATGACTCCAACCTAAGTGTTTGTAAACTTCTGACTTCAACTGTATATACAGTGCATACAGTACCAGTCAAAAGTTTGGACACTCCTGCTCATTCAAGGGTTTCTCTTTATTTTTACATTTTTTTCTACATTGTAGAATAATAGTGAAGACATAACAACTATGAAATAACACATGGAATCATGTAGTAACCAAAAAAGTGTTAAACAAATCAAAATAAAGTTTAGATTTTAGATTCTTCAAAGTTGCCACCCTTTACATACTGTATAAATATTTTCTCTCTGCCCCATGTAAAATAGTTTTAGAATGGCAGAGAGTCTGTGTTAAAACTGCAACAATTAAAGCTGAAATAAGCACGTTATTGGCCTTATGAACATAGAAACGTGGTTGCAGTTTCTATGCTACAATGGTAAAATGTCTCTTTAATTAAAAAAAATATATATATAAAAATATATCTTTAATACTGGTAATCAGAATGTGTTATAGGTGTCAGATTTTATGGTTGCGATCTAATTCATTTTTGAAGTGAAATTGTATGATTCCTTTATAAAAATATAGATGGTTTCAAGACCCTAAAAAGCTATTGTTTCCCTGTTAACTATTTGTTCTAGGGGTGCCCAAAACTTTGAGCCCCCTAGTATAGAGTGTTTGAAAATATAAAGGGATGTTAAGTTTTGGAATTATGCTCGGTTGTACTAGAAATATATGAGGAGATGATGGCAGAAATATTGCAGTTGTGTCCTACACATAGGCCTTTTAGTTCAAAGCTTTAAGATTTGAACAAGTTTCTCTCCAAAACACTTTGTATACATATTTTCAGAAATGTTGGTGAATTTGCTTATATTGTTTAAATAAAGTTTTTGTGTTTTTTTGTTGTCATGGCATGGGATTGTTCAATGACAGACATATTTGTTTGAAATCTCTCAGTTTCATATTAGAGAGACAAATAATCATGCTTTCGTTTCGCAAAACACTATATATCCACCTCACACTCATAGAAGTATGTAGTACTGCTAGGTTTTACACATTGAAACGTAAACATGTAACAAATGAGTAACTATTTTACATTGAACTTTACAAATGTATATCATGTATATTTTTAAATGTATCAATACAATTACATGAGACATGTAAGTAAAACATGTTTGACATGTTATTTGACCTTTTAGTCGTTTAGCAGATGCTCTTATCCAGAGCAACTTACAGTTAGTGCATTCATCTTAAGATAGCTCGGCGAGAACCACACATCGCAATCAAACATACCGTGTACAAACATTCCATTCCAGCTAAACATTGGAGATATAGCATTTTTGCATGTATGCTATGATGAATATTCCTTGTGTCGACATTATTACGTGGTCATTCAAGTTTGTCTTTGTGCATCTACTGTATTAACGTTGGGATATAAACAAGGAGTTTCTACCAAGCTCTTCTTACACAACCTCTGTGAGCCACGTAGAATAGAACAGTGGGAGTTTGTGTTTGTTTCTTGGATGTTCTGTTGAATATGGCGCTGGTCACAGAGGCGAGTTGAGGGGGGAACCGGGGTTTGTGGTTATGTGGGGGTGCCTGGAAGTCAGTCAGGGCGGTGGCTGAACCACCTTCCCTCCACCCCACCTCCACCCCCAACACACACCACCCTCCTCGTTCCCCCAACTACACCCCGCTACACAAAAAAGGCACACACATACACACAAGCGTGCACACACACACACACAGAACACAAGAACACGCATCGTGCGCACACACACACACACACACACACACACACACACACACACACACACACACACACACACACACACACACACACACACACACACACACACACACACACACACACACACACACACACACACACACACACACACACACACACACACACACACACACGGCTCCATCTCAACGTCTCCTCTCCAGCCAGGACAGTATAATATAGTCGGGCTTCCAGAAGAGTGTCGTGCCAGGCAGCAGGATATACTTGACGGCCTTGTTTACGAGGACTGCGTGTGATGCAATGCCACGTTCAACAGAAAGACTGATGCCACAAGACCAGAATTCATTAAACACCTCTCTGACAATGTCCAAAAATACACACATCCAATTGGCTAAGGCACACCAATAAACGAGTAAGCATACTGTGGCATTATGTGACGCCAGTAAAGTTTACTTGAATTTAGACGTACAAGACCATATGTAAGACTAGATATATATTTTTTAATCAATGTATCGACTTGGAAACATGGTCTTTTGAGGTGTGAGGCTGCTGTGAGGCTGTTGTTGTAACTGGTCGTCTGACAGATAGCTGGGAATTGAAAACAAACAAGAAAGGTGGTGTTGATGAGACTCCACATACTTCCCCTGAGGATGAAGAGTCTGGCATCGCCTCTGTGGTGAAAACCAGTGTTGGCACCGGTACTACTACAGTACTGGTGTTATAGGACGTCTTTTGTAATCGCAACCCTTTTATTCTTACTGTTTCAACCACGACTGGACTTGTTTCCAGGAATCTGCTCTCACACTGTCACCATAGCTGCATAACAAATAGTAGCGTTGAACTCACCATTCAAACGGAAAAGCTGTATTCTTCTCTGCCCACTGTTAAGGTATCAGTGTTTCCGACTGGAAACAATGGGCCGCATACTGTAGGCCTATGAGACAATGGGCCGCATACTGTAGGCCTATGAGAATGGTCTCTCTTACTGTGGGTTGCCTTTGTGGTCAGCACAGTCATGTGCATTGTAATGGACACAATGTGGTTTTGAAAAGACAAATAGCGTACATGTACATCAGTCATTTGTTCAGATGTCAGTGCCAATGTCGCAACCATATACACAACTTACCACTCAGAAAAGCTATTTTGGTCCACCTTTACACTACTTGTTTAATACATATTAATGTCATTTCCAGAATAATTTTTTATTTACTAGATAGGTACTGTAAAGCAATATTTACTTTTGAGGCAGACTTGTCACCTTTGACACACTATCAACATCACTACAGACAATATTTTCTTAGCCTCTTTTCCTGCTCTCTCTGCACACTTTTGCAGATCAAATGACTGCTGCTGCAGTCACCTGCCAGTGGAACGCTCCTAATCTCTCATCTATCAGCGGCTCCTCTCCCACAGCAGGCATGGCTGAGGCCTACCAACCCCATGAAGCCCCCGGGGCAGCAGAGCACCGCAAAAGGCCTGACTGGTGGCATGACTTCTACTGCTAGAGGTGTGTGTGAATGCATGTGTGTGTGTGTGTTTGTCAGTGTGTCTGTGTGTGCATTCATGTGTGTGCATGCGCGTTCGTTAGGTTCCAAGCAAGTGGTACCGCCGACCACCTGACCCAACAAGTCTCGCTTTGCTCTGGGTCGGCCGGTGTGTCTGTCTGATGTCTGCGGTTGAGACAGGGCGTTTTACAGTGTCTCACCGCGTTCACAAGAAGCCGGCTTGACTGCGGCTGAGAAAGAAAGAAAAGGGATTTGGCATGTGTCAACAGGCATACCTGTTACCTGGGAGATCTACCCTCCAGGCACCTAGTGATTTTCTCATGATTGTCAAGGCCAGACGCAGACGACAGGTCTTGCAAAAGTATACTCCTCAGCAGGACTGGGGTGGCTTAGTATGGCGTCAGCCAGCACCACCACCACATTCCTAGGGGATGCTTTTAGTGTACAGGACAGGTTGGGGGAGGGATGTGTAAGTCACAATGACTGTTTTTGTTGGGCCCCTGCGGGACGGTGGTGGCATGGCGGTAAATAGGGATGGGACACATACAGGTGTATGTCTGTGTTTACATGTGTATTTACTTGTGTGTGTGTGTGTTTACGTGTGTGTGATGATTGTGTGTGTTCTCATCCTACCCATGAGAACCGAAGCAGACGTCAGGGGAATAGAAGAGTCCGAGGGCTTAGGGACTGGCCCCCGAAAACAAACCCTTTACTGCGTCTGTTGCCTCGGCTGCTGTGTACCGAAAAACAAGAGCTTTGGTGGAGATACACTGGATGCAATTTCACATCGTTTTTGTTGGCTCCTTTTCTTCATATCGGGTTTATATGCCCTTATTAAGTGTCTTTGTTCCACTCCCTTAGAAGACTATCCTTTAACTTGTGTTTGTTTTAGGTTTACTCGTGTTGACTTCTTCCCCATATAATTCAAAATCCACTTTCTGTCCCATGACACTGTTTTGTTTAATCTTCTTTTCACTAAGCTGTCTTCTTTCAAGTGTGGCTCCCAAGTGACAAGGTGGCCTCAATTCCCAGGTTGGGTACTTTAAGGTGTTGTTTATCACGGTCTCCGTGACAGCGCCGAAACAAAAGGAGGGGTTGTGTGTGTGAAAGTATGGGGGGTCGTAAAGGCTGAACCTTGGCGTGGCGTGGCAAACAATATAATAGCCATGATTACTGTCGGTTGTCTTGAAACGAAACATGAAAGGTTGCTCAAGACAGGTGGAGATGGAGCCAGAGAGGTGACGCCTACCCACCTACCACATTTTTACCAGGCTGGGTTTCTGTATAAGCACTTTGTGACATCTGCTGATGTTAAAGGGGCTTTTATAAATAGATTGGATTGATTGATTTAACAGCCACTGTGTGTCTGACCCTGTCTGCTGCTGTTTGTCACTACTGTTATTAGACTCACTGGCATCACAACAGGGAATACCTATACTCCCTACTATCAAAAGGTGCCAAACAGATAGTCCACAGACAGAAATAGAACTGTGTGTGAGTGAGCGTGTGCATGTGTGGTGAGGGAACGTAGTCAATTAGCACAAGGTTACAGGCCGCATAGTCATTGGCCTCATAATAGCAGTCATTATCATGTAATTACCTGTTTTTCACTTGTCAGTCATTTACATTAGCCGCCCCATCTCCCCTTTCCCATTGGTGCAAGTCTGTAATAGACTAATAGATGCATGGTCTAAAGCAGTTCACCTAATTGATGTGCGATGATTGAACCATGAAGATAAGCTGATAGTAGCTCCTACACCCTGGGGTGACTACTACTAAAATAGCAGTGTTCTAATAATAGCAGGTTCTTCCAGGACTCACTGCAGATAGCAGAGGAATCTCGAATTGCCCTCAATTATCAACAATGAGAGGCCTGCTACAGTTCATTACATTCCACCAGGTGGTTAGCAGAGTGTGTTAGTTAATGCTAATGGTGTTGAACGATATGTTGTTTAACATATATTAGCCACCACATAGTGGAGGCTCCTCATAGGAGGAAGGGGAGGACCATCCTCTCCAGTGAATTTCATAAAAATAGTGAAACATTAAACAAGTTATCCTCTTTAGATAAAACTATACTAAATATATTCACGTCACCAAATAATTGACAAAAACACACTGTTTTGCTATGAAGGTCTACAGTAGCCTCAACAGCATTCTCTATGGTAGCACCATGGTGTAGCCGGAGGACAGCTAGTTTCTATCCTCCTCTGGGTACATTGACTTCAATACAAAACCTAGGAGGTTTGTGGTTCTCACACCCTTCCATAGACTTACACATTAATTATGACAACATCCGGAGGACGTCCTCTGTCCTATGAGAACTCTTGCAGCATGAACTGACCTGATGTCCACCCAATCAAAGGATTAAAGAATGAATCTATTACTGAAAGCCTACGCTACATCTAGCTAGCACTGCAGTGCATACAGTGTGGTGAGTAGTTGTCTCAAAGAGATAGAAAGACAATAGTTGAACAGTTTTGAACAAATTCATGTTTTTTAAATGAAGGAGAGGCAAGAGGGAGAGCGAGAGTGTTAGCTATACCAACCCCCCCCAAAAAAACCTACCACTTTCACATACTTAGCTAGCCAATGAAGCTAGCTTGTTTAGCCTTCTCAAACATCCAGCTCAAACAGAGACTGATGCTATGTTAGTTAGCTGGCTATGGCTATCCAACACTGGAACTCTTCCATGTCAAGGTAAGCTTTTGGTTTTATAAATGTATTGCCACTGGGGTGTAACTGATAAACTATTTTGCTGCTGAATACACTGTACTGCATTGTTGTAGTGGGTTTACTAATACGTTAGTTCGAGTAACTATTTTGACTTTAATATGGTGGCAACGATGTAGGCAGTGTATAGCGGTTAGTGGTTGTGATATGATTTTTTCTCCTTCTCAAAGACAGCTGATGTATTGTGCACTGAAGTCCACAAGCAAATGGAAAAGGTGAGAGGAGGAGAGTGCGTATATGCTAGAAGGAATTATACAACAATCAAAGGGATCATGCTGTTTGTATGTGGCTGCTATGAAAGTGAACTGTGTTTGCGGGTGTATTCATTCCCCCGATTCTGTTGGAAAACGTTTCTTAAACGGAAGCAAAGATATTGAAACGGGGATAAACATACCTGAATTTGTCCAATAGAAACTGTGGGACTAATGATTACACCCAACATCAGCTAGATACAGGCAAGAGTGTGCAAGGCAGTAAAGGATGCGTCAATGTCTGTCGCCTTGATTACTAAAGTTTCTTTCGACCTGTTGTAAACATTCATTCGTAGGCTAGGTTGCAGCAACATCATGATGGATATAGGGGGAAATGTTGCATCATGCAGTAGCCTACACCTATCAATGTTACTTTGAGCTGGGTGAATGGAATATGAATGACAGTCATTCGCGACCGCCACTGCCACCTTTCATTGACAATGTTCTAATAGAAGCAAAGGCAAATGTTTTTAATACAGCAATGTGTGCTTACACAAATGCATGATCAAACCTCTAAAGGCGTTTCTATGGTCTGAGCGGGTGTGGTGTTTCTAGTGTGACATAGAAGAGGCCTCACTTGCCACACTGTCAATAACAGAAGGGATGGGAACATATTGTACTCTGAGCCTGTCCTTAGATGAACTCTGATTCTTTGAGTTTTTATAT